>NC_035439.2:16051080-16362655 GCF_002127325.2 Helianthus annuus
ATAAGCCTCGCAAGCTTGATTGCAGTATCTAATGGAACAATACTTACTTTTATTTACGATCCACTGTGGATATTCAACTTCTGTAATACAATGATATTATCACCAGAGGTTGAAATATATAATTTATCTTATGCTTCCGCTGTGCATTATATAATTGTGTGGTTTGACTATATTGTTGCCAACATCGTCACGGTAATCCCCCACCGGGCCCACCGGTGAGACACGTGGAAATCGGGTGTGACAGGTTGGTATCAGAGCCAACATTGAGTGAATTAAACACTATCCTATTGTGTTTAATCTCAGTGACACAATTGCACATACTTGAGTCTAGACAAGAACTTAGGACAAATTCGGATTTATTACTCCTTTTTGTCTTTATTTTCGATTTGATTTTTAATAAGTTTTGGAGCAGGAAAATGCCACCTGTTATATTCCGAGGAAGAGGGAGGGGACGTAGAGGCCGAGGAGAAATCGTGACACATCATGATCAAGAAGCTGGACCATCTGGTACAAGACATCCTTCGATGACAAGGAGCGAAGAGCCACAACGACGAAGAGATCTTTACGAACCCGCGAGGCATTCCACTTCGCACAGCTCGACGCCATCCTACCGGCACTCCTTTGGACCAGATTCAGAAAATAATCCCAACAACCCACAACCTTCCTTCATACCTCTACAACGTTCGGTTTCGCACCGGAATTATCACGACCCTACTCCATACTACGTAGCTCAGTTTAATCCGGCTGACTACATACAGGAACCTTCAGGTTTTGTTCCACTAGGGCCACAAGACCATTTTTCTGAAGATCTCATGGAGGAAGATGAGGATCCAACTGAACCAGCTCGTGGTACGCCCACGCATCCGATAGAAGTATCTGATGGATCTTCATATCATGGTCCGCAGTATCAAGGCCCAGACAGCTTTATGGCCTTGTTTGACCGACATGAGTGGTACAACACACCATCTCATCAGACATCGCAACCGAGACATCCACAGGATCCCTCTGAGGATTCACGCTTTGAGGCAGTTACGCCACCACCTCCGCCACCGGCACAACCAGTAATACCTGATCCGCCGAGGCGTAGGAGGACAAATGCTCGTATGTCTACACGAGGAGGAGGAGGTATCCACTTCAGCACTCCTCGACATTCAAGTAGTAGCCACTATCCGCCGCTACAAGAAGAAGGACCTTCAAGTCCTATACAGGAGGCGAACTCCGCACCTACTGCACGAAATTCGCCACCATTTGGGTATGACCAACCCATACCAGCTTACACAGGTCCAACGGCTTACAACCCGTTTGAACCATCACAAGCACAATACAACTACGGCTATGAGCGCGACCCATATGTGGTGTCGGCTAGATATAATGCGCGCTACCCTGACGGAGCACATGGAAACATGGGACCACCGGACTACTCAGCTCATGGGTATCCAATACCTCCCAGACCTCCAGTTCCGCATCAAGCGCCACAACCACGATTCTCTCCTCCTGAACAGGAAGAAATACTCCATCGACTAGATCGTGTGGAGAGAGAGTTCGAGGAAGAAAAGAAAAGCCACCGAGGATTTCTCAAGGGCTTGGCGAACCTACTAAAGGGCAAGAAGAAGAAACGTGACCACTAGCCCTTAATAGTCGAACTAATGTAATGTCTACTTTGAAATAAGTCCCTGCGTGGACAATTTATCGTATTTCAGTCCCTACGTGGACTTATCTTTAGTCCTTGCATGGACACCTATCTTATATTAGTCCCTGCGTGGACTTGTCACTTATTTTAAAACCTCTCTGGAGGTATGTATTATTTGAAAGACCCGTTTAGGGCAATATGTAATTGTATTTGAGATTTTGGAATGTATGTTATGAGTTTTGTTTTAATATATATAAAAATAAAACAAAACCATTCCTTTTATATTGATCTGCCTAAATAAAGAATCTTAAAAGGTGAAACCTAGCTTGGGGTCTGTTAAGATCTAGTCAAGATGGTACGACCTAACTGAAAAGATTCTGATTCCCAGTTAACCTCTGTACGCATGTTAACATTCATGGCAGATGTGATTCGTTAAAATCACGCACGTCATTCTTATACAATAATCCTTTAAGGATTTCAAAACCCAATTAAATGATATATAAATCGTGGGTTAAATCACCAATGAAGGTGATCAATATTATAAAGACATCCATTAGTGATGCAATGCCTACGGGCCAGTATTATAAAGACATCCATTAGTGATGCAATGCCTACGGGCCAGTATTATTAAAACATCCATTAGTGATGCAGTGCCTACGGGCCAGAATTATTAAAACATCCATTAGTGATGTAGTGCCTACGGGCCAGTATTATTAAAACATCCATTAGTGATGCAGTGCCTACGGGCCAGAATTATTAAAACATCCATTAGTGATGTAGTGCCTACGGGCCAATATTATTAAAACATCCATTAGTGATGTAGTGCCTACGGGCCAACCATATTAAGACATCCGTTAGAGATGTAGTGCCTATGGGCCATAATAATTGTCTTATAAAGACAAAAGGCAGTGGTAGTCTATGACTCTCTGTCAGAAAGAGATAAAGGAACTACGGTTCAACTCTCTATGTCTTTGATTCTCTGAAATCTCGGCTAACATTATAAAACAACATCATGATTAGGCTTTATGCCGCCAATACTATTTATATAGTTAAAATAGGATATATTCAAATCCTAATATTTAATGAAATAAAAAGTTAACCAAATATGGTCTCTGTACCATGGTTGACAAATTGTCATAAAAGACAATCATATAATAATCTCCTAAATTAAAATTTTGTTATCTTCTGTAACAGATTCAAGTTACAATGGCGGATCCCAATGGAGAGAACAGCCACACAAACGAAGATGACTATGACAATGCGTCAGTACACTTGACAGGCGCACAACTGAAGGCTCTGATTAACAATGCTGTTCAGGCAGCTATTGATCGTCAACATACTGAGTCTCAAGGCAGAACTGTGTCAAAACCACCCTCTAAACCAAAGACACACTCCAAACCACCCTCTGAACCCAAGAAAGATGACGACAAACATTCGTCTACTGAGCACAGCGTTCATCGCGATAGAGAATATACTGATGCGTCAAGTGCTAAGGGTTGCACCTACAAATACTTTGTATCATGTAAGCCCCGTGAATTTACAGGGGAGAAGGGTGCGGTTGACTGTATCACCTGGCTAGACGAGATGGACACGATTGTGGACATCAGCGGGTGCGCTGAGAGGGACGTGGTTAAGTTTGTGTCCCAGTCATTCAAGGGCGAGGCCCTGGCGTGGTGGAGAGCTCTGGTGCAGGCTTCAGGTAAGTCTGCCTTGTACAAAATGTCATGGGGGGAGTTTATTGCCCTCATAAAAGAAAACTACTGCCCTCAGCACGAGGTTGAGAAGATTGAGGCTGATTTTGTCTCACTAGTGATGACAAACCTGGATTGTCAAGCTTACCTGACAAGCTTCAACACTATGTCACGCCTGGTGCCATATCTTGTGACACCAGAACCTCGAAGGATTGCCCGATTCATTGGGGGCTTAGAGCCGGCGATCAAGGCCAGCGTAAAGGCCTCTAGGCCGACGACCTTCAGGTCAGTTACTGACCTCTCCTTGTCTCTTACACTTGATGCTGTCCGTCTGAGGGCACAAAGGAGCAAGGAGGCTGAAAAGCGAAAACGTGAGGATGATACCTCACGAAAGTCTGGGAAAAAGCACCGTGGAAACGGTGAAGGAAAGAGAGGGTCGGAAGCAAAGAAGGAGGGGCAAGCTGATGGAAGACCTCACTGCAAGGTCTGCAAGAAACCTCACTCCGGGAAGTGTAGGTTTGCGTCTGGTTCACAGTCGCAACAAAAGACTCCACCCTGTGGGCTATGCAAGTCCAAGGATCATAAGACAGTGGAGTGCAAAAAGATAAAGGATGCAACCTGCTTTAATTGTAATGAAAAGGGGCACATAAAGAGTAATTGCCCGAAGTATGCCAAGAAGGCGGAAGAAACAAAGAAATCAAATGCGAGAGTTTTCCGATTGGATGCAAAGGAAGCGGTTAAGGACGACAATGTGCTTACAGGTACTTTTCTCGTAAATAATATATTTGCAAGAGTACTGTTCGATTCTGGCGCTGATAAGTCCTTTGTAGACCAGAAATTTTGCCAACTACTAAATATGCCTATCAAAACCCTCGACGTAAAATACGAAGTAGAGTTGGCAGACGGCACGATAGAAACCGTCTCTACCGTTCTAGAAGGATGTGAAATATCCATTAGGAACCATTCTTTTCCTTTATCTCTACTTCCTTTCAAACTTGCGGGTTTTGACATTGTGCTAGGCATGGACTGGTTATCCCATAACCAGGCCCAAATCATTTGCGGCAAGAGGCAAATAGTCTTAAAGACTCCGAGTGGTGAATCTCTTACCATTCGAGGGGATACGCATTACGGATTGCCCGAAGACGTCTCTATGCTGAAAGCTTCAAGGTGTTTGAACAGAGGTTGTGTAATTTACATGGCTCAGGTGATAATTGAAGAACCAAAGCCGAAGATCGAGGATCTTCCTGTCATTTCTGAATACCCCGAGGTTTTTCCTGAAGAACTACCTGGTTTGCCACCAGATAGACAAGTGGAGTTCAGAATTGACATCATTCCTGGAGCAGCTCCGATAGCAAGAGCACCTTACAGATTAGCGCCAACGGAAATGAAGGAACTGAGGACCCAGTTGGATGAACTGCTGGCGAAAGGTTTTATAGGACCTAGTTCATCTCCCTGGGGAGCTCCTGTCCTATTTGTAAAGAAGAAGGACGGATCGATGCGGTTGTGCATCGACTATAGAGAACTGAATAAAGTACCATAAAGAATAGATATCCTTTACCAAGGATCGATGATCTATTCGATCAGCTGCAAGGAGCAAGCTACTTCTCCAAGATCGACTTAAGGTCGGGTTATCATCAACTAAGGGTCAGAGATGAAGATGTACACAAGACTGCATTTAGGACTCGCTATGGTCATTACGAGTTCCTAGTGATGCCTTTTGGGCTCACAAATGCACCGGCTGCGTTCATGGATCTCATGAATCGCGTTTGCAAGCCATACTTGGACAAATTCGTCATAGTCTTCATCGACGATATCCTTATCTATTCCAAGAATCAAGCTTACCACGAGAAGCACCTCCGTTGCATTCTCGAATTACTACAACGTGAGAAACTCTACGCCAAATTCTCGAAATGTGAATTCTGGCTACGAGAAGTTCAGTTTTTAGGACACGTTGTGAGTGAGCGTGGTATCCAAGTGGATCCCGCTAAGGTAGAGGCAGTCATGAACTGGCAAGAGCCAAAGACGCCTACCGAGATTCGTAGTTTCCTGGGGTTAGCAGGATACTACCGGAGATTTATTGAAAATTTTTCAAGGATTGCTGCGCCCTTGACTTCCTTGACCAAGAAGAAAGAAAAGTACATTTGGGGCCCGAAGCAGCAAGAGTCCTTTGAAATGCTGAAGCAGAAGCTGAGCAACGCACCTGTGTTAACCTTACCTGAGGGTACAGATGAATTCGTAGTTTACTGCGATGCATCACACACAGGCATGGGATGTGTGCTTATGCAGAAAGGCAAGGTGATTGCCTATGCTTCAAGGCAATTAAAGGTGCATGAAAAGAATTACACCACCCATGATTTGGAGTTGGGTGCCGTTGTATTTGCACTTAAGTTGTGGAGGCACTACCTTTATGGCATTAAATTTGTGGTTTATTCTGATCACAAAAGCCTCTAGCACCTGTTCAACCAGAAGGAGTTGAACATGAGACAGCGCCGTTGGATGGAAACCCTGAATGATT
Organism: Helianthus annuus; assembly: GCF_002127325.2. Lineage (NCBI taxonomy): Eukaryota > Viridiplantae > Streptophyta > Magnoliopsida > Asterales > Asteraceae > Helianthus > Helianthus annuus. The sequence goes on from NC_035439.2 coordinate 16,056,917, forward strand.
ATGACTGTGAAATCAGGTACCATCCCGGCAAGGCGAATGTAGTCGCCGATGCCTTGAGCAGGAAGGAAAGGGTAAAACCCATTCGAATCAATGCCAAGAGCATTGAGGTTAAAAATAATTTGATAGAAAGGATATTAGTTGCGCAGCGTGAGGCTGTGTTGGAAGCTAATTACCCTAATGAAAAGCTGGGAGTAACTGAGGAGCAGTTGACTCTTAGCAAGGATGGAATTCTTAGACTGAACGGACGTATATGGGTTCCGATATATGGAGGACTACGAGATGTTGTTCTCCAGGAAGCCCATAGTTCCAAATACTCAGTTCATCCTGGTGCTGATAAAATGTACCAAGACTTAAAGGCAAATTATTGGTGGATAGGCTTGAAAAAGTCTGTAGCCGCCCATGTAGCAAAGTGCTTGACTTGTGCTCAAGTCAAAGCCGAGCACCAAAAGCCATCTGGCTTGCTACAACAGCCTGAACTTCCCGAGTGGAAGTGGGAATGCGTAACTATGGATTTCATAACCAAGTTACCCAAGACCAGGAAAGGAAATGACACAATATGGGTCATAGTCGATAGGCTGACTAAATCAGCTCATTTTCTACCCATCAAGGAGACGTATAGCTCCGATATGTTAGCCCAACTTTATGTTGATAAGATTGTAGCCTTACACGGCATACCTGTGTCTATTATCTCCGACAGGGATACTAGATACACATCTCATTTCTGGAAAAGTTTCCAGCAATCTTTGGGCACGCGTTTAAATTTTAGTACGGCTTACCATCCACAGACGGACGGTCAAAGTGAGCGTACTATCCAAACGCTAGAAGACATGCTTCGTGCATGTGCGATCGATTTAGGTGGTAACTGGGATAAAAATCTACCCCTGATCGAATTCTCCTACAATAATAGCTACCACACCAGCATAAAGGCTGCGCCTTTTGAGGCATTATATGGTAGGAAATGCAGATCGCCTGTTTATTGGGCGGAAGTAGGAGAGGTCCAATTATCGGGACCAGAGATTGTTTTCCAGACGACGGACAAGATTGTCCAGATCCGGGAACGTCTCAAGGCTGCCCGCGATAGGCAGAAGAGCTACGCTGACCCAAAGCGTAAGGATTTTCACTTCGAAGTGGGTGAAAAGTTATTACTTAAGGTATCACCCTGGAAGGGGGTGATGCGCTTCGGCAAGAAGGGCAAACTGAGTCCGAGATACATAGGACCTTTTGAGGTCATTGAACGGGTCGGATCAGTTGCCTATAAACTAAACTTGCCTGAAGAGCTCAATGGAATTCACAATGTGTTCCACATCTGCAATCTCAAAAAGTGCTTCGCCGACGAATCGTTGGTGATTCCACACACAGATGTGCATATAGATGAGAGCTTAAAGTTCATAGAAAAACCTTTGTCGATTGAAGATCGACAGGTGAAGAAGCTTCGCAGAAAGCACGTACCGATTGTAAAAGTCAAATGGGATGCTCGTAGAGGTCCTGAATATACGTGGGAAGTCGAAGCTACAATGAAAGAAAAATACCCCTATTTATTTGAGTAAATCTCGGGTCGAGATTTATTTTAAGGGGGTGAGGATGTAACACCTCGAATTTTTGTGTCCAATGATGTGTTAACACGTGTCATTTGTTTACACGTGGCATCTATAATAAATAAAGGACTAATTTTGACAAACCTTGAAAGTATATAAATTCGAGGGTTATAAAATGTCAACAAGGGTAAATATACTGTATAGTATCCCTAAATAATGCTTAAACCTTCAAACGAATAAATTATAGATCGTACAAAAACAAAACGCGGAAGAAAGTGAGAGATTACAAACTGCAGGGGTTAACTGTGTCAACATGTTTAATAATACCTCTGAGTGACCCTTTAACGTTCCCAAGACTTTGTAACGGTATTATACCCTCACTAAAATAATATATATGAATTTCGCGAAGTTTCGATATGAAACGAGAAAGTTACGATCGAATTCGTAGAAGAAGGGTTAAAAGCGTCAATAGTGAAAGTTAAGGCTTTCCAATATAATTAATAAATAAACCGGGGACTTAATAATGCGGGTAAATAACACGAGGCCCCTAACGGTAAATAACCGAGGGCCAAACCGCAAGGTTACCCCTTCAAAACCGAAAGGTCAGGCGAATCATTGCGAAAGATTTCGTTATTAATGGCCAGATTCTGTAATCATTACAAAAAGATTTAAAAATCCTGAAATCTTAACCTTAGGCGACCCGCGTGAAGGTTAAGGATTAGTTGAGGCGGGCCGCGAGCCTCCTTTGTTTCGCGTCTGTTATTTGATCTTTAGGCGACCCGCATTAAAATGCATGGGAACTCCCATGCGGGCCGCGTAAAGTGCCCAGATGCAGAATATTGATGTTTTCTTGACTTTTGGAGTCTTGAACGATCAAAAACCAACAAATGGGGCATGGGCACCCTATGCTCAACCCATAACACTTAGGGGACACCTACCATCACCTCTGGTCTGATTGTAGTGCTTGTAATGATCAATGAGGCTTGGCATTGGCTATAAATAGCATGCCTTAAGTTCATAATATTCACACAACACAAAACTCACCTTTCTGATCATTCTAAGTGCTCTCAAGTCTTCTTCTCTGCTCCATATTCAAGTACTAACTTCTGTAAGTTACCTTGATCATCCATAGTTCAGTTTATGCTTAGTTTTTAGCTAAAAACCAAACCGTCGTAACTACGGTTTGACTTTACAATAAATCAGTAATGGTTCAGTCGTATGACGAATCAAAAATGGTTATGAGTTGGTATTTATGTGGGTATTAAACCTCTAAAATGGTTCCCCCTGATCACCACTCTAACTATGTCAAATGTCGAGTCAAACGCGCGGTTAAAAAGTCAACAGAAAGCTATTTTAGCGATTTATGCGTAATCTGTAATATATATGTTATGGAACCTGTTTTGATAATCATAAAACATGATAATAAGTATATAAACATGTTTGCGCTCGTTTGAATCGATCATTTACTATATAGAACCGGTTCGGAGCCGAATGTCGCAAAAGTTTGACTTTTGCTTTGACTTCAGTTCTGACCCGTTTTAGTGAGGTATAAATATACCTTAGGACTCTCTTAGGACCAGGTCACATGTTGGTATAAGCCTCTGTGGTCGGTTCATGAGTTATCCGAGTCTTTTACATATTTCCGTCATTCGCCTAAAAGTTGACCGTAACGACCTTTTAAAATTAAAACAAGTATTTCGGACACGTGAACGGACCAAAACCTTGCTTGTTAAATTATAAGCATGTCCTTAAAGTTTCACGTCAATCCGAGGCCTAGAATGAGAGTTATGCTAAAAGGCGCACTTTTAAGAAAGTTTTGTAATTAACGGCGCAATTAGCATAACGCCCATCTAACCCAAGTTTTCGTCACCAAAACTTTTACCCACTGTGGTAAAATAATATTTTGGGAATTTTAAAGATTTTTAATAATTTTTACCTTGCTCATAACCTGCGGTTATGGCTACGGTTCGGTAAATACCGAATATGCCCTTTTTGGCCAAAATGGGAGTTCTACAAGGTCTTTTGACCCGATTCCAATTGCCACTGATTTTAAATAATAAATAAAGTATTTTAAGCTTTATAAGCTGGTCGGGAAACTCAGATTTCCTGTAGAACTCGAAAAGCCCTTTTAAAGTCTTTAAAAATGACCGAAAAGCCCCTTCGGGGCATAATATAAACTTAAACTCGTTACGGGCATCACGGAAGGTATCCTACTGATACCAAAATACTTTTAAGGCATATTGACTTAGGAAATAAGCGTACGACTCTTATGGTTAACCGTTTCGCCTATTTGCGCACACGGTACGGCTCATGGAACTAGTTTTCGTGCAATAGCCGATATTGGGTCAAATTATATTATTTGAACCCCAAATTCCAGAGTATGAACTATAAACCCATATAAAACAAGTCACTGAACTTGTTGGGTCCAAATCATACTCCATTCACGGTTTTCGCCTTTTCGTGCGAATTAACCATATCTATATATCGGAATCAACCGGTTTAAGCTACGGCTAATACAAGGACCGTTAGGATTCTAAGAGGTTAATTAAAACCTTCGTTCCAGATTAGGAGTCCCAGTAAAAGCTATCGGTGACTTGATCTAAATTAAGGATTAATACTTGCAAAGGTAAATACTTTAACTTATTTCCCCTATATGGGCTTGGGTTACGGTATATTAATACCGCTTGATTGAGCATTATATAATTCCATCGCTTAGGTGGTTAATTGATTAAATATGATCGGCTCATTTAAACAGTTTTGTTGCTTATAAGCCTTTGGGGGGTTTAATGACCGTTGTCCCGGATATCCTCGGCATCATTTTACGAAATGGCCACGACCATCGACATCCCGGTGTAGGCGTACACCCGGTATAAAGTGTCGACATTAAAATTAAAAGACGTAGCCGTTGGTTTTTATACTACGGTTTTACGCAAACGTGGTGTGTCTATAAATCTTTAACCCGGCACGACCCGGGCTACTGAACGCATAAAAGAACATGTAAAACGTTCACAAGATCATTATGAATTTTCCCAAGTTATAAAAGAGTTTGTGCCTTGTGCATTCAAATCAATTTTAATAAACATTTTTAAATGTGTCAGTTGAATGTATTTACCAGTGTAAACTGACGTATTTTCCCCAAAAAGATTAAGTGCAGGTACCTAAACGTAATTGGCTGGTATTAGCTCCCTAGCGTCGGGATAAGCCTCGCAAGCTTGATTGCAGTATCTAATGGAACAATACTTTACTTTTATTTACGATCCACTGTGGATATTCAACTTCTGTAATACAATGATATTATCACCAGAGGTTGAAATATATATATTTATCTTATGCTTCCGCTGTGCATTATATAATTGTGTGGTTTGACTATATTGTTGCCAACATCGTCACGGTAATCCCCCACCGGGCCCACCGGTGAGACACGTGGAAATCGGGGTGTGACACTAGAGAGTCATGAGCTGGAGTTAAGGAAAATGCACGAAGTCAATCACTCATCATACCAGCAGAACTTGGATTTGTATTATCCAAAAAGCATGATGCCAAAGAATACATCTCCCAAGACAGCCTTTTCTGTTGAAAATTCGAACACTTCAAACAAAGAGAATCAAAGCAGTGGATTTCACAGTGGTTCTTCGTCACATTCAAGCCAGTCTGATGCAAAGAACCTATTTCAATGCAACATCGCTGTAGACTTAAAGAACGCTCAAAATTTCAGCGAGGAGACTGCAAAGCAGTAGATGGTTTTCTTGGCGTCGGTATTAGAATCGTATGAAAGTCTTGTAGTAGGGAAGATAGGCAACACCCACCTGACGAAAGAAGATTACGATCAGATTGATCCTGAGGAGATGGAACTGATCAACATAAGGTGGCGTATGGCCAGTGCAGTTCGTCGGGCACAGCGTTTCATGGAGATAACTGGAAGGAAGTCAATTGGTGGACCTTCTACCAAGTTGGGCTTTGACAAGTCTAAAGTGACATGCTTCAAGTGTAAACAGAAAGGTCACTTCAAGCGTGAATGCCGAAATGCTTATGCTGATGAGTCTAAGAACCCGTTCAGAGAAGACTACTACAAGAAAGCGATTTATCATCAGAATAAATCAGAGCCGCCGAGAATGTAGCAGCTTGAGGACAACAAAGAGAAATCTAGAGCTCTTGCGGTGATTCATGATGATGAAGGTTTCGACTGGAGCGAGTTGTTACCTGAGGAGGATGCGGTTGGGTATGCATTCATGGCAAAATCTGAACCTGTTCCTTGGAAAGACACTAGACCTGAAGAACAGAGGTATGCTTACAGGAAGATGATAGCTCAACAAAGAATGATAAATATATCCAGAATCTATAGTGAAGCAAAAAGAACGAGGAGATGGGATCCAGACAGAGAATGTTATCTTGACCCCGATGGAAACATTGCTATTGACCATAACACTCTTGATATGGAAACCATAATTAAAGAAATGAAAGAAGAAGATGACTATTGGCAAAGAAAATGGTGGGGAAGCGGAGAAGAGAAAGAGAAAGAAAAGAAAGAGAAGCTAAAGAAGGTTGATACTGGGATCATTGACACGACTCAAGAGTTGAATGCTGAAAACATGGGAAAGATGGCTGACAAAGTGATGGCTGCTAAGGCATTTGAGGTACACTCTAAATCCGTTTCTGAGTCTAAAAGCCAGGTCAGTACAAATGCGTCAACAACTGAGTTAGGTAAGAAAGTTAATGGTGATGTTGACTACAAAAATTGCATCAAAGAATGCAAAGTTTGTAGTACAGTCACCTATCTCAATGGTAAAAAAAAATTGATGATCTAACTGCTAGAATCAGAAGTGTTGAGGATCAAATCCTTGATCGTGATAAAATGGTGAAAGCTTCAACTGATAGATTAAGAGAATTAACTAACAAAATTGAAAATGATAAAATTGACCAAGAAAAGGTTAGGAATGAAAATGAAAGGTTAGTTCTTGAAAATCGTCAGATCACTGAAAAATTTGAGAAGCTTAAAAGCACGGTTAAAGATAATAATGAAATAAATGGTAAAACATATAAAGAAAATGTTCATTTGATAACAGTGCTTCGGTTAAAGAAGAATTAATCAATCAACAACTGGATGAAATCGCCAAGTTGAAGCTTAAATTTCAAGAAGCTGAAATTGAAAATGAGCGAATCCAGTTGAAGCTAAAAAGTTACAACTCCGCAAGCTTTGTTTTGCAACACATTGTTCCAAAACCCATAGGCAAAAACAAAGCTGGTGAAGATGTCTTTTCGGATGGAACCGGGGTGGGTTTTCATCAAGTTCCACCACCAGTTCTTGACAATTATTCGAAAAAGCAATCTGGGTTGGTTGATATTGAAGATGAAAATGAAGTGAAACTTCCAGATTCAATTGATGTTACATTTTCTTCTTCATCATCTGATGATAGTGTTCAGACAGAGATTGTTAAAAGCACAGCTGAAAGTGTTTTGATGTCTGAAAGTGATTCAGCTGAAGATGATGAATGTTTCCTGGACAAATACATTCCCAAACAAAAGTCCAAAAACAACTTAAATGATGAACCTACTCTTGTCATGTACAAGATGTCGGGATCTGATAAGTTGTATTCGGATTTTGAGTTTCCTCTGGAGAATGTAAATGTTTCAAAATTGACAAATGTGTTCAAAATGGTTGAAATTGATTTGTCTGAAGTGAAAAGTTTAAAACAAACAAAAAGGCAAATGAATTTTGAGAAAGATAAAGCTTACTACAAGAAACCTATTGTTCCACCACGTTTTTATAACAACAATCGAAACAACTAGTCGGGTGGTTATCAGGGTGGTAAGAGTTATCAAAAGAGAAATGCTCAAAACAAGAAGTTTGTTGAAAAGAAGGTGTTTGTGAATGTCACACCCTGGCTTTACGGAAGCGTGGTTAATTTGGTGTGACTTCTTAATACCATAGCTTAACCATAACAAGCTATATGAATTTAAAAACCATGCAAGATCATCCATTAAATTAAATTTAAAAAGTAAAATACCATAATATTGTCTCAACGGAAACATATCCTAACAACATAAACAGTGTTCAACAGACCCAACATGAACTGTGACTCGTCTAGGAAAAAGTCACATCCCTTAAACTTGGATGACCTCGTAACTAGTGCAGCGGGAAAACGTGCCATACCGTGCCAGATACTTTAATTCCCTGAAATACATGTAAGTTGAAAAATCAACAATAATGTTGAGCGAGTTCATGCGTAAGTGAGTAAATAAACCTTTGTAAGTATAAATCCTGGTATGTAGCAAATAAGGAAAAAGAGATCACCAATGGTTTGCAAGGCCATTGATATGTGTGAAGTGCAAGTAGGAAGACTCAAACCTAGCAGAATTTGCGATGGGTACACAGTCACCACCTGGTCCATTAGGCGGGCTCAGGGGTTGGGCTCGCTACACCCAGATAGATCTACCGCTACTGTCCCTCGGTCCTACCTTGAGGATTAATGGCCTCAAGTTTCCGCCTACCCAATTCACATGATCTAAATAATAACCCTCCTTACGCTAACCATACCATGTATAAAGTATTCGTAATCAAAGTAACATGTATTTCACCCCCGCAGTTTAGAAAACTGAAAAACAGTTAAGAGAAAAGGGGGACATGAACTCACAGTGGTGCGTCTCTACCAAGTATACCTCCAAATCAAGCAGCTGTGCGACGACCTACACGTACTAACTCTATTAGACGGACGGCCGTGCCTTAGCTTTATGGTTTAAAGTTTTTGGAAATAGTTAGACAACTATTTCGTGTTTACATTCTGTATATACTTGGTAATCATTTTCCTTCCCAAGGATGGGGGATTTAATACATGTGTTCGAAATATATGATTAAGTCTCACTTAAAATATATTTTATTTCTAACTCTAAAATATAATTATTTTTCTCAAAAATATTATATTTTAACACATATGATTTTCCCAAAATAATACTTTAACAAAAATACGCGTTCATAAATATTTTCTTTAGAATGCGTAAGTTACGTTTTAATGATCGTGTGGTAATAACAATTACCGGTGTAACTTATATATTTATCGTGATAGCGTTCGTATTATTTTGGATTCGTTAACATTCGATAATATTATTTTTACCCTAAAAATAATATTTATGTATCTTCACAAATAATTGACAAGTAACGTTGTGAAAAATATATTTACTAAATATATATTTATCACGTTTAATTTTATGAAAATCCCACCTCCGATATTTTGTAAATAAGGTCGTGGCGAAACTTATATTTTGAAAACATGTCGAAAAGTATTTCTAACACTTACAATGAAAATAATTGTAAGTGTTAGGTTTTTGGAAAAATTTCGCCAGAGTTTCCTATGTAATTGGAGGTGGCCACGCTTTCAAGCGTATCATTTTCTTTTATAAATCAAACCAACCATTTTCTTACTTAACCAAAACAATATTCAACACAACAAACTAGTTAATAAATATGTAAATCGCAAAGATTTCATGAACTTGTGATTTACTCAAAAATACGAAGTAAATCTCATTACTTTTAGCGGATCTTTATATAAATTAGTCCGGTTTCGTAAAAACCTTGCTTTTAAAGAAATTCCGTCTTCACAACTTCTCGTCATCTTTTACAAAAATTGTTATTTTGTCGAAACTTTGTGCTACACAAGTGTTTACACACTTGTGTGTTCCAAAAATCATTCTTGTTAACGTAAGATCCGTCTTTAGAAAACATGATTTCTTTGATACTTGGTTCTTTGAAAATACCACTTGTAGATCCGTAGATCTACTAGTTTTAATCACTATTTTGTAAGTAAAATCATTTTTACACAAGTTCATGATTTGTGTGTGGTAGAGTTTCATCCTTTAACCCTTGTTACTTCCAAAACATCCTTATGTCATGACCCATGATCATGACCAACCCGGGTTAAATGATGATCCAAGCTACCACAACATAGATCGGGTCCAAATAACCACACAGAACAAATACTACAAGTTTTACACAACTTATAAGCTTTTAACCATCTTTTTAAGTGTTTTTAGTAAACTTTAATGCATCATCATGTAAGATTACTAGTTTTAACCATTACGAATCGTTTTAACCACTTTAAGATAGTTCAAGAAAGTGATTTAAGCAACATACCACTAGCTCGAGGCTAGGGAAGAATCTAAACGCAAAAAGAGTGGTTAAAAGCAATAGAGTGAGGTCCTTCGCCTTCCGAATGCACCAAGCCTTCTTACACGTGATCCTTAACGCTTGAATGGACTTGGAATGTGAAGATCAAGGCTCGAAAAATTGATGGGTGCAAGAGGGTGTTTGGCCGTGAGTTTCTTGAGAGAGAGAGATAGTTGTTTTTGTTGAGTTGTGGAGTGTGAATGATAGGGATGATTATGATGTGCAAATGCTACTACTTATAGACAATACTTAGGATTATTAACAAATAGATTTCATGCTCTCTAGATATGAGACAAGAGGAAATAAAATATTCAAGAAGGACAAGGTATGTCCCCCTCTAGGGGACGGTTGGTTAAGGGGGGGGGGTCTCGGTTCATTTCCAACTAATCATTAGATAATAGTTAGGTTAAGTTAGTTAGTTTAGGGATTAACCCCGTTACTAGTGTGTAGTGCATTACAGTGGGTGTTAGGGTGTTCAGGGACCCTAACTGGCTCAGAAAAAGACAAACAATGTAAATGGCAATATTTTCATGTCCCGGGCAAAGTCCGGTTGTTCGGTTAGATAGTAATCCGTTAAAGCGTTTAACAAAGCTTTAAAGTGTCGTTAATACCAATCTTAGTGACACAACTTATTCCTGGCACTTTGGAATGTGTCTAGTAATATTTTTCTCATGTTTTGGCACTTTATTAGTTAGCTAAAAGCTGAATTGTTTATTAAAGTGCTGAGTTTTGTGCTTAGTGTACGTTTTAGGCACATCCAGCCATTGTAACTTATTCCTAGAGACGCAGTTCTACAACCCTTGTATCTTCACACTCACTATTAGTGTAGTTAACTATCTCGGGCTCATACAGGCCTTAGAGGCAGTATCTGCCTGGTGCTGGCTATGACAGCACGTTCAATAGGTTATCCGTTCATAGTGCTACTGTGCTTTTGTGCATCATGTTTGTCACTAAGGTTCAGCTTGTAAATAATGTAGTGGCAGTAAATAGAGTATGATACAAGTATGTACATGTATCAGCATTCAAGTAGCAGTCTATCCATAATTTCAAGTAAGCACAGTAATTAAGCAGAAATTAAATATTAATTAAGTCGTACGGAAACCTGGTTTAGTGAGGGTTGTCACATTCTCCCCCCGTTAAAGAAATTTCGTCCTCGAAATTTGTACTACCTTAACTCCTTTTGGTCACGTCACGCCAGTATAACATCGAGGTAGTTAGTCATCAAACCGCATCAAAGCTTACTCACACTTGTGGTTCCAAGAATATTTAACAATTCGCACCCTTGTGTTAAGAAGGTGGGTGTTCTTAGCAGTTGATGTTAGAAGTACAAAACGTACTTTACGTATAGCCTAATGCATTCCAGCTAGCAGGGGGGTCCACAAGAGAGGAGTTTCAACTAATAAGATCCTCCATGTCCGGTTGCAGTATCCCGGCGAGTTTTCACGAAACATAGCACCCTCTATATAAATTCGGAAATTTTCAACTCCAATGAAATGGTAATGGTGATCTGTCAACTCCCAAGTAGCCGAGTGGCAAGGTTCAGTGCGTTGAATATTTTGATTGGCGAGAATACACCGAATGAATACAAACGAATCTGGTGTATTCTTGCTTTGATTTGTAGTTGCATCAGGAATATGTAAATGACAAGTCAACAAAAGTTTATGTATTTTGCGTGGAACGGTTGTCCAAGATTAGCACAAGCTACAAGTTTGTAATGACACCACCAGGTGTCGCAATGACATAATTTCATAATAGTGGTGATTGAACAAATTCACCGTGTTTGAGATCAGATGAAGGTGTACCGAAATAATCTGAAGATTTGACTTATGCCATGTTACAGAGTTTCCAATTAAATACGGAATATCAAAGAACCACTGTTCCACTCGAAGATGAAATGTAATAAGCATCGCAAGGCATTTGATTGACAACGAAGAAATCGTTAGGAGGTACATTGTGCTTATGGAATGAATATATGTACCATTGTCTTAACACACAATTGTGTTGAGGCCGCTTTGATTGTGAAGATCGCAAATGGATTGTTAACAACTTCATAGGGAATTGAATTCGTATACGAAGTGAGTAACCAAATTAGCGCAAGCTTCAATTTTGTGAAGATATCACCGCAAGGTATCGAAATAGATCAAACGTTTTAGTGGATTCGTAGACCAACCAAATCTACTACGACTCGAAACAAAAGAATCTTTGCCAGGGTATTAGAATATGATGCTCTCAATACATCATATGGCGCCTTAAATCAAATATGTGAACTGGATAAGTTCAAGCAATTGAACTTGGTTTCAATGTAACTCGACAATATACGTATGTATCAACAAGGGAATCTTGGCATGGTAGTAAACACGTAACTCGAAAGGAAACGGTTTCAAGAACATGTGTTGGCTTGATAACAAAAGAGTCAACAATGACAAGAATGTAGATCATTCGAATCACAAACCAGTGTTTAGATTTAGCAATGTAATATCGGAGCTTTAATGAAACGTTTATTTGAAATGGAACCGCATGCGTAGCAAAGGTGCATGTGTGGCAAAATAAGTTTCCAAGAAAATGGAGCAATGTGTGTTTGCTATATTGAAGAAACGACCAAGTATTTGAAACAAACATGTGTTCGCTCTCAGCGAAGGAAATCAACGTGATGCAACTACTTTGAGGGGAGTAGAAACATAATATCTACTCGTTAGAAGTAAGAGTGAAGACTTCAACGGAAGCAAATTTAAGTACTTTCGATTTTGAAATGACAAGTTTGTCAAGTTGGTGACGTTTGATTGAGTTGACAGATACGGTTCCTAGGTGTAAGGCCTCTAGTTCCTCCGGATTCCGCATCACGTGTGGATCCGACTTATACATTGTGTAGGAAGCAGCATTTTGTTTATGTCTAAGCACAATCATTGTCCCACAATTTCATCCTGGTATATTCCCTGATTTGTTTTTTTTGCTGACGATGTTTGATCGTCGATCAGTCGTATAGTAGTAGTTGGATCATCATAGTCAGTTGTGTAAGATGTTCATTAGTCTTCAGCAAAAGCCACCGACTCTTGTATGTTAGCCCGTTCGGCTCCTGGTCATTTGGAAGTTATTCGTCCTTTCTTTTGGCGAGCAGAACTGAGGTTATCCGAAACAAAAGTTTTGGTCTGTTATCTTCCTTCTCTATCAACCACTGAGGTTGCACTGTCAATCCTTGCATCTCCGAAGGTGTAAGTCGCTTGAGGTGCTTTGGCTACAGGCGCGGGGCCTGGAATCAGATTGATGCAAAAATTCGACTTGTCGTCGGGGAGATTACTCTGGCAAGTCTTCGAGGAAGACTTCAGGGTATACTCCGATCACGGGGGTATTGTTAAGTTTTAGTTCTTTGGCTCCCTTGTCCCCGACATGAGCCAGGAAGCAACACATCCTTCCCACAACAACTTTCGTGCCATAAGTAATTCGTGATCAGTGGTGGCGTATCCTGCATCGTGAGTCACAATCATTCCTTCATCCGTCATCGAGGTGCGGATATCAACCTCCGCTCGATCGTTTGCCAACTGTAACACTCTAGTTATTATATTAAAGGTTTTCGTATAAATTACGAAAACAGACATGTATTTAGTGTTAAGTAACCTTAGAAAATTCGAGTTAATTAATACTTTCACAATTTCCAAGTACACCGCCTAATGTGACAAAATTCGTCGTTTAAAAATATCGATTTACAATGTGCGGAAGCGTGAATCTTTATAGTGTTCGGTTCTTCGATGATGCTTGATCGTCTTCCGGCATCCAAAATGTACCTACATTTCATAAACATGAAATGCTTTAGTCATACAGGACATAAAACGCGTCTAAACGAGTTCGAGAAACAATTGATAACAAAAACAAAGTTTTCAACCTGACCTCCACCGTAAATTACGGTGGCACCGTAATTTACGGTGGCCACTGGTAGTACAGGCCCCTACCGTAAACCAGGAGGGATCCACCGTAGCATTTTTCATCTCCACCGTAAATTACGGTGGACACCGTAATTTACGGTGGCCCCTGCATCAGCAGGTCTGCAGCTTAGTTCAGCTATGCCAGTTTTACGGAAACGGCCATAACTTCTTCGTTATCGATCCGTTTTACCCGATTCCTTTTCCTACGCGTCCGTCATTTAGTCCTCCATCTTATGAGGTTAAAATCCGACATTCGACTTAACAAATTTTAAGACTTCTAAGTCTTCGGCTTATTTCCCCTTTTTGCCAATTTTGACCCGTTTGTGATTTCACCATCAAACATGTTTATTTGGCCCTTATATCACATATATTTCTTCGACTTAATGTTGCCTATCATATTAGATTTTAATCGCCGGTTTAATTACTCAAATTAAACCCATTTTTACTCGGATGTTTATTTTGACCCGTTAAGGGTATTTAAGCATTTTCATGCCTAAAAACGCTTTCGATTTCTTCTAGTATTCCATCACCACATTTCTTACCCTATAATACCCCACCTCGACTACAATTAAGGTGAGTTTATTATGGTGATCTTATATAACCCAAATTTTACCTCTAAAATCAATATTTTACGGCAAAACTCAATAGTGCCGTTTGACTAAAAACAATAGCTCCTTCAACTTCTATACTTATTCTAAGTATTTATCTTATCGCAAAACTCGTTTCCAAACAACCTTTAAAGGTTGTTTGTTCAATTTAGCCTACAAGGGCATTTTGGTCGATTTTGGTCCTTCTTTTACAATGAAGGGCTATCACCAATTATTCGACCAAATTAGTATTTTTACTTACATCATAAATAAGCGTACCTGACTCGGGTCAACAAATAGACCCGATCTTAATACCTTGCTTTATATTCGCTAATTAAGAACGGTGCGAATATCCATTGGATATCTATTCCTGTAAGCATATGCCTCGACAAAAGAATCATTAGTCTATATAGTCAAAAGGTGTTATCTACACCTTTTGACCCGTTTGGCCGAATTGACCATTTATCTTGATTTTCTTGTTCCGTTCGATTACACGACGGAACATAATATTTCAATTGTTTAGACACCTCATTCATAATTTATATGATAAGAAATCATTCCACAATTTAAGACTAGTGTAAGTCATACTTACCTTGCATCCGAATTATGCTTTTCCGCCATTCTTGCTTCGTTTGACCCGCTTCCTTTCCAAGCCTCCACCTAGCTTGTCAAGCGTCAAACTATCATCATAATTCGTAAGACGGTTATATTAGTCATCATTAATTATGACTATTCCATCTTACATATTTTCTATCACAATTATCATTCGATCTTATTAATGGTCGGTTTGACTATTCAAAAGTCAATTCACCAATTAACACTTATGATTGCACTATCAACTTCACAAGACTCAATTAGGCACATTATCAACACTTAATTCTCATTTAGGCATTTTAACAAACACTTAATGTGCATGATTTTACATATTTACTAACTAGTCCATAACTAGTTATCTTTACCAAGATTTACATCAAAAATCAAACCTCTATGTCTAGTGTTCATGGACTATATCAAGAACTTATTTCAAAACAATCAATATTCATCAAATTAACACTCTAATTCAAGTGTTCTTCATATTGTCAATAAACCCATTTAACACACATGTAGGTAATCACCAAATCATTCAAGTCATAGCATCATATGTATGATTTTCACTTAGGGTTTCGTTCCTAAGCAAGTATTCATCACTAATCTAGCCATAGCTTCTCTAATTCATGCCTAATTCGCGATTAGGATGATTATCAAATTTTTACAACTTCACGAATGTTAGAAATTCAACATACCTCACGATCCCCTTGACTTGGTGATCGTTTCTACACGTTCATGCATTGATTTGGATCTTGATTCGAGCTTCAATTTGGTGAATTTGTTGATTCTAGGGTTAGCTCCCATGGAGCTTGTCTCTTGCTTCATCTCACGCACACACACACACTCTTGTGTGTGTGTTATGTTTTATTTTTAAGTTTATAATTCCATTTTCAAGTTACCCAGCTTTGGTCCCTCGTGTTTTGGTTAGTTATTAATTAGGTCACAACCTAATTATTTTCAATAATATTCCCACTTATTAACTAGGTTTAATATTCCTAGTTAACTTAGCGGGTTCGGGAATATTTATGACTAAGTTTATTTTAGGTCCCGTTAACTCGGGCCTTTTATCCATCTTATTCCTTAAAAGCTTTTATTCACTTCTTATTTAATATTAGGATTAATTATTTAAATCCTAATATTTACCGGGTAAGTTTTACCACTAACGGTATTTTACCCGTCTCTTAGTGCTAATGTGGTTTGATCACCAAACCCACTTTCGGGGTGTTACAAGTCTACCCCCCTTAAAGAGGTTTCGTCCTCGAAACCTGGCTTACATAGTTCATTGAGTTCTAAACTCAATGCGTTTGACTTGAGTAATCTCTTAAGCATTACTCATACTTTAACCAAGTGTTAGTATTACCAGAAAAATTATGGTATCAGAACCTCTACGTACCTCATACGACATAATGTGGCTTGAAATAACGTAATTCCGTTATTTTCACTAGTTTAGTTAACTTAGCGATTTCCATCGCTTTTATCTATTATCGAACTCTTGGTGAATCCGTTACATTGACCCGTTTAAAGGTCTTTAGTGAAATCTTTCACTTTTAGTGACAATTTCTTCTGTTTTCAAAATTCATTTATTCGGTTCAGTTATACCGAATCTACCGCTTACAAGCAACCAAATTACTTAAATGACCTTAACCGGTCTCGCTAACTAGACTTATTAGTCCAGTTACTTTTTACCGCTTGCTTGGTTATGATGTGATTCTACTTCACATTACATTTCTTGACCGTGATTGTGTTACATCATGTTTAATTTATATCAACCTTCCATTTTTGAGAATATCACCTTTCGAATATATCATCTTGCGCCTATCAGTGTCAAGACTTGTATCTTTCATGCTTACTATTTAAATTCCTATCAGAATTTATGTTTGTAAGAACATTATTTCTTACTAAAACCGAAGTTTTAGTTTTAGGATCTTTTCTTTATCTTGTGTCAATCATCCATACCGGGATATTGACAGTCCGTAATTTAATCCTTTACAGTCTTAGTTTTTATCCGGGGATTCTTAACTGATTTCCTTGCTTTATTCCATCTAACCCGTAGGTTTATCACTTAGCCTTATGGGCTATATATATATATATTTTTTTTATTAGACATTCACCTCTTTAAGGCGAAGTCCTTATAACTTCTTTCCAATCATGACCCGTGGGTCGTTTTGGCCTCGTAGACCTTTTGCTCTAATTAATACCTCGTAGGTTATGATGGTCCCGTATATCATCTTTTATTCGAGTCTTCCTTCGAATGTGTATACATTTATATACGCATACGGCGTTAAGGCACCATGTTTTTGCTTAACATCCTTTATTATCGTTTTGATATTATCTTTGACCTTGACCGTAGTCTAAGGCTACATTCGTTTCTTTTCGGGCACATTTTCCGACTTTATGATTTCTCACGTCATTTATGCGTCGGTTCATCTTATGCTCACCATTATCCAGTTTACATACATTCGTGTTTGATTATGTCCCATTGCTGGGCTCATTATTCTCTTGCATTTAACACTACCTTTATCTGGCTAGTGCTCATTTGTGCCATTCGGCGTTATATTGTATTCAACATGTTTGACCTATTAATGCGAAATCCATCACTTATAAACAATCAACTTTATTCTTTATTCGACCCATTCGACTTCGAATAGTTGAACATATTTACTCACAATTTCTATATACGAGATTTTATAGTCATAACTCGTAATCCACGTTACTTTGATCTTTCAGCCCGCGTTCACGTCTCTTGGTTTACGCATGTGTTTAATTCTTACCCATCCACCGGGTGTTTTACCGAAATTAGTATTATTGAAACCCTCCCGGTATGCATTAAGACCTCGCTTCGGTTTTTATATTCTAACTTTATCTTTAAGTTCAACGTTTTACAAAAATGACCCGTTAAGGAACATATTTGCATTTTCCGGGTTCGAGTGTAAGTACACCCCCTCCCAATGCATATCTAACTCATCTTACATGTTTACATTCTCCGGGTTCGAGTGTAAGTATCACTCCCTCCCAATATTTGTCTAAATCGTTTTACATGCTTGATGTTTTCTGGGTTCGAGTGTAAGTACACTTCCTCCCAATACTTGTCTAAATCATTTTACATGCTTGATGTTTTCTGGGTTCGAGTGTAAGTACACTCCCTCCCAATACTCGTCTAAATCATTTTACATGCTTGATGTTTTCTGGGTTCGAGTGTAAGTACACTCCCTCCCAATACTCGTCTAAATCATTTTACATGCTTGATGTTTTCTGGGTTCGAGTGTAAGTACACTCCCTCCCAATACTCGTCTAAATCATTTTACATGCTTGATGTTTTCTGGGTTCGAGTGTAAGTACACTCCCTCCCAATACTCGTCTAAATCATTTTACATGCTTGATGTTTTCTGGGTTCGAGTGTAAGTACACTCCCACCCAATACTCGTCTAAATCATTTTACATGCTTGTTTGTCCCTTCACCCGGGCTCATTATCCTTATGTAATACGCTCCCGTCACTTGGTTGTGCGTTTACATTATTATCAAATATTTTGCTTATCTGATTCATTTGGGTACTTTTTAATTAGTCCCATTCACCCTGCCCTTACTACATCGGATGTAAACGTGTCCGCCATAAGAAGTTCATGGTATCATATGCCGCTACTTACTTGGCCAGAGTAAGCGATTAACACATGACACGCATGACCTTTTTACAGTTTTCACATCACACCCTATGTAAGTAATACCTCTATCTGTTTTTCTTGGAAACAATATCCCAGATAGGTTTTCTATTCAGGTCTTTCCAAGTTTTCAATCTACATATGCAACTTTCAATCTCTACATATCTGTTGCATATTACTATTTATGCAATGATTTAAAACGTGCACCTGATAATGCTTGCCCTAACGGGCTTCCCTTGCCATTAGCCTTGTTCGCGGTCGTTACGCGATTTAGTCCTTGATGGGCATGTTCCTCTTGTCATGCCTCGGACTGTTCCTCTATCACATCTTTCATTCGTTTAACCTTTGCCATCTTTAAATGTAAGTGTCCTTCAGTCAAGACATTCACAAAGTTAGTAATGTCAACTTTACCAAATGCTTGTATCATAGTACAAGGCTTTTGTACTATATGTGTCAACGCACGAAATGTTGTTAACCATATCTATCATTTAATTTGGGGTAACGTGTATTTCACGATAACCCTATGTGTCGTTTACAACACTTTAATACGCTAACAATTAACATACATACACTTACCGGATTTGCGATCAAGCCTCGAACCGAACACACCTTACTCTTTAACCATGAGCTCTGATTACCAACTTGTAACACTCTAGTTATTATATTAAAGGTTTTCGTATAAATTACGAAAACAGACATGTATTTAGTGTTAAGTAACCTTAGAAAATTCGAGTTAATTAATACTTTCACAATTTCCAAGTACACCGCCTAATGTGACAAAATTCGTCGTTGAAAAATATCGATTTACAATGTGCGGAAGCGTGAATCTTTATAGTGTTCGGTTCTTCGATGATGCTTGATCGTCTTCCGGTATCCAAAATGTACCTACATTTCATAAACATGAAATGCTTTAGTCATACAGGACATAAAACGCGTCTAAACGAGTTCGAGAAACAATTGATAACAAAAACAAAGTTTTCAACCTGACCTCCACCGTAAATTACGGTGGCACCGTAATTTACGGTGGCCACTGGTAGTACAGGCCCCTACCGTAAACCAGGAGGGATCCACCGTAGCATTTTTCATCTCCACCGTAAATTACGGTGGACACCGTAATTTACGGTGGCCCCTGCATCAGCAGGTCTGCAGCTTAGTTCAGCTATGCCAGTTTTTACGGAAACGGCCATAACTTCTTCGTTATCGATCCGTTTTACCCGATTCCTTTTCCTACGCGTCCGTAATTTAGTCCTCCATCTTATGAGGTTAAAATCCGACATTCGACTTAACAAATTTTAAGACTTCTAAGTCTTCGGCTTATTTCCCCTTTTTGCCAATTTTGACCCGTTTGTGATTTCACCATCAAACATGTTTATTTGGCCCTTATATCACATATATTTCTTCGACTTAATGTTGCCTATCATATTAGATTTTAATCGCCGGTTTAATTACTCAAATTAAACCCATTTTTACTCGGATGTTTATTTTGACCCGTTAAGGGTATTTAAGCATTTTCAAGCCTAAAAACGCTTTCGATTTCTTCTAGTATTCCATCACCACATTTCTTACCCTATAATACCCCACCTCGACTACAATTAAGGTGAGTTTATTATGCTGATCTTATATAACCAAAATTTTACCTCTAAAATCAATATATTACGGCAAAACTCAATAGTGTCGTTTGACTAAAAACAATAGCTCCTTCAACTTCTATACTTATTCTAAGTATTTATCTTATCGCAAAACTCGTTTCCAAACAACCTTTAAAGGTTGTTTGTTCAATTTAGCCTACAAGGGCATTTTGGTCGATTTTGGTCCTTCTTTTACAATGAAGGGCTATCACCAATTATTCAACCAAATTAGTATTTTTACTTACATCATAAATAAGCGTACCTGACTCGGGTCAACAAATAGACCCGATCTTAATACCTTGCTTTATATTCGCTAATTAAGAACGGTGCGAATATCCATTGGATATCTATTCCTGTAAGCATATGCCTCGACAAAAGAATCATTAGTCTATATAGTCAAAAGGTGTTATCTACACCTTTTGACCTGTTTGGCCGAATTGACCATTTATCTTGATTTTCTTGTTCCGTTCGATTACACGACGGAACATCATATTTCAATTGTTTAGACACCTCATTCATAATTTATATGATAAGAAATCATTCCACAATTTAAGACTAGTGTAAGTCATACTTACCTTGCATCCGAATTATGCTTTTCCGCCATTCTTGCTTCGTTTGACCCGCTTCCTTTCCAAGCCTCCACCTAGCTTGTCAAGCGTCAAACTATCATCATAATTCGTAAGACGGTTATATTAGTCATCATTAATTATGACTATTCCATCTTACATATTTTCTATCACAATTATCATTCGATCTTATTAATGGTCGGTTTGACTATTCAAAAGTCAATTCACCAATTAACACTTATGATTGCACTATCAAGTTCACAAGACTCAATTAGGCACATTATCAACACTTAATTCTCATTTAGGCATTTTAACAAACACCTAATGTGCATGATTTTACATATTTACTAACTAGTCCATAACTAGTTATCTTTACCAAGATTTACTTAAAAAATCAAACCTCTATGTCTAGTGTTCATGGACTATATCAAGAACTTATTTCAAAACAATCAATATTCATCAAATTAACACTCTAATTCAAGTGTTCTTCATATTGTCAATAAACCCATTTAACACACATGTAGGTAATCACCAAATCATTCAAGTCATAGCATCATATGTATGATTTTCACTTAGGGTTTCGTTCCTAAGCAAGTATTCATCACTAATCTAGCCATAGCTTCTCTAATTCATGCCTAATTCGCGATTAGGATGATTATCAAATTTTTACAACTTCACGAATGTTAGAAATTCAACATACCTCACGATCCCCTTGACTTGGTGATCGTTTCTACACGTTCATGCATTGATTTGGATCTTGATTCGAGCTTCAATTTGGTGAATTTGTTGATTCTAGGGTTAGCTCCCATGGAGCTTGTCTCCTGCTTCATCTCACGCACACACACACACTCTTGTGTGTGTGTTATGTTTTATTTTTAAGTTTATAATTCCATTTTCAAGTTACCCGGCTTTGGTCCCTCGTGTTTTGGTTAGTTATTAATTAGGTCACAACCTAATTATTTTCAATAATATTCCCACTTATTAACTAGGTTTAATATTCCTAGTTAACTTAGCGGGTTCGGGAATATTTATGACTAAGTTTATTTTAGGTCCCGTTAACTCGGGCCTTTTATCCTTCTTATTCCTTAAAAGCTTTTATTCACTTCTTATTTAATATTAGGATTAATTATTTAAATCCTAATATTTACCGGGTAAGTTTTACCACTAACGGTATTTTACCCGTCTCTTAGTGCTAATGTGGTTTGATCACCAAACCCACTTTCGGGGTGTTACACCAACTAATACATCCAATTACCACGTTGAAGCTTCCCAACTCAACTGGCAATAGATCTAGCGTAAACTTACGTCCTCCGGGGTCTATTGTGCCGATTACAGTTACTGCGTGGGCTACCACTAGCTTCCCCTAAGCTAGTTCTAATGGGCACTGGAATAACTACTCACTCGCTACGTAAACCAATTATTCTCTCGAACTCTAGAGGTGTGAATCGTACAATTTGTTACAGTATCAAGTAGTACAGACGCATAATGCTGGGTACTATGGAACGTACCGATTTCCATGCTTGAATCCCTGCGTGTCTCCCTAGCTCCGGTGGGGAGCTTTCATCCGTGTGCCTGATTGTTTTTAGGGCAATATTTCCTGAAATGCTTTTTGCTTCCACAGCTAAAACAACCTTGAGTACGTTTTTGTTTATCGCTCATTCTACTTTGACAATTGTCATTGTCGTTGTCTTCTTCGTGATTCTCACTACCGTCTTGGCCCCCATTACTATGTTCAGTATTTTGCCAACAAGTTTCCTTGACATGTCCCACCTTGCCACAGTTACCACAATTTCCATATTTGCATCGCCCGACATGATGACGTAAACAATTGTCGCACTTAGGTAGGATACCCTGGTAATCTTTTCCCTTTTTGGCCTTCTTCTTGTTACTTACCCGAGTAACCATCTTGAAATTGGCGAGCTTCCTCTTGTTATCCCCAGATGCCTTTATAGCAGTCTCCTTTTTCTCCTCCGTAGTGGAAAACTCTCCTCGTCTAACTGCTTCTTCCGTGAGTGCTATGCTTATGTTGATAGCCTCGGTGATTGTTGACGGTTTTGATGCTGTTACCAGGCTTAGAATATGAGGTGCCAATCCCCTTACGAACTGTTCAATTCTCTTAAACTCTGGTGTCCCCAGGAGTAAGGCAACTTGTGATAATTCGTTAAATCTCTGCACATATTCTGCTATCTTTGGTCCTTCCATTTTCAAGTTCCACAGTTCTGCCTCCAATCTCTGGACTTCTGCCCTCGAGCAATATCTTTCTCGCATCAGACTTTTCAGTTCATCCCACGTAATAGCATATGCAGCGG
Source organism: Helianthus annuus (assembly GCF_002127325.2). NCBI lineage: Eukaryota > Viridiplantae > Streptophyta > Magnoliopsida > Asterales > Asteraceae > Helianthus > Helianthus annuus. The sequence continues at coordinate 16,079,862 of NC_035439.2, forward strand.
TCTCGCCCATTGTTCGAATTTGATGGTTCCACCATGACAGAGCCTCATCCAACAATAGTCCAGTTATGTACTTGACTTGATGTTCGGGGTCACATTTGCTCAATCGTAAAACAGAATCTGTCTTTTCAACCCAGCGCACGAAGGCTAAGGCACCCCCGGTGCCGTCGAACTCTCGAGGTCTGTGGTCCAAGAACTGCTTGTAGGTGCAGCCGTTGGGGGGGTTATTTCCTGAGGTACCTCCGCTGCAATCGGAGCGATGGGCCTCGTACCATGCGATGGCCTGTAAGAGGTGCTCTCGCATTTCCGCCTCTGTTGTAGGTAGAGGGTGGTTGATATTGGTGTACCCTTGAGTCGACATCTTCCTAGAAGAAGGTCGGTTAGGTCAGGTCTTGTGAAGAACGCGAGCACGTCAGTCTCTATTCAACGAATAAGACCTCCTAGGTGTATTACATATACGTATATACGCAGTCGTTATACATTCAGTCACATATTATCTCATGTATTGTACATCTTGTAAATAGGAAGGTAGCAAGTAAGCATGTAGCATTATAGTTATCGCACAAATACGTAGATCAACAGCGTGCTTAGTGAGGACATAGCGGCGGAGTTTTCGTTAGTCATTAGTCATAAGTATTGCCGCGTGTTTAAAGATGATCGGCTTTTATTATCCGCCGGCCACAATCACAGCGTCTTACAAGGCACATCACAGCAGAAAGCACACAGGGTCACCCTACCCTTATCCAGCAAGTATATTAGTGTATCAAAATTACATAGTCAGAAGTGGTACTCAAAAGCCTCCGAAATCCCAGCTTATCGTTAACGTATTTACTCAAGCGTAATGCAATTTGCGTAATCCAGAAACCAACTATACTGGTTACTGAGGTGGAGGAGGAAAGAAAAGTAAACTGTCGACATGCGTGAATCCCTCCTCGAGCTAGGATATTCGTTAAAGTAACTAGCTGATCTGTTGCTTGATAGCAAGGAAACGAGCATCAGCATCCTGGAATCGATGTACTAGTAACGGTCAAGTGCGCAAAAGGGAATCTTGAGGTATGTGGCGGATCAATGCATGCTGGCGAGAGACAGAGTGGAGGACGTGGTGTTTCACAGAAACTTTTTAGACAATATGCTGTCTTGTGATGTAGATGCTTAACTCCTGTTTTTGGTTATGTTATGTTTTGTATCTGAAGTTGTCGGTCGTGGTGTCAGCCCAAGCTCCAACATTTTGCGGCCCATGTCCTTAAACTGTAGCTGATGTTACAGGAGCGACTTATCCTGTGTGTGTTCTTCATAATGAGAGAAATGGTGAGGGTTTATAGTTAGCATAGTACGTTTATAGGGACCACCGAATCGGCTTATCAAGCGTTGTAGGGGTGAATGTAGCAAGCGGTGCGGCCTGGAGCATCTCTACGAGGCGCGGGTATATCCTGACGGGAAGTGTTAGGCATGATGGCGCAACGGGCGTCGATCTTCACAAGGGAAAACGAACCTCTTCCCAGATGAGGGGGTTGCCTGATGCAGGTAGCTACAAGGGGTGCAATGTCTGGCAGTCTACAAAGTAACAGGATCGTGACCACGTAAAGGTGTAGGTTCAGCGGGCGCAACATTAACTGACCCAAATGGTGTAGTAGCTGGCTTAGGTGCAGGCTCCGGGCCATGTGACGGGAACAAAAGTGCATTCATAGGGACTGAAGCAGGGGCTGAAACAGGAGTCACAGGAAACTCGAAAGGTAACCATTGTCATCGACTATCCACCCACTTCGGGTGTGCGTGTATCGAGGATTCAACTTAGGTTGCAAGAGGCGCATGATTGAACTGTACAGGCACAGGGTCAGGAAAAGGGGCAATAACAGGATCAGTAGGCATATCAGTAATGTGAGGGGCATCAACATGGGCATCAACAGCATGCTCATCCTCCAACAGTGGAGCAACAATAGGATGATCATCGATAGTTACATCATTAATAGAGGATCAGCAATGGGTACGTCAGCATGAATATGGTCATGCTCAAATACGGGGTCTGGAGCAACTACTTGCTCAGGGGCCATGGCAGGCTCGGGATCGTCAAAGGCCATCTCAAAACCGAACTCAGGATCGATGGGATCAACTGGGTCTACGAGGTCGACTGGATCCTCCATAGGCTGATCCATAGGTATAAACTCTATATCCTGATCTGGGTCGAATCCTGGGGGAAATATAGGATCAGAATCCTCCACATCATCGTGGTCGAAAGCAAAGCTAGGGATAGGGGCAACGGAGGATGCCTGGTCAGGATCTGAACCATGTGAAGAGTGCTGCGCACTCTGAGTGTGGGATAATACGGAGGCCACAGACTCGAAAGAGTCCGGGACGGGTGAGTGAGCAGGTGACTCCCCAGCGGGAGCATCCGCGAGCGACAAAAGATCACCAGCAGCTAGAAGGGCCTCTCCCTGAACATCATCCTTTAGGGGCTCTCATCAAACAGATCGACGTCGTCATCAGCATCGGCGTCGAGAAGTATATCGTAAGCAGGATAAACGGCCAAAGGTATGGGAGCAGGGATCTCCACAAGCGGTAGGTCCCCGGCCAAAGGGCCATCAGCGAGCTCGGCGGCAGCACCGGGTAGCGAGAAGAGCTGGAAATCATCCTTATCCGTACTGGTGGTATCCGAAGTGTGCACCTCACTTTCTGTCATAATCTCATCGTTCGACACGATTTCTAAAGGATCCAAGGTGTCCGTTACTTCAGTATCTGAAGAGGAGGCCATGCCGTCTTGTAACACAAACACACACACATGCACAAATAATCAATCACATAGTCAAATAAACACATTAGTACCAGTTAAACATTCAAATAATTCTCCTAGTCCCACTAGCCTCCCAGTCTCCTAGACTGATATTCCTAGTCCTACTAGCCTCCCAGTCTCCTAGACTGATACTCCTAGTCCCACTAGCCAAATTCTCCCAGCCTCTAAGACTGCTCTATCATCTACCCCGATCTCTTAGATCGAGCCTCGGCCTCCAAGACCGAGCCTCAGCCTCCAAGACTGAGCCTGCTCTTCCTAGTCTCACTAACCATCTACCTCGATCTCTTAGATCGAGCCTCGGCCTCCAAGACCGAGCCTCAGCCTCTAAGACTGAGCCTACTCTTCCTAGTCTCACTAGCCATCTACCTCGATCTCTTAGATCGAGCCTCGGCCTCCAAGACCGAGCCTCGGCCTCCAAGACCGAGCCACAGCCTCCAAGACTGAGCCTAAAATAAAATAAATAAAATGTGCTCAACATTTGTTTGTAAAAACGTTTTGGATCTGGACTTAAGTGGTATGCAGTAAAAATGTTTTCGTGAGAGCCCTAGTGATCATAGTCTAGACTCGAGAAGGAATCCTAGTTCGCTATGATCAGAGCTCTGATACCAAGCTGTCACACCCTGGCTTTGCGGAAGCGTGGTTAATTTGGTGTGACTTCTTAATACCATAGCTTAACCATAACAAGCTATATGAATTTAAAAACCATGCAAGATCATCCATTAAATTAAATTTAAAAAGTAAAATACCATAACATTGTCTCAACGGAAACATATCCTAACAACATAAACAGTGTTCAACAGACCCAAACATCAACATGGCATAAACACAGTTTAAGAACTGTGACTCGTCCAGGAAAAAGTCACATCCCTTAAACTTGGATGACCTCGTAACTAGTGCAGCGGGAAAACGTGCCATACCATGCCAGATCCTTTAATTCCCTGAAATACATGTAAGTTGAAAAATCAACAATAATGTTGAGCGAGTTCATGCGTAAGTGAGTAAATAAACCTTTGTAAGTATAAATCCTGGTATGTAGCAAATAAGGAAAAAGAGATCACCAATGGTTTGCAAGGCCATTGATATGTGTGAAGTGCAAGTAGGAAGACTCAAACCTAGCAGAATTTGCAATGGGTACACAGTCACCACCTGGTCCATTAGGCGGGCTCAGGGGTTGGGCTCGCTACACCCAGATAGATCTACCGCTACTGTCCCTCGGTCCTACCTTGAGGATTAATGGCCTCAAGTTTCCGCCTACCCAATTCACATGATCTAAATAATAACCCTCCTTACGCTAACCATACCATGTATAAAGTATTCGTAATTAAAGTAACATGTATTTCACCCCCGCAGTTTAGAAAACTAAAAACAGTTAAGAGAAAAGGGGGAAATGAACTCACAGTGGTGCGTCTCTACCAAGTATACCTCCAAATCAAGCAGCTGTGCGACGACCTACACGTACTAACTCTATTAGACGGACGGTCGTGCCTTAGCTTTATGGTTTAAAGTTTTTGGAAATAGTTAGACAACTATTTCGTGTTTACATTCTGTATATACTTGGTAATCATTTTCCTTCCCAAGGATGGGAGATTTAATACATGTGTTCGAAATATATGATTAAGTCTCACTTAAAATATATTTTATTTCTAACTCTAAGATATAATTATTTTTCTCAAAAATATTATATTTTAACACATATGATTTTCCCAAAATAATACTTTAACAAAAATACGCGTTCATAAATATTTTCTTTAGAATGCGTAAGTTACGTTTTAATGATCGTGTGGTAATAACAATTACCGGTGTAACTTATATATTTATCGTGATAGCGTTCGTATTATTTTGGATTCGTTAACATTCGATAATATTATTTTTACCCTAAAAATAATATTTATGTATCTTCACAAATAATTGACAAGTAACGTTGTGAAAAATATATTTACTAAATATATATTTATCACGTTTAATTTTATGAAAATCCCACCTCCGATATTTTGTAAATAAGGTCGTGGCAAAACTTATATTTTGAAAACATGTCGAAAAGTATTTCTAACACTTACAATGAAAATAATTCTAAGTGTTAAGTTTTTGGAAAAATTTCGCCAGAGTTTCCTCTGTAACTGGAGGTGGCCACGCTTTCAAGCGTATCATTTTCTTTTATAAATCAAACCAACCATTTTCTTACTTAACCAAAACAATATTCAACACAACAAACTAGTTAATAAATATGTAAATCACAAAGACTTCATGAACTTGTGATTTACTCAAAAATACGAAGTAAATCTCATTAGTTTTAGCGGATCTTTATATAAATTAGTGCAGTTTCGTAAAAACCTTGCTTTTAAAGAAATTCCGTCTTCACAACTTCTCGTCATCTTTTACAAAAATTGTTATTTTGTCGAAACTTTGTGCTACACAAGTGTTTACACACTTGTGTGTTCCAAAAATCATTCTTGTTAACGTAAGATCCGTCTTTAGAAAACATGATTTCTTTGATACTTGGTTCTTTGAAAATACCACTTGTAGATCCGTAGATCTACTAGTTTTAATCACTATTTTGTAAGTAAAATCAATTTTACACAAGTTCATGATTTGTGTGTGGTAGAGTTTCATCCTTTAACCCTTGTTACTTCCAAAACATCCTTATGTCATGATCCATAATCATGACCAACCCGGGTTAAATGATGATCCAAGCTACCACAACATAGATCGGGTCCAAATAACCACACAGAACAAATACTACAAGTTTTACACAACTTATAAGCTTTTAACCATCTTTTTAAGTGTTTTTAGTAAACTTTAATGCATCATCATGTAAGATTACTAGTTTTAACCATTACGAATCGTTTTAACCACTTTAAGATAGTTCAAGAAAGTGATTTAAGCAACATACCACTAGCTCGAGGCTAGGGAAGAATCTAAACGCAAAAAAGAGTGGTTAAAAGCAATAGAGTGAGGTCCTTCGCCTTCCGAATGCACCAAGCCTTCTTACACGTGATCCTTAACGCTTGAATGGACTTGGAATGTGAAGATCAAGGCTCGAAAAATTGATGGGTGCAAGAGGGTGTTTGGCCGTGAGTTTCTTGAGAGAGAGATAGTTGTTTTTGTTGAGTTGTGGAGTGTGAATGATAGGGATGATTATGATGTGCAAATGCTACTACTTATAGACAATACTTAGGATTATTAACCAATAGATTTCATGCTCTCTAGATATGAGACAAGAGGAAATAAAATATTCAAGAAGGACAAGGTATGTCCCCCTCTAGGGGACGGTTGGTTAAAGGGGGGGGGGGTCTCGGTTCATTTCCAACTAATCATTAGATAATAGTTAGGTTAAGTTAGTTAGTTTAGGGATTAACCCCGTTACTAGTGTGTAGTGCATTCCAGTGGGTGTTAGGGTGTTCAGGGACCCTAACTGGCTCAGAAAAAGACAAACAATGTAAATGGCAATATTTTCATGTCCCGGGAAAAGTCCGGTTGTTCGGTTGGATAGTAATCCGTTAAAGCGTTTAACAAAGCTTTAAAGTGTCATTAATACCAATCTTAGTGACACAACTTATTCCTGGCACTTTGGAATGTGTCTAGTAATATTTTTCTCATGTTTTGGCACTTTATTAGTTAGCTAAAAGCTGAATTGTTTATTAAAGTGCTGAGTTTTGTGCTTAGTGTACGTTTTAGGCACATCCAGCCATGGTAACTTATTCCTAAAGACGCAGTTCTACAACCCTTGTATCTTCACACTCACTATTAGTGTAGTTAACTATCTCGGGCTCATACAGGCCTTAGAGGCAGTATCTGCCTGGTGCTGGCTATGACAGCACGTTCAATAGGTTATCCGTTCATAGTGCTACTGTGCTTTTGTGCATCATGTTTGTCACTAAGGTTCAGCTTGTAAATAATGTAGTGGCAGTAAATAGAGTATGATGCAAGTATGTACATGTATCAGCATTCAAGTAGCAGTCTATCCATAATTTCAAGTAAGCACAGTAATTAAGCAGAAATCAAATATTAATTAAGTCGTACGGAAACCTGGTTTAGTGAGGGTTGTCACAGTGAACAGTTCAAGTTCACTTTCTGATGAAGAGAAAAAGATTTTTTTCGAAATCAAATGAAGAGTTCTTTGAGAAGAAAGCTTCACAGTCTCAGTCTGAAGGCACAAGCCGAGTAGTTGACACTCGAACATGCTTCAGATGTAATCAAGTCGGACATATTGCACGAAAGTGTACCAACTTGAAACCTAAGACTGACGTTGTGAAGACTCAAAAGAAGAAAGTTGATGCTAAGGGCAAAGCTCCATTGATTGTTGAGAAAAATATTTTGAAAAATGAAAACATCAAAGTCAAAAATGAACCTGTTAAAAATGTGGTAACTAAAAGTGACAAATTTTACAAACGGTTTGCGTCACCTCAACAAAAATGGAAGCCGAAAGTTGTGGAAAAGAAAACGAGTGTTCCAAAACCAAAGGTTTCTGAGTTGGAAAAACAATCATCTTCTACTACACCGGTAAAGATGAATGTTCCTTAGGATTATTATGAGAAACTTGAGAAAGAAATGCAAAATTCTGAAAAGAAAGATGTTCAAAAGAAAGACCAACCATCTGTTCAACCTCAAAAAGATGAATTTTTCCTATATAAAAAGGTTGAGGTTGGGTCTGAAGAAAGCTTAAAAATGAACGACAAAAATTTTCCGCCACTTTACACTAAAAAATCTCACATTCCGATTGAGTTGCCTGAGTCAAAACAGGCTTGGGTAGCTTCCAAATCTAACTAAGTGTGTGTGGTGTGTGCCGGAGCTTCCTAGTTGTTATTGTGAAGCATGAATCGGCATCTCTATTGAAATGTGTTTTTAAATCAATTTGTGTTATGAGTAGGATCTTCCAAGACTCGTTTCAAGATGGATTATGGATAGTGGAGCTTCTCGACACATGACAAGGAAGACTGCATTGTTGTACGATGTTAGAAATTTCAATGGAGGTTATGTAGGTTTTGCGGGTAATCAAGGTGGTAGAATTTTTGGTGAAGGAACGTTATCCAATGGGATTGTGACGTTTGAAAGAGTTAACTACATTGCTGAGCTGGAGAATAATCTGCTGAGTATCTCGCAGATATGTGACAGGATGTATACCACTCACTTCACTGACAAAGAATGTTTGATCTTGAAACTAGGATTTGTTATCCCTGAGGAATGGATTATCATGAGAGCACCAAGAGTTAATGATCTGTACGTGTTGGATATGAGCGTAGCTACTATAACCACGGGTCAGGCTCATTGTTTTGTGTCCAGAGCAACGGAAAAAGAATCAAGATTGTGGCATCGCAAGGTGGGGCATATTCGTCTAAGAAAAATGAATCATTTGGTTCATAATGATTTAGTTTTGGGTGTTCACATCAAAGGTTTTCATCTGGAAGGGGAGTGCATTAGTTGTGTCAAAGGCAAGCAGAAGAAAAAGTCACACCCTAAAAAGCAAGTCAATTCAGTCTCAAAACCTCTTGAAAGAATTCACATGGATTTGCTTGGTCCGGTGAATGTGAAAAGTATTACAGGAGATCGTTACTGTCTTGTGGTTACTGATGATTATTCCAGATTTTCGTGGGTATCATTCTTGAAGACGAAAGATGAAACGTTTGACAGTTTGATGGCGTTGTTCAAAAGGATTGAAAATCTGTACCAAAGGCGTATCAAAAGAATTAGAAGTGATAATGGTACTGAGTTCAATGTAGCATCCGTCAAAATGAGATTACAAAATCCGACCCGTTTTGAATCTCGGGTCCTAACCTTGAACCAATGGATATTTTCACGAAATAAACAATCGTTGAAAGATTTGTTTATCAATATAGTTATTCAATTATTTAAAAATTTAGTTAGCTTTAACAATAACAATTAAAGCATTAAGCATACTTTGAAGCTTGTTTGGTAATATAAAATAACGATAACATAAGGCTATATTTTTAAAGCTAGAAATAAAATAAGTAATGGAATGTTTAACATTATTATTACTATATGACAGTTTTCATTTTTATTCTTTATTTATTATGTGATATACCTTATATTTATTTATTAGACTATGAGGTATGGGGCGCGGGTTGGTCCGTGGTTTGGGTACAAATGCCCAAGCCATCACCCTGGGTGGGTTTGAGTTTCGGCATCGCCCCTTGGGTGGGAGTTTCAGCCCGGGCGTTGGGCATGCCTAGCGGTCCTTCGTGGCCGGCTCTCATTGGCTGGGTTGGCTAGGCCATAGCGGCTAGGTTTAAATTTTAAAAAATAACCGTTTGGCGCTAGGTCCTCCGTGGCGGCGTCGCCCCTTGGACGGGAGTTTCAGCCCGGGTGTTGGGCATGCCTAGCGGTCCTCCGTGGCCGGCTCTCATTGGCTGGGTTGGCTAGGCCATAGCGGCTAGGTTTAAATTTTAAAAAATAACCGTTTGGCGCTAGGTCCTCCGTGGCCGACTCTCATTGGCTTAGTTGGCTAGGCTATAGCGGCTAGGTTAAAATTTTAATATTGAGCAATACCTTATATTCATTTATTAGACTATGAGGTATGGGGCGAGGGTTGGGCCGTGGTTTGGGTACAAATGCCCAAGTCACCACCCCGGGTGGGTTTGGGTTTCGGCGTCGCCCCTTGGGCAGGAGTTTCAGCCCGGGCGTTAGGCATGCCTAGCGGTCCTCCGTCGCCGGCTCTCATTGGCTGGGTTGGCTAGGTTTAAATTTTAAAAAAATAACCGTTTAGCGCTAGGTCCTCCGTGGCAGCGTCAGCACGGGCGTTGGGCATGCCTAGCTGTCCTCCGTGGCCGGCTCTCATTGGCTGGGTTTGCTAGGCTATAGCGGCTAGGTTTAAATTTTAAAAAATAACCGTTTGGCGCTAGGTCCTCCGTGGCCGGCTCTCATTGGCTTGGTTGGCTAGGCCATAGCGGCTAGGTTAAAATTTTAATATTGAGCAATACCTTATATTCATTTATTAGACAACTAGGTTATCACCCGGGAATGCTTCCCGGGCTCGAGAAAGTTACTTATATTAATTATTATTTATGTTAATACATAATTAAAAGATTGACATGTTAATGTCTTTGCTATAAGAAGAGTTATAAACTACCGTAATCTTAATCACAGGCTAGGCTGTGAAGTTGTAGGTAGACTTGTGAACTAATTACACAATAACAATACAAACATCATTGCGATCATCTACAATGCCAAATTTCATCAAGATTGTCACATTACGCCTAAATCCAAACACACATATAATTAGAGAGAGAGAAAGAGAGAGACTTGATGTACGAAGCAAGCACCACCTTGAAGTTGTTGGGAAACACAGACCTACAAATAAAATATAAATCCAAAAGAACTAACAGTTGAATAATTTGTGTAAGAATTGGCTGACCATTAAGAATTTATTACTAAGAGACACCTACCGAGCATCAACCTTTGATGAAAATCATAATTACCATGTTTTTGTTTTTTGTGGTCAAATGCAAGGGAATGGGAATGGATCTCTAAAAGTAATGTTATAGGTACGATTCCCTATTATGTGAGCATCAAACCCATGTCCTCAAAACCAAAATAATGCCTCACTGCCTCACATAATATGTATATGTGAAAATTATTGATAACCCATAACTGAGAATCCAACTTGGAATGTTTGAGGGAACTTGATTGTTACTTAAGAAATAACAAAATTAATAAAAATTACTACAAAATACTCATAAAAGCAAGCTGGGGTTTTTGTGCCTAAATCTGGGCATTTATAAATCGTGTAAGAAAAGAGTTTGGCATCATATATGTATAATTCGTTTTACTTTGTGATAATAATGAACAAATAAAACTAAAGACCAAACACACATTTCATGGTATTTAATATAGAATTATAGTATGCATCATCAACCACATACCACTTTGGTAGATTCATAAAACGAATATCCTACTGAGGATTATAGTTTTGTTTTCTTTCCAAGTCATAATAAATCGGAATATTAAACATACTCAAACCCAAAAGAAGAGAGAAATATAACCTCGTATAAAAGACGACAAATGCCTTTGAACAACTCCCCAACTTGTGAATTCTCGTTAAAATCTGGATGATACCAACATGAGCAAATTATCATTAATATTACTTATACCCTATATAACGACATGGTTGTACAATAAAAGCAAAAAAAAAAAAGAAACAGGGCCGGAATATAAAGAGGCTCACATAGAACAATATCCATGTCAAATTGTCAATATATATCATAGTTACGACTTAAAAGTACAAATTAAAGAAAAAAATGACAGATTTTTTTCAAGAACAAATGATAGCATAGCTAGTGTTCTTATTGGTTAAACATGTACATCATCAATTAGCAAAGCTAGTGTTCTTATTGGTTTAACATGTAATTATCAATATTACAAATAATCCCGAAGCTTGAAATAATCTAACCTTTAATTAAATTTTAAAATAGGTTTACATTCTCATTACTCACAATGGGTCACATGTGCACCTTTACAGTTAATAAGTTATTAGTGTTGGCTACCTTTATAATGCAGATATATGTTTTCTTTTGCTGGAGTAACAGCTTAGAAAAAGAGGCCATCATATAGCATGTGAAGAATCAATGAATAATTGAACTCCAAAACACACTTGCGACAGAAAGATATTAATACCAGGGGATTGAAAGGGTGAAGCTCACACCTAGCCCCTATCAATTAATTAGAAAAACCACGGATGTTCTATCACCTCTGCGTATGAAATTTCCATCAGCAAATCCCGAAGTTATCGTTCAGAAACTAAGAACTGAAATAAAAAAAATTAAAAATAAAAATAAATAACATCTAAAACCTAATTTACCAATTGAATTCGTACAAAGCGTATAAGAAACTCGTATAAGAAATTTAGTGCATAACTCAGACCATATGAATTCGTACAAAGTTCTTTTCTCTTTTTAAATGTTTAAAATGTCCTGAATCACTTTGTCCAAAGAGTTGGACCATGTTATCATTGAAAGAGAATTTACCCTTAACTAAATTTTATTTAACATAATGATTCCTAACAAGATAAAAATGACAAATACTTGAAGCCACCTACCATATTAAAGTTGTCTGTAAAATTTTGCCTGATCTCTATTCTCTATCATGTCCCAGCATCCTTTTTTCCGTTGGCTTCTTAAGTTGGCTGCAAAAAAAATTACATACATTGATTACGTGAAAAATATAATGAAGGTATAAATTATTTAATTAAAATTATTAAGACCATAAAATCTAGAGCCATAAATAACATTACTACATTTTTTTTACCCATTTGATATTGGGGATGAACACATGGTATTTGGTACTAAACTGGTACCAAATTTCCGGTACCGATTTTTTTCGGGGCCGTACCCACTTTTTGGCATTTTCAATAACGGTACGGTACCAAACCAATACTTTACCTTTAAATACTGGTACCGTACTGTACCGGTACCGAGTCGAACATTTTCGGTACCACTACCCATATATGGCATTTTCGATACCGGTACGGATCTCATCCCTATTTTATATTACCGGAAATAGCCCTTACTAAGACAAAGCTACGAAAATTTGTGTACAATATATATTTATAGTGATTTCAAATAAGCAAATGTGTGATTACGAATGACTAAAAAACAAAATGTTGCATTTATCTAAATTACAAAATCGTAAGTGTTGCTTTACCTACTAAATCCATCCTTATCTGCCCAAGGGTTCTACAAAACTTATGTACGCTGCAAGAAAATATAACCAAAAACTTGCTACCATACCATCCAACAACATCTGCACAATTGTAACAAAGAAATTCAAATAGAAAATGTATAAAAGTTCCAAACCCCCAAAAATGGCAACATATGTTGAAATTCGAATCACGAACAGATAATCTACCCATTCCATTTATGAGTCCAGCCTAACCCGTTATGCCGAAAAACTCATCCTACCTCACATCCACTCCTAGCCCTCAACAAATGAATTAGGATGAGAATCTTAACCCATCAACCCCAAATCTCACCACAATAATAACACACTTAAAATTCTGAAATGAGAATCCAACCAACTCTATAAGGAATCATAACCCGGTTACATGTATGTTTTATAAGCTAATTTTATATTTATCAAAAAAATAAAAATAAAAATAAAACAAAATAAAAAAAATTACAAAAAAGACGCTATTTGTCGCTAAACACTTTATAGCGCCATATGGGCTCTTCACTAAGGGGCACACTATAGCGAGCTATTGACAGCCATGGTCAAATCAAATGAAAGGTTTTTAAAACCATTTTCCCAAAAAAATGTATCATTTTAAGTATTCGACAAAACGGTCTATTTTATGAATGTGAATGAGCCTACTAAAAGAAGAGGATACATTGACTTAAATAAAATAGAGGATACCCTAACCTGAGTATAAATCTCTTGTCCATCTCTGGTACTAATAAAGTGAGTCTAGTCCGCTTTGAAATGTATACCCATCTTGAAGCCAGTTTTTCTTTAAGATTCACTTGTTATTTCCTTGACCCATTTTTGATATCATGACAACCTCGAGTCCAACTTCAAGCCCTAACGCCGGGTCCTTTTGCATACAACTGTCGTATATAAACATATGAAGTTTAAATAGTTTTAGCGATTAACGTGTATAGTAAAAGGTTAATCATGACTAAGTAACTTACCCCTTTAAGCAAAGAGTGAGCTTCATCACTTAACTTAACCACGGTAGACGGTAGCAACTTCACTTTTTAGTTGATTATCTTCTCCTGAAGTTTCTTTCTGTTGGAATGTGTGAATGGTGGCCGAAGAAAAGATGGCAAAAACACATGCAATCATAAAACTCTTGGTGAAATGGTCGGGACAAAACAAATAGTTTTGTGCCCATCAAAACGGGTCAGGTTGGGTCAATCTAAAATACTAAAATAATTAGTGTTGCACAAATTTATACTAATGTCAAAACGCGAGCCTTGAAAATGCACATGGGGCGACCTTTGACCCCTTTTTTAATATTTTTAAATGTTTAGCCCATATTTTAGACTTGGTCAGGGCAACTTTGGGCTGTTTTAGGTCGATTTCATGCTTATTTAGGTTGATTCCAGCCTTCATGCTTATTTAAGTTGATTCCAGCCTTTTGTAGAGGGGTTTTTTACTAACATTACTGGCCAGAATTTAGTCGGAAAATGCTTTGAACTTGCGCCTACGAGCCTGAAGGCCTTTGAGAGTGTATCGCATATGGTACACTGGGTTGAGCTTCAGCGCCCAGGCACCCTAGGTGCCCGCATTTAATGGGCATGTTTAAACTCAGTTTAAGTTTGCAGCATGAATGAAGGTCTCCAAAAAAACTTACAGCACACACTCAATCTCGGATATTATCCAAACCCTAAACCTATTGAAGCCTACTTGCAATACTAAGCGTATACTGCAGCCTGCAAGTGTTGTGACTTCATGAATATAATATCTAAAAACTTAATTAACAACAGCCAAAAGTACTAACAATTTCAACTATACTAATTCCTGCAGTAAAAAAAACTAAGTTACTGCCAACTTGACACAAAAACACCTAATTTGAGCAATAAGAAAGCAAAATTTACTGCAAAAATCAATTGCAATCTTTAAGCCGTTGCTCTATTTAGTTATTCACATCGAAAATCATGGTTGTTTAAAAAAGAAAATAATGACTAAACTCCTTGAAACATATCAACAAACACTTGGCATGCATTACTAAAACATGTTGATTTACTCACCCAACACGTTCAATCCCCGAGGTCTAGCTGATTTATATGTCTATACAACAGATTTCTGCATCCATGACAAAATAAAGTTGCATACATGACAAAATAAAGTTGCATACATAATTAAAACTGAATTGTGTAATGCTGAAATTTTGTGCCAGTTAAAAGATAAATTATATAACACGAAGAGCAAAACTAAAGGTAGTTGGTTTCATACCATTTATCACCTAGTCAGTACCAAGCTCGAAGTCAATTGGGTCACCCCTCTCATAACTGGAATAAAAAAACAGTTCCATCAATAAGTTTTCTCAGCAAAATGGGCGACAACAAAAGTATATCCTATAATTAGTAGTCCATGAGGTTAAAAACATTCTTTATGAGCAGCACCAAGCTCCACCAAAAAATTAAATTAATTTTAATAGTAAATGAACTTTTGATCATACCTTCTTTAACACTTAGAAATCATTCACAATCAAGAAACCAAAATACGTTGGAACACTCACTACATTTGTCCAGGTTGTTGTTTTCTATTGCCATCTACCACCACCCCCGCCAACAGTCAGTGGACATCTGCCACTTCCCTTCATACCCACAGATCTGGCCAGGATCCACCTGAAACAGACATGTGATCGTAAACAAAAGTCAAATCCAAATAATAAATGGTAATCGCCAGATATGCAAAAGTCAATAAAATAACATTGTCAAAACTTAATTTGAATATGCACTTTTTACAATTAACATATAAGTAGTTAAACACCCCTATATTGTCTAGTTGTATGAATAAACTGCTTTAGTCATTTAGTCAGAAGATGGACCACTACGAATATGTACTACCATCAAGGGATCTTAAACCTCGCTATAATCCATAGAGCCGTAGACGAACATACAATCGTGTTGTCTGTTGTTTGGTGTCTCAAACCTCATCCAAACTCAATCTGTAAGGAAGAAAAAAAACAAAAACCATAAACTAATGACTGGGCATAGGCACAAAATCAAAAAATCAAAACATAAACATAAGGAATAAAACAATGAAACCCTAGGAAAAGAATGAACAGACAACAACCTGGATGAAAGAAATCTTGCTTTCACGCGAAACGCTCACAAATTCCATAGAAGGTGTTCGACAAAATGCCAGCCAAATAAAACTCATCCAAACTCAATCTGTAAGGAAGAAAAAAAACAAAAACCATAAACTAATGACTGGGCATAGGCACAAAATCAAAAAATCAAAACATAAACATAAGGAATAAAACAATGAAACCCTAGGAAAAGAATGAACAGACAACAACCTGGATGAAAGAAATCTTGCTTTCACGCGAAACGCTCACAAATTCCGCCGCTAGCGGTCTCTGCAGCCCCTATACAGCCGTAAACATGTGAGAAACCGTCGGATCTGGACATGGGAGACCGATTAAGAAACATATCACCAGGAGCCGAAATTAAAATGTTTAGAACTTACCTATATTGGAGAATCGTCTCGTAATTGCTCATTCAAAAATCATACCGGAAGATCCTTCTTACCAGAATCACCACGAGAACCCTAGCCACCATCGCCTCGCAGATGTAGACACATGACATCGATGATTTTCGTTTTACCAATATAAAAAAATAAATTCCAAATAATCCCATGCGAAAGAAACTTACAATGTTACCACATATCTCTAACATATTCTTGCCCCTTCTTTGTTGCTTGGCGACCTTCTTGAAGGTGTCAAAGTGTCGAATCCACCAGGGTTAGATTAGTCAAAATCACTACATACTATGAGAATAAAAAAAAATAAAAAGAGGTTAAGCAATCGGTTCGGCGTAAATAAGTAAGTTCTGAGTTCCAAATCATAGCCTGAACCGTTAAACCGTCAATCCGCCAAAACCAAACCGTGAACCGAAACCGTACATAATTAAAACTGAATTGTGTAATGCTGAAATTTTGTTCAAGTTAAAAGATAAATTATATAACACGAAGAGCAAAACTAAAGGTAGTTGGTTACCATTTATCACCTAGCCAGTACCAAGCTCGAATTCAATTGGGCCACCCCTCTCATAACTGGAATAAAAAAACAGTTCCAACAATAAGTTTTCTCAGCAAAATGGGTGACAACAAAAGTATATCCTATAATTAGTAGTCCATGAGGTTAAAAACATTCTTTATGAGCAGCACCAAGCTCCACCAAATCCAGACCACAAAATAAGATCAAATTTCATATCATATCCCAAGCAAAAAATAAAAGAACCATTTTAACAAACACCTGGTGTGCATACATATTCTAAGTACCAAAATACAAAAACTCACAAACAAAATCATTCCATCAATTCAATTAATTTTCACAGATTTAAACCTCTTGCTAAGAACAAAAAGATAATAAAGATCGAAATCATACTTTGAAACAACAATAGATTGAAAGATATCCAATTAAATGAAAAAAAAAACAATTGATTAAAAAACTAACCTAGAAATAGGATGATCTGCCAAATCGAAGGATGAGTAGCTTTCAATGGTATCTCTGGTAATTGAATCAATAAGAACTAAAGGAGATAAAATAGATTAAACATTCCCCCAATAAACGATAATCCATAAAAGATTTAGTACCTGAATCTGTAGGGGAAAAAGTTTTCACCAGTAGAGTGATAAAGGGAGGGGATGATGAATATGAAAGTGTAAAGGAGAAGAAACCTGATTGAGATGAATCGAATGAAGGTCGAGTGAAACAGTGTATCAGCGAAATTAAAAAAAATAAACTAACCAACATCGTGTAGATTACATACATATACAGACAACTGCAAATCCTCAACCTGGTTAATTGAAGATTAGCGGCACCGAGAGTATTGAAGGAAGAACACAAGTGATCGAAGGGTTGTGCGTGGTATGTGTTTGTCATAGAGAAGATGATTGGGATAGGATTTTTATTCGTGTTTGCAGCGAGAAGCAAAACCCTAGCTCGTGATTTAAAACAATATATAGTCGGGTCAAGAATCCGGATCCCGTGTAACCCATATTAACAGAAAAGATACCCACACATTTTCCCGCCAAAAAGCATCTAAGAAGCTCTAAGAACACGCCACATCAGCCCAAATCTTTTTGTTTATTATATATAATAGAATATAATAGATAATAGATAATAGATGAGGTATGGGGCGAGGGTTGGGCCGTGGTTTGGGTACAAATGCCCAAGTCACCACCCCAGGTAGGTTTGGGTTTCGGCGTCGCCCCTTGGGCGGGAGTTTCAGCCTGGGCGTTAGGCATGCCTAGCGGTCCTCCGTGGCCGGCTCTCATTGGCTGGGTTGGCTAGGCCATAGCGGCTAGGTTTAAATTTTACAAAATACCCGTTTGGCGCTAGCTCCTCCGTGGCTGGCTCTCATTGGCTTGGTTGGCTAGGCCATAGCGGCTAGGTTAAAATTTTAAAAAATAACTTGGTTCACCCAAGTCACTATAAAACCCCCCAACTCCACCTCCTGTCCACATAGCTACCCCAACCCTTCACTCCACCTACCCGAACCCGTTACCCACACTTGATACCGGCACAACGCGATGAAGGGCCGCCAACCCGGTGAGACCCGTTACTGGCCGGAAGCTTTCGCTAGCTATCGGCACAACGTGGGGAACGACCGGCACAATTTAAACGCGTGCCAACACAAGTGGCGCAAGCTACGACCGAAGCTCGACCGTTTTAAAGCCTACTACGATAGCGTCCTGGGTGGTGATATAAGTCACGAAAACCGGGTGGCGGTGGCCAACATCGAGTTCCGGGGCAAGGAGCGGAAGCCGTTTGACAAGCTCGCCCTGTTCGAAATCTACCTAACGCTTTAGGCTTTTTTTGTCTTAACCGACCCAACACGTCACTCACCAGCGGGGAGGCTCGAAGTCCACGTGTCAACCCATGCCTCAAACATGAATCCTGTAATTTTTACAGTGATTAAGTGGTGAAACAAGAGTTAGGGTCTACGTTCATTCTTTGCAAGAAGTGAAACACTTAAAAGAAGAGTTGCAGGATGATGTCGGTCGAAAACACCAATGCCTTTCGCGCAACCCGCGTAATTGAAAAACACTAGTTATTATTATAATATAATATGAACGTGCATCTCTACAAAAATTTTGCAAACTTCCATTTTCAAGCTTTGCCGCCAAAAGACGTTTACGCGTAGGGCATCCTTTCCTTCTTTTTCTTTCTGATTTGTCGGTGATGAATTCTCAATTACACGTTTCCTTCTTAGACTCAATCATGTATCTAGTCTCCTTTTCATCGGCCGGCACCTTCGTTCTTATTTCGGAAATTTTGACACCTTCCATTCAAGACTCAAACTCTGTTAGTATATATACCCCCCTCAACTCTCGATACAGTTCACCACACTCACAATAATGTTTCAAACAACCGTTGCATTCACCGGAGATCCACTCGTGTTGTTTTCAAGTACACCGAGCACGTCGCCAGAGTTTGAACATCTCACCGGAGACATCGTCGGAGCCGTACGGGATCTTTCGTGGTTTCGCGGCGAAGGTGTTAACCATCTTCGCGAGTCCAGATCACTCAGGTTGAATCGGGTTGGATAAGGTCCTAGTGCGAAGAATCGATGCGGTGTTTTTTTTTTTTTTTACGTATTCGGTAACCTTCTGATCCTTTGGTTTCGTTTTGGATACTTGTTCGACGCTAACATTTTATCGAACACCCTCAACCAGCCGCCGCCTCCGGAACATGTACTTTGGTCGTTCGCCGCACCCGGAGTCGAGACGAGGAGCTTCGTCAGTAACTAAACCGAATCCCGCACACATCTTCGGTATACTTTTCTGCTGTGCAAATCGCTATTGTTTTTCATTATTTTGTTTGTTATAATAAACTACTATCAATTTAATCTAAAGTAAAATATATCAATAGGATTTGACTATTTTTTTTACTGATCATCTGTTGCTTCTTTAAAATAAGAAGAATATGATTCCTTTAAAATGCTTAAATGATTTCAAAATCCTTCAAACATGTGGCTATTTTGGTCGATGTCGGTTTCTGTTGCTTTTGTTAAAAGAAAGATGATGTTTTGGTTTTCCATGTAAGTCAAGCAAAAGCTGGTTTGAATATTTTATTTTTCTATCCTTTTAATCCTTTAATAACAAGAATTTAATTGAATAACTTTTGATCAGTTTAAAATGTATAAAATAAACAAATCAATTTAGTAAATAAATTAAACTAGACTTTTTTTTATATATAAAATAATTAATATTAAATAACTAAGTCAGTTTATTTATGTTAAAACAAAATATTTTAACTTAATTATTAACAACGATTAATGCGAGGTATTTTAAACATCTAGGATAAAACTGTTCGTTCCTTTTCTTGTTTTGTCCATCTTTACTCGTGCGTTATTACAATAAATCGCAACGCTACCAATATGAGTATACTCGATCCCATTTTCGTTTTAAACACTTTGGGTGCAACATGTATTCCATATTCAAATTACACAACACTTGAAACTTGTTATATTCACACTCTATCCACATTTAAACACGAAACATTTTGCTGCTTGTTAATCTCATATGCTATGCAAGTTGAACGTATTTGAACAAGTTGATCGTATTTGAACAAGTTGATCGTATTGAACAAGTTGATCGTATCTAACAAGTTGATCGTATCTAACAAGTTGATCGTATCTAACAAGTTGATCGTATCTAACAAGTTGATCGTATCTAACAAGTTGATCGTATCTAACAAGTTGATCGTATCTAACAAGTTGAACGTATTGAACAAGTTGAACGTGTTAACCTCCCGCTAGTCTATTGCGAATGGCAAAGTAGTAACTTGGATCATGTTATTCATGTTGGATATGAACACTTAAACTTTTATTCTACTTTATGCTATGTATTAAACTTGTATACTCGCCAACTTTTTGTTGATGTTATTTTAATACATGTTGCAGGTTGATGGATGAAGTGATCAAGAAAACAAGTTAGGATGAACCTAGAAACCCATCTAGAATAACAATGTTTTCAACTATTTTTTGATACGATGTTTGAATCTTGTATGACATTTTAGCATTTATGAAATTTGCTTAAATCTATATTGTCACATTTAGTGTTATGTTGTTTTGAGCAATTTGTTCGTCTCATCCCGATGTTTCCGCCATCGGTTGGGGTGTGTGACATTCAAGAACAACAAGATGGAAGAATTTTGTGATGAAAGAGGTATACTGCAGGAGTTTAGTGCTCCGTACACTCCGCAGCTGAATGGAGTCGCAGAACGCAAAAATAGGACGCTAATCGAAACGGCCAGAACAATGCTTGCTGATTCAAAGCTACCGATAAATTTTTGGGCAGAAGTTGTTTCCGCCGCATGCTATACGCTCAACAGAGTTCTCACTGTTAAGAAGTTCAACAAAACATGCTTTGAGTTGATCAATAACCGCAAACCTAATCTGAAGTATCTTGAACCGTTCGGGTCACCCTGTACTGTTCTATAACCTTTTGGAAAGTTTGGTCCGAAGTGCATTGAGGGTATATTTGTTGGTTATGCAAGTCATTTACTACATGTCTTCGTTCCAAGTGAGAAGCGGATTATTGAAGCTCCAAATGTTGAATGTCAAGGTAATACAATGCCGCCGCAGAATCCTGGAGATTCATGGTGTTATCATTACGACAAGTTGTGGGATTCGTTTGACAAGATGGAAGAACCAGAAGAAGAAGAAGATTTCTTTGATGAGTTGGATATTTTGCGAGAGTACGAGTCTTCACAGGAAAGGTTCCCAGCTGAGTATTTTACACGACCACGACAAACTTCAAATGACGATGAAGCAGGTCCAAGCAATGCTGGTGAACACGATGATGTCCAACAAAATGAAGTTGCTCAAGATAATCAGTCGGAACAGAATGATAATCAAGAATCTGAGAATATGCCGATATTTGATCGTGGTGATTCAGATTCTGAGGGGGAGCAAATTCAGGGTTCAAGTCAAACAAACACAATTAGTGAACAAGGTGCAAATCAGAATGTTACTAATCTGGAAGGCGATGTAGATGTTCCAAGCGAAGTAATGCCACGAACTCTTTCATACTATCCAGAGGAGCTGATCATTGGAGAATTGCAATCAGGCGTTCGCACGAGACGTCAAATTGACCAGGGCCTTACATGTTTTTATTCTATAGTAGCACCTTTACAAACTGATTTTTCATTAAGTTGTTTTATTTCACAGATCGAACCGCGAACTTACAAAGAGGCGCTTACTGAAGATTCTTGGGTCAATGCGATGCTAGAATGTGACAATTGTGCTCTTTAATCGATAAACAATGCAAAACAATGTTAGTTATCAATAAATCAATGTGTTTTGGTGTTATTATATGTGTTTTATGTGTTTGATGATTTTACAATTCGATCCGATTCGATTTCAAGCTTTAAATCGCTTTCTAGAAAGTTATACGCAAACTGGTGCGTGAACGCAATCAGTTAAATGCGACAAACACTCCGGAACATCATCATAGACTTAACATACCTTAAATAACCTTCACATAACTTAGAAATAAGTTTTGGATGGTTTGGTGTGTCGAAAACAAGTTTGTTCGATCGCAGGGACTATTTGTGTCAAACTGCGAAACTATACCGATTCGTATGATGTCGAATAGTCCGGAACTTGATCATAAGTTAAACATACCATATATAACCTAAACATGGCTTAGAAATAAGCTTTGATAGGTTCGGTGTGCGAAAACATGCTTACATGATCTTACAGGGACTAAAAGTGTCAAAAACGACGTAAGTTTGCATTTTCGCACATATCTTACGTTCTGACCACATCTGGACATCCAAAATTTTTGTACACACTAAAATATTTTTATTTTAGTGATCAGCATGCAAAAATTCCATTCGTCGCGCATTTTGGATCGTACACGCGTCCGTTCGAGTTTCGTCGTAAATAACCGAACAACGTGACCGTACAACCAAACGAACCGACATCTGAGATGTTTTTGAGCATATTTTAGGTCCCCTACACTTTAACGACCTTGTGGAACCTTGAAAATGGCTTAACGGAGGTTAAAAACGTCAAAAACAAGCTTAAACACGTGCAGGGACCATTTCTGTCATTTTTGAAACTTTGCTGAATCAGACACATGGTAGCGTAGCGCGACCATCCCCGGCCTATTCCGTCGCGCTACGCGACGATCACATCTGGGCAGAAATATTGTTTTCAGCATCAGTTTGTAAATTCAGGGGCCAATCTTGCAATTCCTTTGTGTGGTGACCAAGTTACCACCTCTCCAAGGCTTCTAATCAGCTTGTAACAAATGGATGGCCATGATTTCTTGCTTAATGGCTAATCAAAACACTTGGAATGATCTTGTTCTTCATGCTCTACTATAAATAGTTGGCCAAACTCCTCAATTCTTTGCTCATTCCTCATTCTTCACATCTCTTATCTGATTTGGGAGCTTTCTAATCTGCTTGGAACTTTATTCTTTGTAGAAAAGATAGCTAGGACCCTTTGTAAGTCTTCTTTCATGCTTGTTCTTTATGTTTAAGCAGAAAGTCAAACAGTTTGGCCAACAGTTTGACTTTCGGTTTTGACCATCAATTGGTCAAGTCAAAGTTCAATTGAACTTTGAAACGTGATTGTAGTCACGATAGTTATAATCCTTCGTGATTATAGCTGCTGATTACCACGTTAGCTAGTTGTAGTGTCGAGTCAAAGTTTCGGTCAAAATGCGTTTTAGCACGCATTTTGCCTCGGAACTACTTTAGGGTATCAAAACACTTTGTTTTGATACCAAATCAGTAGGTTAGACATGTTTTGACATGTCTAACTCGACACTATTAGTTTGTGCTTGTTTAGGGTCGTAAGGTAAGCGGTCTAAACAACCGCTTATACTTCCGAACCCGACCCGTTTGGTCGATCTTTAGGATCCGACCAAGCTTAGTTAGTGATCATAGTTGCATAGGGAATAACCTCTGAGGTTATAACCTTATGATCACCTAGGATTGGTTAGTCATTTGCTAGTTAGCTTGTGTGCCCATAGAAAATGACCAAAATGCCCTTTTGAAGCTAAAATCCGTATTTTGATTATGTGAACATATTTTTTGACATGTAATCTGATTTAGTAACATGTTTAGGGTTTATTGGGCATGTAAGACTTGACATAGCACATAGTTAACCATCCGAACATAGTTTTACGCTAACGACACATTATAGTGACTTATGTTACCGTAATGGGTCGAAACGGGTCAAAAGCACTTAGGTAGGCTTTCCAATCAGAATGTTGGGACTATTAAATCATACCATATGAGTTCAATTACTCATTTGATTTATAGAACCTCATTCTATCCTATCTCCCGATTTAGGAGCCGATTTATTAACATAGTTACTATACTAGGTGCCGGTTGATTCCGTGACCCTTGGAGCTTAAATTGGTCTTATTCTCAAGACTAATTAGCAATCCCAGGTGAGTACATAGTTCCCCTATTTTATTGTTTTCAATTGTTTTGGGGTGATTCATATGTACAAAACGAATTTCAAGGTTTAAACAATAATTTCAAAAACAATGGTTTATACTAAACTAATAACGATTTCAATAAGGTGAACAAGACTTGTTGGTTATGATTACATAACGAATGACATTCATTAGCTTTGGCCGAGCCGACCAGTATTAGGTTATGGTACCATAGGATCTGACAAATCCCGTTATCAGACTACACCCATGGTTATGTGTGGGGGTTATGTAGGTAACGACCGAACCTGATGATTGTTAACTTACCCTTTGGTGGTTTGTTAATACGAAACGAGAAACGAGTTGACGAGTCACGAAGGTTTGAATGTTGTTAACGAGACGACCAAAAAGTAGTTTCACTATTAAAACGAATACGATTTTGGGACGAGTTAAACGATTTGAAACGAGATACACGATTTGAAACAAGTTAAACGAATTAAACAATTGGTTTTGGGCAGTGATTAGATAATGGGACGGGTGTAGTATGATAGAATCATGGTAGATACGCCGCTGGTACATCTTATATATAAGTGATTCTATCATATTACATTGCGTGTCATTATTTAGTTCACTGGGGAAACGATTTTGAAACTATGTCACACAACGAGGTTTTCGAAATGATATAAACCATACGAGTTTTATTAACGAGTTTTTACGAGATGTTTACGAGTTGTTATACTAAAACAAATATTTTTGAGTTAAGAGTCATGGCTACGAGATTTTATAAACTATAACCAATTTGATTTGAGTTGGTTAATTTTGTTGCAATACACTTTTCAAAACGAGGTTTGTATTTTGACTCTTGTAGTCTAACGAGGTACTGCAACATATAAACGAGCCATGAATCTGATACTCCCATAAAACCTATGTACTCGCCAGCATTTCTTTGCTGACTTTATTTTTACATATGTTTCAGGTGGTATTGGTTGATGTTGCTTGCTAGGAAGAAAGTTCACTTAAGATCTGGACAAGGCCTTAGTGACTTAAAAACAATTATAAACAATATGTAGTTTGTTTGTTTGGTTTAATAACAATTAACATTTCCTAATATTTCAATAAAACAAAACTTTTAACTACCATGGTTGTGGAACAATAATTATGTCGCCTCACTCCCCGGCGTTTCCGCCGCGGTTTGTTGTTTTAACGTGGCCGGGGTGTGACAGAAGAGTTGGTATCAGAGCCAATGGTTATAGGGAATTAGGTTATTAGCAATGCT
Source organism: Helianthus annuus (assembly GCF_002127325.2). Classification (NCBI taxonomy): domain Eukaryota; kingdom Viridiplantae; phylum Streptophyta; class Magnoliopsida; order Asterales; family Asteraceae; genus Helianthus; species Helianthus annuus. The sequence continues at coordinate 16,105,004 of NC_035439.2, forward strand.
TTGACCTAGACTATAACTTTCTAGGACCCCAACACAAGTTTACTTGTATTTAGATTTTAAAACAATACCGTCACCTATCCTTAGGTGATAACCACAACGAGAACACAATAACGAATCCGCTTCGAAAATTAATCATCTATCCTTGGATGATTGATTACTAGGTTTTGAACCTCCTATTATAAGGTTTTGAACCCTTTGTTATATGGTTTGAACCCTTCTGGTTTGATCCATCTTTGGCTTAGTGCCTTTTGAGTTTTCCAAATCCCGTCAAAGTTTGGGTCTAAATAATGTGAACATGTGCAAACTAGAAGAGTGAACGCCTGTACCCTGAGTTTTCTGTCTAAGGCTAGAGTGTTCGTACAAATCCGCATCATCGGACCAGTCACTCTTACCTGGGAACTCTTGGGGTGAGTGTTCACTTATAGGCGAGCATGTCTTCAGTGATACATTATTATGACCTATTTACTTTGATTTGTCACTACGTGTTATTTGTTTGTTCGAGGTAACGAACGAATGATCGCCTTCCTTGTGTTTTGTCGGTGTTTTCATTGCCTCTTTTGTTCCTCCAATTGTCAACCTCACTCGTTTCCCATGTTTCCTTGTTAGACAATGCCTCCTCGACGTGATGCTCAAACTTTTACTGCTGAGGAAGTCGCGGCCCTTGTCTCTCAGCAAATGGCTGCTGTACTTCCAGGCATCGTGACCCAAATCCACGAGTTATACAACAATAACAATAATAACAACAACAATGCACCGTGTAATTTCAAGAATTTCAATTCTACGAAACCGCTTAAGTTTTCTGGGTCACACGGAGCAACCGCGCTCCTGCAATGGTTTGAGAGTATCGAGAGCACATTCAGACATGTGCAATGTCCGAATGCGCGCAAAGTTGAGTTTGCTTCAAGTGTGTTCGAGAAGCGAGCTCTTACATGGTGGAACGGAGTGATGCGTGATAGGGGTGCCGAAGTGGCATTAGCACAAACTTGGGAAGAGCTCCGAGCTCTCATGATGAGAGAGTTCTGTCCTCGACACGAGATTCGAGTGTTGGAACGAGAATTTGACGATTTGAAACAAGTCGGGGGAGAACACCGTGCTTATACGGATCGATTTGAGGAGCTTAGTTTGTTGTGTCCCACGATGGTTACCCCGCTGGATAAGGCAATCGAGAGGTATATCGATGGTTTACCCGACTCCATTCAGGACATCCTGACTGGCGTTAATCCTACTACAGTTCGTCAAGCAATCGAGTTGTCTGCTACCCTGACTGAGTCCCAAGTCAGGAAGGGTAAACTTACCCGCAAGGGTGATAAAAAGGAGTCAACTGATTCTAATAAGGAAAAGGGTAAGGGTAAGCAGCAGGGTGAGTCTTCGAAAAAGTCAAGGAAGCGCAAGGCTTCCCAAAACTTTGCTGTCACCAATCAAACTGCTCAGAACCCACCAACTCAACCTCCTGCGAAGAAAGCATATGCTGGTACCGCACCTCACTGCACTCGATGTAATGGTCACCATGTTGCCCAACAGGCCTGTAAACAGTGTGCTACGTGTGGTAGGCTTGGGCATTTGGCCAATACTTGTCGTTTTGGTCAAAATCAGGCTGCCCAGGTTCCAGCACAAGCTCAAGGGAATGCTGCGAGATTCCCACCTGGTTCGTGTTTCAATTGCGGAGAAATGGGTCATTTCCGCAACAATTGCCTGAGATTGGTAAACGCGAATGCGAATGTTAACCCAAATCCGAACGCGAACGTGAATGTGAATCCCGCTCGTGGACGAGTGTTTAACATCAACGAGGCGATCGATGATGCAGCTATAAACAATTAGTATTTTGTATTTCTTTTGGTTGTTATCTTTTAACATTTAAAGACAATGCGGTTGTTATAAATAAAATTTGTGATTTTATTTTAAACTACTGCAATTGTATGAATGTTTGATGCAACCTTGTAATGTCAACACAAAGACAAACTGCTCCTGTGGTTCTATCATTTCCATGATCACTTGTGATCTTCCCTAAAAACCTTAAACGATGTTTTCGAATGTGTATCGATTTTCGTGAGCTTGATAAGCTTACCATCAAGAATCGATAGTCCCTACCTCGAATCGATGATCTCCTTGATCAGCTGCAAGGTGCTACCTATTTTTCCAAGATCGACCTGCGTTCTGGGTATCATCAACTTCGTGTATACGAAGAAGATATTCCCAAAACTGCATTCCACATGAGATATGGACACTATAAGTTTACTGTCATGCCTTTGGTTTGATAAATGCTCCAGCTATCTTTATGGACTTAATGAATAGGGTCTGTAAACCTTATTTAGACAAGTTCATTATTATGTTCAATGACGACATTCTTAATTATTCAAGTCTCGAGTCGAACACGAGCAACACCTTCGTTTGACTCTCGAACTCCTAAAGAAGGAACAACTTTTTGCTAAATTCTCCAAGTGTGAATTCTGGCTTAAAGAAGTTCAGTTCTTGGGACATATAGTCAACGAGCAGGGTATTCATATGGATCCATCCAAAATTGTTACAATTAAGGATTGGAATACACCTTTGACACCCACAGAAGTTCGTTTTTTTTTTTTTTTGGTCTCGCTGGTTATTATCGTCGTTTCATTACGAACTTCTCTAAGATTGCGATTCGCGAGGATCTATCTGCTGATAAACTTGCAAAGATTTACGTTAATGAGATTATATCACGACATGGTGTTCCTTTGGATATCATTTCCGATCGTGATACTCGACTTTCATCTCATTTTTTTAGAACCATACAATCTGCTATGGGAACCCAACTAAATCTAAACACTGCTTATCATCCCCAAACAGATGGACAATCCGAGAGGACGATTCAAACTTTGGAGGATACGCTTAGAGCATGCGTGATCGACTTTTGTGGTAATAGAGATTCTCATCTGCCATTGATCGAGTTCTCTTACAACAATAGTTATCATGCTAGCATCAATATGGCACCATTCGAAGCTCTCTACGGTCGAAAATGTCGTTCACCTGTCTGTTGGAATGAGATCGGTGAAGCTCAGCTTCTGGACCTGAGCTCATTCTGGAAACGACAGACAAAATCAAGAAAAATTCGCGATAATCTTGTGAAAGCTAGAAGCCGTTAAAAGAGTTATGCGGATTTACGACGCAAGCCCTTAGAATTTCAAGTCGAAGACCATGTCCTACTCAAGGTGTCACCTTGGAAAGGAGTGGTGAGATTTGGAAGGAAAGGAAAACTTGCACCACGATACGTTGGACCATTTAAGGTTGTTGAAAGAGTTGGAAAGGTTGCCTATCGACTAGAGCTACCTCCAGAGCTTGGAAATATAGACTTTTCACGTGTCCAATTTGCGAAAGTGTTTAGCTGACGCTGATCTTCACATTCCTCTCGACGAGATCCAAATCGATGAAACGATACACTTTGTCGAGAAACCTGTGGAGATAATGGACTGTACATTCAAACAGTTGATGAACAAACGGATTAAATTAGTCAAAGTTCGTTGGGTATCCAAACGTGGCCCAAAGTTTACTTGGGAACGTGAGGACCAAATGAAGACGAAATATCCGCAATTGTTCTCACAAGTTTCCTCTAGTTAAAATTTCGGGACGAAATTTCCTAAAGTAGGGGAGACTGTGACAACTGTGCTCTTTAATCGATAAACAATGCAAAACAATGTTAGTTATCAATAAATCAATGTGTTTTGGTGTTATTATATGTGTTTTATGTGTTTGATGATTTTACAATTCGATCCGATTCGATTTCAAGCTTTAAATCGCTTTCTAGAAAGTTATACGCAAACTGGTGCGTGAACGCAATCAGTTAAATGCGACAAACACTCCGGAACATCATCATAGACTTAACATACCTTAAATAACCTTCACATAACTTAGAAATAAGTTTTGGATGGTTTGGTGTGTCGAAAACAAGTTTGTTCGATCGCAGGGACTATTTGTGTCAAACTGCGAAACTATACCGATTCGTATGATGTCGAATAGTCCGGAACTTGATCATAAGTTAAACATACCATATATAACCTAAACATGGATTAGAAATAAGCTTTGATAGGTTCGGTGTGCGAAAACATGCTTACATGATCTTACAGGGACTAAAAGTGTCAAAAACGACGTAAGTTTGCATTTTCGCACATATCTTACATTCTGACCACATCTGGACATCCAAAATTTTTGTACACACTAAAATATTTTTATTTTAGTGATCGGCATGCAAAAATTCCATTCGTCGCGCATTTTGGATCGTACACGCGTCCGTTCGAGTTTCGTCGTAAATAACCGAACAACGTGACCGTACAACCAAACGAACTGACATCTGAGATGTTTTTGAGCACATTTTAGGTCCCCTACACTTTAACGACCTTGTGGAGCCTTGAAAATGGCTTAACGGAGGTTAAAAACGTCAAAAACAAGCTTAAACACGTGCAGGGACCATTTCTGTCATTTTTGAAACTTTGCTGAATCAGACACATGGTAGCGTAGCGCGACCATCCCCTGCCTATTCCGTCGCGCTACGCGACGATCACATCTGGGCAGAAACATTGTTTTCAGCATCAGTTTGTAAATTCAGGGGTCAATCTTGCAATTCCTTTGTGTGGTGACCAAGTTACCACCTCTCCAAGGCTTCTAATCAGCTTGTAACAAATGGATGGCCATGATTTCTTGCTTAATGGCTAATCAAAACACTTGGAATGATCTTGTTCTTCATGCTCTACTATAAATAGTTGGCCAAACTCCTCAATTCTTTGCTCATTCCTCATTCTTCACATCTCTTATCTGATTTGGGAGCTTTCTAATCTGCTTGGAACTTTATTCTTTGTAGAAAAGATAGCTAGGACCCTTTGTAAGTCTTCTTTCATGCTTGTTCTTTATGTTTAAGCAGAAAGTCAAACAGTTTGGCCAACAGTTTGACTTTCGGTTTTGACCATCACTTGGTCAAGTCAAAGTTCAATTGAACTTTGAAACGTGATTGTAGTCACGATAGTTATAATCCTTCGTGATTATAGCTGCTGATTACCACGTTAGCTAGTTGTAGTGTCGAGTCAAAGTTTCGGTCAAAATGCGTTTTAGCACGCATTTTGCCTCGGAACTACTTTAGGGTATCAAAACACTTTGTTTTGATACCAAATCAGTAGGTTAGACATGTTTTGACATGTCTAACTCGACACTATTAGTTTGTGCTTGTTTAGGGTCGTAAGGTAAGCGGTCTAAACAACCGCTTATACTTCCGAACCCGACCCGTTTGGTCGATCTTTAGGATCCGACCAAGCTTAGTTAGTGATCATAGTTGCATAGGGAATAACCTCTGAGGTTATAACCTTATGATCACCTAGGATTGGTTAGTCATTTGCTAGTTAGCTTGTGTGCCCATAGAAAATGACCAAAATGCCCTTTTGAAGCTAAAATCCGTATTTTGATTATGTGAACATATTTTTTGACATGTAATCTGATTTAGTAACATGTTTAGGGTTTATTGGGCATGTAAGACTTGACATAGCACATAGTTAACCATCCGAACATAGTTTTACGCTAACGACACATTATAGTGACTTATGTTACCGTAATGGGTCGAAACGGGTCAAAAGCACTTAGGTAGGCTTTCCAATCAGAATGTTGGGACTATTAAATCATACCATATGAGTTCAATTACTCATTTGATTTATAGAACCTCATTCTATCCTATCTCCCGATTTAGGAGCCGATTTATTAACATAGTTACTATACTAGGTGCCGGTTGATTCCGTGACCCTTGGAGCTTAAATTGGTCTTATTCTCAAGACTAATTAGCAATCCCAGGTGAGTACATAGTTCCCCTATTTTATTGTTTTCAATTGTTTTGGGGTGATTCATATGTACAAAACGAATTTCAAGGTTTAAACAATAATTTCAAAAACAATGGTTTATACTAAACTAATAACGATTTCAATAAGGTGAACAAGACTTGTTGGTTATGATTACATAACGAATGACATTCATTAGCTTTGGCCGAGCCGACCAGTATTAGGTTATGGTACCATAGGATCTGACAAATCCCGTTATCAGACTACACCCATGGTTATGTGTGGGGGTTATGTAGGTAACGACCGAACCTGATGATTGTTAACTTACCCTTTGGTGGTTTGTTAATACGAAACGAGAAACGAGTTGACGAGTCACGAAGGTTTGAATGTTGTTAACGAGACGACCAAAAAGTAGTTTCACTATTAAAACGAATACGATTTTGGGACGAGTTAAACGATTTGAAACGAGATACACGATTTAAAACAAGTTAAACGAATTAAACAATTGGTTTTGGGCAGTGATTAGATAATGGGACGGGTGTAGTATGATAGAATCATGGTAGATACGCCGCTGGTACATCTTATATATAAGTGATTCTATCATATTACATTGCGTGTCATTATTTAGTTCACTGGGGAAACGATTTTGAAACTATGTCACACAACGAGGTTTTCGAAATGATATAAACCATACGAGTTTTATTAACGAGTTTTTACGAGATGTTTACGAGTTGTTATACTAAAACAAATATTTTTGATTAAGAGTCATGGCTACGAGATTTTATAAACTATAACCAATTTGATTTGAGTTGGTTAATTTTGTTGCAATACACTTTTCAAAACGAGGTTTGTATTTTGACTCTTGTAGTCTAACGAGGTACTGCAACATATAAACGAGCCATGAATCTGATACTCCCATAAAACCTATGTACTCGCCAGCATTTCTTTGCTGACTTTATTTTTACATATGTTTCAGGTGGTATTGGTTGATGTTGCTTGCTAGGAAGAAAGTTCACTTAAGATCTGGACAAGGCCTTAGTGACTTAAAAACAATTATAAACAATATGTAGTTTGTTTGTTTGGTTTAATAACAATGAACATTTCCTAATATTTCAATAAAACAAAACTTTTAACTACCATGGTTGTGGAACAATAATTCTGTCGCCTCACTCCCCGGCGTTTCCGCCGCGGTTTGTTGTTTTAACGCGGCCGGGGTGTGACATAGAAGAATTGAGTCAGTTTAAAAAGTTAGGAGTGTGGAAGTTAGTAGATTTGCCGGATGGTCACAGGAAGATCAACACCAAATGGGTGTTCAAGTGTAAGAGAGATGATAGAGGAGTAGTTGTGCGAAATAAGGCTCGATTCGTAGTCCAGGGCTTTAGTCAGCAGGAGGGGATTGATTTTACTGAAGTGTACGCTCCTGTAGCTCGACTAGAAGCAATCAGAATCTTCCTGGCATTTGCGTCATGGAAAAACTTCAAAGTATATCAGTTAGATGTAAAATCGACGTTTTTTATGGGAAGGTTAAAGAGGAGGTTTATATCGGACAGCCGCCGGGCTTTACCGACCCAATCCACAAAAACAAGGTTTACTTTCTGGATAAAGCGCTGTATGGTTTACACCAGGCCCCGAGAGCTTGGTACGAGACTTTGTCTCAACACCTACTAGCCAACAGCTTCATTCATGGAAAAGTGGATGCCACTCTCTTCACTAAAGAGGTCGATGAACATCTTCTGATAGTTTAAATTTACGTGGACGGCATAATATTTGGGTCAACAAATGAGAATCTGTGCAAAGATTTTGAACAAGTGATGAAGCAAAATTCGAAATGTTATCAATGGGAGAGATGAAATTCTTTTTGGGACTTCAAATTGAACAACTACCTGAGGGAATTTTCATTCACCAGACGAAGTATGTTCATGATATTCTAGAGAAATTTGGGATGTCAAGTTCTGCTCCAGCTGCTACCCCTTTAGCAACAAATCATGGGATTCCCTAGGTCTCACCGGAGACAGTGCAGATGAGACGTTTTATCGTTCCATGATCGGTTCATTGATGTACTTAACTGCTTCAAGACCCGATATCATGTACCCAACGTGCCTCGCAGCAAGATATCAATCTAACCCGAGAGCTTCGCATATGATTATTGTGAAGAGGATATTACGCTACCTGAAAGGAACTTCAACATTGGGGTTGTGGTATCCTAGAAAAGGCGACTTTACGCTCGAAGGGTATTCCGACTCGGATTTCGGATGCTGCAAAGTCAATACAAAATCAACAACAGCAGGATGCCAGTTCTTTGGACCTCGTTTGGTTACCTGGCAGTGTAAGAAACAAACGTCTGTGGCGCTATCCACATGTGAAGCGGAGTACGTTTCTGCTAGCAGTTGCTGCTCTCAGATCCTGTGGATACAGCAACAGATGCGCGACTACGGTCTGCAGTTTCTTAACACACCTCTATTTGTTGATAATGAGGCCGCTATTAATAGAACAAAAAATCCAGTACATCACGCTAAAACTAAACATATAGAAATTCGACATCACTTCATCCGAGATTGCTTCGAGAAGAGTTGATTCGAATTGAGAAAATCCACACTGACAATCAGAAAGCTGATTTACATACCAAAGCTTTTGACAAAACACATTTTAAATTTCTTTTAAAATTGAATGGTATGAAGCTTTTCTCGGTGTCGGATGGCATTATTGGCGTTGATGAAGGTAGTGTTGTAGATGACGATGAAAAACAATCTGCAATGGTTTGTCGAATTTTTACTTGTTTTGGTATTTAGGGGGAGTAGATATATTTTCAGAAAATACAAAAACAATAAAAAATTCAAAAATACAAAGACATGGTAAAATTTTAAAAATCCAAAAACAGTAGAAAACTGAAAAAGAGTTTGTGTGAAATAGGGAAAATGATAGTACATCAGTTTGACAGTTACTATACGCTAAAGATTTGTAAAGTATAAAGCGTTAAACAGTCTCACCGATGATGTGTCGATAGGTTTTTACACATTTAGTAGCTTTGTTCGGGATATAAACATAAATTTTAAACTTACTTATTTCGTGGGGAACACTACTTGGATATATAGGTAACCCCTTAAATCTCGTTTGAAAGGTCCCTCTTTCTGAAATACTAGGTCTTTATACTCAGTGATATCTGGGGTATTATTCCGGGACTTCTGCTGAATGGAAGTTCTGACCTAGTCCCCGAATAATACTTTCCGCATTGCTTGAAACATAGCGCAACCCTCAGCAATCTGATGAAACAATAAGATTGATAATCATTGCTGTTGTAAAAAAAAGATCCTCTAAAGGGGACACACCGAAAAGACGAAGCCGTCATCTCTCTGCGTATACGGAAGTATCGACCTGAGCTCTCACGGCCCTCGCATTTAACCCCTTACAGATATCATCTGTGGTATACTCACCTGTAAGACTGAATATTGGGATTCTGGATATGGGAGTATATTCAAGAGGTGGGACATATGAATGAGTTAAGTTCCTAAAACATCTAAATCGTATCCTGATCAGATTGAAAATTGTGTGAGAATTTAAGTGGACCAGCATATCGACAATCTGTGTGAATTGTTTAATTCTGAGTATGAAATTAAAGCTTAACGGTATGTGTGACTTGTCTGATAACTGATATGATTCCCTAACACGCTCACCAAAAATATGTTTGTAAATAGTTTACTTTCTTTGCATTCTGCAATTTAAGTTTCCGTATTTCATTTCCTAGTTTAGAAACTTTATAAAAATTCCAAAAAGATTTTTCATTTCTGCTTTATTTTCCGATAAACTAGAATAGAAAGTTGATTGTCTGATTCTTGAAGATGAAGCAGATACAGGAAGTTTCTGGACTGGAGGATGAGGAGAGCTTATCTAGTTAGAATCTAAGTGTTGAAAAGTTGACAACAAGTTCATTAACTTGAAACTTGTTATTTTCAGAAAATGTTTGAAAAATTCTTGAATTAAATCAGTTTGATTTGTCTGAAATCAACCAAGGTCATTAAGTTGGACTTGGTAGATTAATTGAGTAATCAGGGTCATTAGTTTGGACCTGAATACTTAAGTGGATTTCTAGAACTGATGTAAAGTTGAAAAGTTTTTGTTAGTTAGTATAGTTTGTAATGTTATGTTTGAGTAACAGGTTGTGGATTTCAAAAACCCCACGGCAGCAAAAAATCAAAGTTTGAACCAGAAATTCAAGTCCCAGTATTCCGAGAGGGGGAGTATGTGAAAGAGGGAGTCTAGATTCTGGAACAACAATCGAAGGGGAGACTGAAGATGAAGCTAGGTCAAAATTCTGAACCTATGAAGAGAGAGTTTTTACAATGAGAAGACAAAGTTGGAAAGAAACAAAGACTGTAGACTCGACGCCGAAGACTTCGTCAACATCCAAGGGGGAGTCTGTTGGTGCACTGAATGTCTGTTTACTACGTCTTAATCGAGTCTTAGGTCTAAATAGGATTGAACAGTGCACGGAAATCAAGATTAGGTTTTTAGCATGTGATTCCGCTTGAAAATGGGCATGTCCACTTCAAGCGAAATCAGACAATCATGTAATTCCGCTCGATTTGAACTTAGGGATTCCGCTCGAAACATATCTAGCGATTCCGCTTGAATCACTAGGAGCGAAATCAAGGTTCCGCTTGAACCATTTCGAGCGGAATCAGCTGTCCTATAAATAGGTGTTAGGTTCATTTCATTTGTAACATTGGAGCGGAATTAAGAGTCGAGGTGCTGCCGGATTTTTGCCAGAAATCATTGTAAAAGACTCGGAAATCAGTAATAGAAAGAGATTAAAAGGATACAAGTTGTTTGACTTTGTTTACTTTGTTTCCGCCTCTGTAAACGAAGATGAACTGCCTTTACTGACTGTTTAGGGTCACGAACACGGTCCATCACAAAGTTCATTTCTAAAAGATAAATTTTGACGACTGTATATGTTAACTGTTAACATATAACATTACATTTATACAGTCTGTGTAAAAAGCTAGTTAGAATTTAATGGCCATCTTACGAATAACATAATTTTGGCTTGTTGAAGATAAACTCACATGGCTTGGACAGTTTGGTTTGTTCTACTAAAAAAAGAGAGGATCGGAGATGAGAAACGGGCCCAAAGCCTAAACATAAGCCCAAGTCATACGGGTCTGAGAAACATCAGGTAAGTTAAAAAAAACGGTTAAATGAAAAAAAAAAAAGAACGGTTGTAGTTGGGTCAAGAGTCAAGACTGGCCCACAAGATCTACAAACACTTGACGAAAACATGTTAAAGCCTGGGCCAGACCAGATCATGCTAAAAAACTCTGGGCTAAAATGAGACTAAAAAAGCCCGGACCAAAGATCAGTATAGTAAGCGAAGCTTCTTAGCCTCTTAGGACTTTACGAGCAATATAACCGAATTTCATAAAAAAAATACCAAATGAATAATTAGTATATACGATGGATAAATTCAGTAAAAGTCATACAAATAATAAGAAACCAGATTTTTTAAATCTGATCCGAAATATCGGCTAGAATCGGATGCAAGAAGATCCGAAAGATATCCGGTGATTGAAAAATTTTAAAAGTCGATCCGGCAGATCTTGCCGAGTGCCGACCTTTAAATCGGTTTGGATCGGTATATAACTGCCATTTTCATGCCCGTGGTTTGTTAAAAAGTGTCAAATCAGTCTAATTTTTTTTTTCTGCTTGTTTCGTCCGTGACATATCTGAAACATGACACTTCAGTTCAAATCTAACCCCATTAAAAAACTCAGTTAGCTTAGAAGTAAAATAATCTCAGTTAGCTCAAGAGTAAAATAATCTTTAGATAGAAATACTCGTCTTTTTATTATCTAACACCAAATATGTTATTATGTTATTTGTTGAATTCGATATTTAAATTCCAACAAATTCTACGACTAATGAAATATCCATTTCCGACGAATTATAATGAAGTAGACGTCCCATAAAACTTGTTGTCGCTCTTATGAGTTCAGGTTAAAATTGGACTCACTCTACGGAACAAAATAACTACCATTCAAAATGAAATTGTTTAAAAAATGATAATGATACATTTATTCTAGAATCTAGACAAAGTTATTAGCTTATTGCAATGCATAATGTAATTCTTTTATATCCACTCTACAGTTCTTTCTTACCTGTAACACTATTCTTTATTTATATAAAACATATCACATGGTATAAAACTGAGACGATTATAGACTAATGGCAGGTAGACGAGCAACAAGTTGCGCCGCTACCCCTTTCTGAATAGCAAAACCTAACCTGCTAAACACAAATTCTGCCCCTTAACATGCGCGGTGTTACTGCTTACCACCTGTTGAACCCGCTTGAGGAACCGCACTGCGTCAGGGGCGAGAGCGCTGAATGTATCAAAAGCGAACGGGACGAACACGTGCTGATTTTAAAACAAAGAGTTAAATTCAAAATCAGTGTCTACATCTGCCAGTAAATCCAACGACTGCGAACTTCCCCATTCTGAGAAAATATTTGGTTCAGAGGTAACCGGGGAGATAAACGTTGGTGAGTAAACTTGAAATAATTCTTCATCAAAAGTATTTGGAAAATGAACTCCAGATGATGCTGAAGGGAAGGAAAACAAAGATGGAACCGTGTCACCTTCGCCACCCAAATCCGTGGTGTTAACACTAAGGTTGGCTCTGAGATTTGAGAGCGTTTCATGTTTTTCACGCGATGGTGTTGGTGATGGCGATGGGGATGGTGATAGCAATGATGATGGAGATCGTGGTGGTCGTGGTGATGGTGACGGCGATGGTGAAGCGCGCTGGTTGCACGTGTGTTTCCCTTTGTACACAATATCAAATCCTGCAGGGTCTTCATCTTTTCTTTGCACTTGTTTTGTTGCAAAGCATTTCTGTGAATTACGGTATGAACATCTATAATAGCTTCTGCATGAGATAATATAAATAAACGTTACAACGTTTTGTTACTAATAGGTCGCATAGACTGTTGTGGGACCCATTCTATTATTATAGAATGGATCCCATGGCCGACAAGATAGAGTAATATATTTACCTTGGAAATTTAGCACCCTGAATCTCTTTCTGCCCGTACTTCCTCCAATTGTAACCGTCATCAGTGTTACCCTCTAACCCATTGTCACTACATATTCTAAGTTCATCCTCCCATGTTATGGACCCCTTCCTGTCACCATGCAAGAAAAAAAAAAGATTTAGAGTATGTACTCTAACACAATATTAATGAGGAAGTGAAAATATAAGAATATCAAAATACCTCTTTCTCGAAAGGACGTTTTCGCCCTTCCGACCCCAAAAGGGTTGGTCAAACTCGAATTCATCACTTCCCGGGCTTCCAAAGGATATCGATGATTCAGGCAGACTGGCTGCTCGAAGGGCAGGTGCGGGAGGCTGCCCGGATGAGTCGCCACATTGAAGGACGAAAAGAGCGTTGTCATAGATTGATAAGATCTTTTGTATCAAGAATTCGCTTGTTTCGGGTGAATGCAGATTAACCTTTAGCCGTTCAGCCATTTGTAACCCTTGAGTTAGCTCATGGATGAGTGTCTTCTCATCATAACCACAAGCACTGTCCATATTCTAGATGCAGGGGATACAAGCTGAAGTGGGTTGACTTTGAAAGTCAATGAAAGTTCATTTGAGGTTGTATGATATGGAGATGGAAGGACTAAGGAGGATGGTGCAAGTGAAATGAGGGGAAGATATATGTAGGAAGTTTGATTATATGGTGGGAGAGTCAAGGACTCGAGGTTGACTGAAGAAACCGAGTGAAATTTTTAGTTTCCAACATGGACAAGCCTTTGGTCAATCCTTTAGTCAATTTGTGAGGTCTATTTTAGTCTTACTTTATTCATATTATTCCGAACAACACGTCCTACAACTCGTACAGTTTATATGGTTGGTTAATTTTTTATTTATTATTTTAGTAGGTTATACTCCCGTAATACACTTATTGAATAATAAAAATAGTTTTTTTTTTTGTAAATAAGACAAGTGGGCGTAGAGGATAGTCATTCCATAACTTTGTAATCTTTTAGTTATAGTAATTAATATTCAACTCACTTGTAAAGTGCTTGTTACGATCATCAATTTTTTAGGAAACTTTTTAATTGATTTTACACCGTTAGCCAATGAGGTAACGAAGTAATGAAATAATTTCCATTAAATACATCAGATAATCTACGACATATTTGACTATATTTTATTATGTTTAATCATATCCATATTTTGTTATGTTTAATCATTATCTATATTGTTGAATATTAAAAATTGTACAAAATATATTTATTTGTTAATAATAACAAAATCGAACGAAAAATTGTTATGTGGTAATTGTAATTAAACATAATAACGATTAAACAAAATAGAATATTTTTAATTGTAGGAAATTATATTTGTTTGTTAATGATAACAAAATTGAATGAAAAATTGTATGTGGTAATTATAGTTAAACATAACGATTAAACAAAATAGAAATTACTTGTAGTAAAATATGTTAATTGTAGTCATCTATATTAATTGTAGTTATCCATATAATATTTTAATTAGTTAATATAATATTTTAGTTAGTTCTCTGTAAAGTATTTTAAATTAATAGTATATTTAGGTAGCATAAGGAATTGTCATGTAATATTTATTGGAATGGTTTATTAGAGTTTAGATAGACGATTAGATAGTATTAGAATTAAAATTAAGAAAATTTGTAATAAATAATAATAAGGATAACAAAATTATTTTTAAATTTTAAATAATATAAAAGTAAAATTATAAAATTGAAGAAGAGATTGTCATGTAACATTAACTGAAGTCAATTATTAATATTTAGATAACAACAATACAACTATTCTTATATGGTGTAACACTATAACCCGTTTTATCGAATATTTTAATAAAAACGCGGATAATTAGGTCCCAGATTTTTCTTTTACATAAAACATAGAACTTATACGTCTGGTTTAATTGATAACCCAAACGAACCGACATAACAGACTATACATTTAATTACAGTTTAACAACATTAAGGTTATATACTTGAAATTTCTTAAGCATGATCATGCTTCATTCTTCTCATGATTGTTTCCAAAAGATCGCGGTTTCAGAATGTTCGGTTCTTCGCGTGCTTAGTCGTCATTCCGCCCGGTTCCAGTCTAGAGAAAACCTATCATAAACACTAAAACCCATTAGTGTTTAAGTTAAATAGTCAACGCGGGTTAAAACAACAAAAGAAAATAACTTTTTTGCTGAAACATAGTGCTCTCGCATTGCGCGACAGCAACCATTGAAATCAGCAAGTGATCCATCTGGAAAGCGTGGGTTGCCGCATGCACAAATATGTTTATTTATGCATCCCGATCACAAGTTTCCAACTGTTTAACACATTGATCCCCTCATTTCTGCTGAAATAACTGACAAAAACGATGATCCAGAGTTGTATACTCTTGTTAGTGATTTCATGATTTATGGTCCTTGTGGTCATGACGACATCAACCGCCCATGCATGGTAGATAATAAGTGTTCAAAGGGCTTTCCAAAGAAATTCCGTGATCATACATCTATCAATAGGGATGGTTTTCCTCTCTACATAAGAAGAGATTCAGGAATGTTTGTTGAAAAACCTGGAATTAAGCTAGATAACAGAAGTGTCGTTCCCTACAACAAAACACTTTTGAAGAGATATCAATCCCACATCAATGTTGAATGGTGCAATCAGGCCGGATCTATAAAGTATTTGTTTAAATATATCAACAAAGGTCCTGATCAGGTTACCGTTTCCATTGTTGAAAGCAACACATCAAACGAACCTGACCCGCCGGTGGATGAGATAAAAAAAAAAAATACTATGATTGTTGGTATTTGTCTGCATGTGAGGCATCATGGCATAAATTCGCATACGATGTTCACTATAGGCAACCGACTGTTATTCGCCTCCCATTTCATCTTCCGAACCAACAAAATGTTGTATATGGTGAAGACGATGATATTGACCTGGTCCTCAGCAGGCCGTCAATGAATTCTTCAATGTTTTCATCTTGGATGGATTGTAATCAAAGTGATGAAGTGGCCCGAGAGCTTACTTACGTTGAATTCCCTACTAAGTTTGTGTGGAAAAAGGATGAACGGTGTTGGAAACGAAGGAAAATTATTGGTTTTTCAATTGGAAGAATTCATGCTGTTTCTCATACTCTCGGCGAGGCATATTTTTTGAGGATTCTTTTAAATAAACTTAAAGGTCCCCGATCCTTTGATGATATTCTCACAGTAAATGGTCGTAAATTTAATACCTTTAGAGAAGCATGTTATGCTCATGGTCTATTAGATGATGACATGGAATATATAGAAGCTATCTAAGAAGCAAGTCATTCAGGCTCCGGTTATTATCTTCGCACATTGTTTGCTACCATGTTGATGTGCCACACTCTGTTTTTACCTGAACGTGTATGGCAAAAAACATGGGAATTATTATCAGATGGCATCCTTTATAAACAACGACTTATTTTAAAGGCTCCAGGTATAACTATCTTATAATAATTACTATCTTTTATGTTTATTTATAATCTTTATGTTTATAGTATAATATATATACTTCTACCATGTTAATTTAAATCACGTTGAAATGTTATATTTTATGCAATCACTTCTTTTAGAGTATAACAAATATTTGTTTCTTATACATTGTATTATGTTAATCTAAAAATATATCTAAAATTTGTTTATTCAGATTTATGCCTTACTGATGATCAAGTTAAAAATCTGACATTGTACGAGATTTAGAAGATTTTAATTTGTAATAATTCCAGCTTACGAAATTTTAATACAATGCCTTACCCTGATCATGAGTTGATTTCTACTTCAAATGATCGTTTGATTACTGAAGAGCTGGATTATGACATAATTGGTCTTCAAGAGGAGTTTGAGAATCTTTTAGTTTCATTAACTGGTGAACAAAGATTTATTTATAATGATATCATGAAAGCCGTTGAAGACAACAAAGGTGGTGTTTGTTTGTTTACGGTTATGGAGGTACCGGCAAAACATTTCTTTGGAAAACGTTATCTGCATCTCTAAGATCGAAAGGGGAAATTGTTTTAAATGTTGCCTCAAGTGGGATTGTATATTTGCTGCTTACAGGAGGTAGAACAACTCACTCTCAATTTCTCATTCTGATAAATCTGAATGAAGACTCAATTTGTCCTATAATCCCCAACAGTGATGTTGCAAATCTATTAAAGAAAACATCATTGATTATATGGGAAGAAGCACTAATGATACACAGACATGGTTTTGAAGCTTTGGATAGAACTCTAAAAGACATATTGAAATGTGATGGTTCTGATAATTCCGAAAGGCCATTTGGAGGTAAACCAATCATATTTGGTGGAGATTTCAGACAAACTCTTCATGTCATTCAAGGTGGTAGTAGACAAGATATTGTTAATGCTTTGTTGACTTCTTCCTACATATGGCACACATGCAAAGTACTCACTTTAACCAAGAACATGAGATTGACTGTAGGAAATGGAATGCATGATGTCGAGCAAAGACAAATCTTTGCTCAGTGGTTGTTAGATTTGGGTGAAGGGAAACTAGGCGGATGTAACGATGGTGATGCGATTATAGACATACCCGATGAGCTTTTAATCATGGATTCCGCTGATCCTATTTCAAGTCTTATACATTTTGTTTATCCCTCTATTCTTGCAAATTACCAAAATTCCGGCTTTTACCAAGAAAGAGCCATTCTTGCACCGACGAATGAAGTCGTTGACAAAATTAATTCTCAGTTATTATTGATGTTCCCAGGAGATTGCAAGGAATATTTAAGTTCGGATAGTATTTGTGAGACAAAAAATCTACAGGATGGTTTTGACCAAAGTTTATACTCTCCCGACGTACTAAATGGGCTTAAAATCTCAGGTGTTCCAAATCACAAATTAGTACTAAAGGTCGGTGTTCCCGTCATGCTCATGCGAAATATTGATCAAAAAAATGGATTGTGCAACGGAACTCGCTTAAAGGTAATATCACTTGGAAAGCGCGTTATTGAAGCAGAGGTGATATCTGGAAGCAACATTGGTGCTCGAACTTTTATTCCTAGAATTGGTATAATACCCTCAGATAAGAAGGTTCCTTTTAGATTCCAAAGAAGACAGTTTCCTCTTGTTGTATGCTTCGCTATGACAATTAATAAAAGTAAGGGCAATTGTTATCCAGAGTTGGTTTGTTTTTGAAACATCCAATATTTTATCATGGTCAACTTTACGTGGCTTTGTCGAGAGTCAAGAGCAGAGACGACGGACTCAAACTATCAATTCTTGATGATGATGGTAAGCTTACTAATAAGACATTTAATGTTGTGTACAAAGAAGTTTTCACTTACTTGTAATTTGTAATAGTATTTCTATATGTATTTTGTTGTGTTAGACAATTGATGTGCGTGAAGTGTGTTATAATTAGGATGTATATTTTAAGCCCTTTTTACACTTTTAGCCAAGTTTTAAATTTATAAAACACGATATTTACTAACACTAAACACACATATGGGCAAGTGCACCCATCGTGGACGTAGTATAGTGTTGGTAAGATACCGAGGTCGTCCAAGGACACAAGAGCTTTTAGTACCGGTTTATCCTCAATGTCTAATCAAATCAAAATGTTAGAAAAGATTTTTTTAAAAATAAAACTAACTAAATGCTGAAAAATAAAAATAAAAACAGATAGACAAGATGAATCACTTGGATCCGACTTGTGTATAGTTTAACCTTTGATTATTTTCGCACTTTTGCATTTGTTTAAGAGATTATCTTAGTTATTGTAGTATGCCCATCTTTTGAAGGTGACGTTACCCTCAACCCAGTAGTTTGAGTCAGCAAGGATACAATCCTAAAGGGTCGGATTATTGAAAGATAATTAATTAAGTTATTAATGCAAATTATGGTAGGCCCCTCTTTTGAAGGCGACGTTACCCTCGACTAATTAGTCTGAGTCAGCAGGGATACAGTCCTAAATAGCCGGGTTATAATATTAATAGTAGTTTAACTTATGAGGGGGTCAAAGAGTTTGGATCCCCGCCATCCAATACCTATGGGTATTGAAGGAGATCCTACTAAATTTGACCTAGGTCCCTTGCAGGACTTCTAAATGCTGAACAAGGGCAAGACTCTTACCAAACCGTTCCCTTAACCCCCGACCAGGTAGCCAACATACCTCCATATAGACCGTGGGGATATGAATGGTGAAAATCTTTTATTTTATGTAGACAGTAAAATAATGTCAAGACACCACGGATAAATGATAAGGAAGAATCACCTTCAACATAAGAAACTAGTTATTAAAGTCATTAATACAAAACCAAATAAAAAGTGCAAAAGATTAAAAACAAAAAGTATTACACTAGACACTTGTCTTCACCAAGTGATGTAAGAGAGTTAGGCAAACATGGCCTTTGTTTGTCAAGAACTCTTAAGATCAATCTTGGATCCCAAGACGACTCACACACTCTATGATGGACAATGGATGATGGTGGTGGATGATGGTGTAATGGTGGTGGTGGATGGTGGGTGAAGTGTGAGAGAGGCGGTGTGCCAAGGGATGAGTTGAAATGGCTCCAAGCACTCCTATTTATAGGCTGAACAGAAGTCTGGGCACGGCCCCATGGCCGTCTGACACTCTCTCTCTTCATTAATTGTAATTCGCAATTACAATAAATACGCCTCAAGTACTCTGACCACGCCCACGTGTCCGCTGGGCACGGCCCCGTGGTGGGCAATAGAAGCTTCTACTAGTTTGTCTTTTCTGTTGCTTCTTGGGCACGGCCCCGTGCTCGCTGAGCATGGGGCGTGTCCAGTCTTCTGCTTTCTTTGTTTTGCTTGGGGGGATGCTGTCGAGGGGTCGGGCAATCCACTTTTGTCCCTTTTCTTGTATTTATATTAGATTTTGCTGTCTTTTTGCTTCTTTTGTTAATTTGAGCTCATTTAATCCTGAAAATACAAAAGGAAGACAAAAACACACTTTTTCCAACATTAGTACTAAAAAAGGGTTAGTTTTATGCCACAATTGATATAATTTATATGTTGCATTTTGCGCGTATCAAATACCCCCACACTTGAATCTTTGCTTGTCCTCAAGCAAAACTCTTTATAATGTGGCTTATTCACTCCCAAATGGAATGGGTAGAAGAGAAGGTTTTCGGGCTTGTCATAGAGTGTCGGGATTTTCCAAGATCGTTTAGGTTTTATTTTTTTTATTTACAATCCTATTCGTCATGATTTATTAAAAATTTATTTCTACCATAAGCTTGCCAAGCAATCAATCCTCCTCCTTTTTAACTTTATACCTTTGTACATATCAAGAGGACTTTTTGGGTGAAGGGTTAGGCTTGGGTTAAAGGTGGGTAGTTGGGTTAGTGGTTAGTTGAAAAGGGCGAAAGGCGTAAAAAGCGTTGGTTTTCGTAAAACATTTTGTTTTTGTGACTTTTTATTTTCAATGAAGTATTTATTCAAACAAGCTTTTGTTTGAGGAGCTTTGTTTGTTTATTTCCAACTTCATCAATATTTTTTTTTTCAAGAGTCACACGAAAACCAAGCTTTGTTACTAAAATAAGGGGGAAAAAATGAAAAAGGCTTTTGATGGGTAAAAAGGGTTTTGGGTTAAGAAATGAAAAGGTTTAGGCTCAAAGGGGTTAACTAGGGGGAATTTTTGGGTAGGTAAAAAGAAAAATGAAAATAATGGTGTTGAAAGAAAAAGGGTTAGTCCTAATGCCTCCATCATTTACTTACTTAGGTTTAAGTTGGTAAGGACCGGAAATGAATTATCGTGGCAAGTTCTAGAGTCGTAAGAACCAAGCGGCTATTCACACAAGAAACGAAAAATGAGCATTTAGTGTAAAGATATGTATTTGTATGCTCTATAAAGGCTCAAAACTCACTTTTGTGGGAATGGGTTTTTACGTGATCAAGTATATATAATAAAATTTTAACTAAGTTTGTCATGCCGTTTCATAATTTTCTTATGTTGGTTCTTTTTATCACGACGCTATCGGTTGTAAATTTGTAAAAATATAACCTTGTTAGAATTAGAATTCCCAACTTAAACTTAGACAAGTAAAAAAAATGTAAATTTTTGAAAAAAATTTGGGGTGATTAGCGATTCCAAATAGAGTTTTGTGTAAGGCTTGTTATTAGGACTTGCAAAATTCAAAGTTTTAGCATTCCCCCCACACTTAAATTACACATTGTCCTCAATGTGTCCCAAAAATAAGTTTTTTTTTAGGTTGATTGAATGTGTAAAATGGTGTTAAAAGCATAATTTTATGTTACTGGAAGTCTCGACACGGCCCCGTGGTGACCGGGCACGGCCCCGTGTTCAGGTGCTAGTAACAAAAATTAAAGAAAAGAAACAGAAGCTTGGTCACGGGGGCGTGCTCAGTTAACACGGCCCGTGTCCAGTTACCTGAACTGGGCAATTCTCAGTAGGATGTTCAGCACGGGGCCGTGTTGGCTGGACACGGCCCGTGCTGAGCTTACTGTAATGAAGAAATTGTTGTCGGATGGCCCTGTTTTCGTGCATGGGCCATGGTTCCCGTTTCCCTTGTTATCCTTCACCATCCAGAGTGTGTTTTATTTATGCAAATTAAAACTAAAAGATTAGACTAAACTAAGGACAGTTCCGCGGAATGCCTCTGTGGTGCGCCACGTTTATAACGGTCCTTGGCTAGACCCAAGGTGAGGTTATATGTTTTCCAAGCGGGATGTTTTGCATCCCATGTTGTACCGTCGGAGAGCATCATCCAAACTCGAATCAATAACCTTCATGTAATTGACCGGGTCATCGTCCTCTATTCTCTTACCAACCCCGAACTTCACTTCCTCATCACAATATTTTAAAGTGAGCGTTCCGTCATTCATGTCTACCACTGCTTGTGCGGTGGCTAGAAATGGTCTCCCTAGTATGAGGGGGACTTCGGTGTCTTCTTCCATATCAAGGATGACAAAGTCGGCGAGGTAGACGAAACTATCAACTTTGACTAGCAGATTTTCAGCGACACCTTGCGGGAATTTGACGGATCGATCAGCAAGCTGTATACTCATCTTCGTAGGACTCGTCTTGCCTAAACCGAGTCTCTTGAACATTGATGCTGGCATGAGGTTGATGTTAGCGCCAAGGTCGGCTAGCGCATTTCGAATGGGGGAGTCCCCAATTGAGCAAGGAATTGTGAAGCTTCGGGGATCAATCTTCTTTTGGGGAAGTTTATTGAGCACGAGGGCAGAGCATTCTTCGCCTAAGTTAACTAATTGCAATGATTCAATTTTCCTTTTATGAGTGAGAAAGTCCCTCATGAATTTTGAATATTTAGGCATTTGGGTTAGGACGTCAATGAAAGGAATGTTAACATGCAATTGTTTTAGTAGACTTTCGAATTTAGCGAACTGCTCATTGGTCTTCTGGCGGATTAACCTACCGGGGTACGGAACTCGAGGAGCCTTGGTCGGCTCTGGTGAGGGAGGAGAACCCTTCTCTTGTTGGGGCGGTGTTGTGGTCTCCTCGGTAGGTGGTGGGCCTTCCGCAGGACCCACGCTACGGTTACGTAGTGTTATGAGATGAACTTGTGCCTTTGGGTTTATTTCGGTATTACTTGGTAACGCGCCTTGTGGTCTCTCGGAGAAATTTTGAGCTAGTTGACTTATTTGTTTTTCGATGTTTTGAATACTAGCTTGTTGATTTCTAAAATTTGATTCTAATTGTAGAAACCTATCCGAGTTTTTCTTTACAGTGTCGGAGATGAGGCGAGATATAGTATCTTGAAGCCTCTCTCGTCCACCTTGTTGTTAAGAAAAATTTTGTGACTCATTCCTTGGTTGTTGAAAGTTTGTTCGTTGATTTACGTTTTGTTGGTTACTACTATTGCCGGGTTCTCTCCAACCAAGGTTGGGGAGGTTACGCCATCCTTGGTTGTAGGTGCCCGTTGGGGGACCCGACGGCCTAGGTCTATTATCAATGTAGTTTACCGACTCTGTTTGATCATCTGTTTCTTTCATACAACTCCAATTTTCATGTGGCCCACCACACCCTTCACAAGCCATAATCGAGACTGTTTTTGTCATTTCTAACTTTTTAATTTTTGAAGAAAGGGCCTCGATTTGGGCTTGCAAAGAAGTGCTTTCATCAACCTTATGGGCACCCTGGGCAATAGATTTATTGCCTCGGGGAGTGTGCCATTGAAAATTGGTTTGAGCAATTTCCTCAATCTGGTTATATATTTCTTGCAGGCGGCGATTACCTAAAAGTCCCCCGGAGCTAGAGTCAAGTGTTTGTCTAGTATCTGGCAACAATCCATTATAGAAGGTGGATACTTGTTGCCACACTGCAAGACCGTGATGAGGACACTTTCGTAATAGCTCCTTGAATCTTTCCCAAGTTTCATATAAGGATTCCCCCTCGTCTTGCGAGTATGTATTAATTTCAGTCATTAATTTAGCCGTTTTAGCGGGAGGGAAATACTTATATAGAAATTTTTGGGCTAGTTCATCCCAGGTGTTTACCGAACCAACTGGGAGGGTGTTAAGCCAAGCTTTTGCTCGGTCTTTTAGTGAAAAGGGAAACATTCGAAGGCGAATGGCGTCATTTGATGCTCCATTGATCCGAAAGGTATCACATATTTCTAAGAAATTAGTAATATGTAGATGGGGATCCTCGTCCGCAAGCCCATGAAATGTTGCAGAGTTTTGAAGCATCTGTATCAAATGTGGCCGAAGTTTGAAGTTATTGGCTTCGACATTCGGTGCAATGATAGCGGCGCCAAGGTTACCTACGGTGGGTCGTAGGTAATCCATGAGGGTACGCTGGTCCGCCGTGGTCGGAGTTACAGTGATTGTTTTCCGGATCCCTGTTACTGGAAAGTTGGACACGACCCCGTGTTGCACCGACACGGCCCGTGCTCAGCCTTCTGTAACTTGGAAAATAAAAACTGCCAGTACCAATGCTGGGCACGGGGCGTGAGTAGGATCGTGTCTCGACCCGAACGAGTCGTGCAGAGGATATTCTATCAAATACAGATGCGGAAAATAAGTATTTGACTTAGGAACAGCTAGCAAATCACTTTAAACTTCTATTTGCATTGATTTCTGACAGTTTACATTCAAATCTTGGACCGGCAGCACTTCGGTACAGTTTTCAAGACCTCTACAAATGATCCGCTTGTGAGACTATATATAGTTGCTAAGGTTTCGCTTGAGTATACATGTCATTCAAGCGGAACCTTCAACTGACATTCAAGCGGAACTAATATGACATTCAAGCGAACCTATCCTATGTCACTATAAGCGAAATTATCAGCTAAAACACATACAATCTCCTATTTTCTCGTAAAACGTGCCCTGATCTAACAATCTAAGACCGATACAAGACGAAGTCGACAGATGCATGCACCAACAGACTCCCCCTCAGATGTTGACGAGTCGACTATCGAGTCATGACAATGCTGTGTCTTCACGTCTTCAGTCTTGATCAGTCTCTGGGCTTCTCTCTCTCTATCTTCATTTCTCTCTCTTTTATCACCAACAGACTCCCTCACTTTGATGTTGACATCTTTTGAGTTTCTCAGCTCCAACATTCACTCCCCCTCAAATAATGACTTTTCCTGAACAAAACTCTACCACATACATAAGTTTTATGAAAAACATTTAAGCATATAAACTATCACAAACACCTCAATCAATCAGATACTGATGAACCACTTGAGATTTGTATCATTTTATCAAAATATCACAATCTCTCAAACCATCTGTTCATGAAAAACAAAATAATGCAGAAAAATCTGTTTTTCAATATCAGTTGTCGAAAATCTTTTTGACTTTTTCAAAATTTATGCTAAAACACACTAAAATCTTTTTAATTTTCTGAAAGATAAAACTGACACTACTTGAAAAACAAAATAATGCAGAAATGAAATATTTACAGACAATATTTTTGTGAGTTTGTGCAAGAGGATCATATCAGTTTTGAGACAAATCACTAACACCATTAAGCTTTAAACATTTTAAGCTTTAAACAATTTACCTAGATTGTCAGTATATTGGTCTACTTTAAATTTTCACCCAAATTTCAATCGATTCGAGATACGATATTAATATTTTAGAAACTTAAACTTAATTGTGTATCACTCCACTCGAATATACTCCTGTTCCAGATCCCAATATTCAGTCTTACAGGTGAGTATACCACAGATGATATCTGTAAAGGGGTTATGTGCGAGGGCCGTGAGAGCTCAGGTCGATACTTCCGTATACGCAGAGAGATAACGGCTTCGACTTTTGGTGGGTCCCCTTTAGAGGATCTTTTGATTACAACAGCAGTGAGTATCAATTTTATTGTTTCATCAGCTTGCTGAGGGCGAGCTTATATTTCAAAGCTTTTTGCAGAAAGTATTATTCGAGGACTAGGTCAGTACTTCCATACAGCAGAAGTCCCGGGATAATACCCCAGATATCACTGAGCATAAAGACCTAGTATCTCAGAATACGGGACCTTTCAAACAAGATTTTGGGGGTTACCCATATATTCAAGAATAGTTACCCACGAATCAAACAAGTTTGAATTTAGGTTTATATCTCGTTTCAATTTACTAAGTGTGCGAAAACCTACTGACACATCCGCAGTAAGATTGTTTATCACATTTTGACTTTACATTTCTTTAGCATGTTGTGATAGTCCACTGATGTACTATCATTTCCTCTTTTATGCAACAAAAACTCATTTTTAGATTTTATCATGTTTTTGACTTTTTCAAATTTTCTAATATTTTTGGATTTTCTGAAATTTTCTACTCCCCCTAAAATGCAAACACATTAAAGAAATTTGAAAAACTATCTAAGTTCTTGACACACTTGAACACAAAACAAACAGTACAAACCTTGACAACCGATATCGAATTGCATCAATTCGCCATTCACTAGCGCATAAACAATCAGAACTCCCCCTATCAACAAACTATTTTCCCATTTAGATTTCAAAACACTTAAGTTTGTTTTAATCAAAATGGTTTTTCCGGAAAATAAGTTTGATTGATTTTACCACTTGTAGGTTTATCAAACAAATGTTCGGGGATGTGGTTCATCATCTTGTCTTCCAACCAGTTGTAGGAAAATACAAGTACAAATTAATGTCCTTGATTTACCATATGCAATCAAATCGTCTAACCACTTGTAATTATAACCAACAAACATAAACAAACCTCTTTACCGTTTGTATGATTGACGTTACCGAATAAAATTCAAGAAAGATGCCGATTCATGCTCCACGCTTACCAACCTGGGAGCTCCGGCAAGTCCTGAGACTTACTGTTCATAATATGTACCATCCCAGTCACACACCAGGGATGGTTCAACCTTTTCTTTCTTTGTTTTCTTCTCATAAAATTCTTTAACCCCTTTGACTTTTCGATCAATCATCTTTCCAAAGATATGTTTTACCTTGGGGTTAAATACCTTCTCAGCATCAAATTCCTGTTTATCATTATAAAATTGGTTAGAAATTTCAATTTTACCAATTTTCTTTTTATAATTCTCAGCCCGGAGTGATGGAAAATCCTCATCATTCACAATCGGAACTGATTTTTCATCTTTTAAAACATCTTCACATTTTGAAACAATTTGTGGCTCATCTGATTTTGTGGAATCAGTTTCATCGCCTGAAGATAGCTCCTCTGATTTTCACATATCAGAATCATAGCTAGAGCTTTCACCAACCTTCTTAACAACCCATTTCTGGTTGTCAGATTTAGCTCTCTTTTTGTAAAACTTGTTAGAACACTCACCAATTTCAAATTTAGAATTTTTTAACAATTTTTCTCTATCAATTGGTGGTTCGAACTCAAACACTTTTTCTTTGAGTTTACGAGATACTCCCTGTTTTGATTTTATTGCCTTAGAACAATCTCGGGCAATATGTCCAACAGTGTTGCATCGGAAACAGGTTCTCGTATCTGTATTCTCCTCAGCCATCTTCTTCAATTCATCTTGCTTCTTTGCAAGGAATTTATTGTTTGACTCCCTCCAGAAACCTTTCTTTTCTTCTTCATCAGTTGATATGCCTGAAATAAATGACATTTTGGATTTAAAATCACGAATATATTTTTCATTTTTCTGTTTTTCTGTAGGAGTAAAACCAAGACCTTTCTTTTTGAAATTACCATTATGGTTTGATTTCTTTTGGAAACCTGAACCAGAACTGTAATTCTTTTTCTTGTTTAATCTTTGTTGTACTCTTGAGGTGTATATTTTAGGTTTTTCATTAAGACATAAGTCTTTTATTTCAGAAATATTAATTTCTGTGAGTGTGAAAACCTTGTTTATCAATTCAGTTTTGACACCTCTTATTGGAAATTCCTCATCAGAATATAATTTGTCAAAATTATTCAAAGTGTAAGCAACTTTGAACAATCCATCATCCAAATTAGATTTTGATAACAAAAATGTTCTATCATAAACTATTTTGCCCTGTTTTTATGTTTGACATGGAGTGCTTGACTCAGACTTTGACTCTGACACGAACTCCGACTTTGACTCCTCTATTTCATCGTTTTCTAACACATGATCCACGACTTTCTTCATCAATTGAGACTGTTGATTAGTGTCAGACGATGTAAACACAACATCAATACTATCTGGCAAATTTACTGACGACTCCGACTCCCACTGTAAATTTGTTGCCTTTTTGACTCTTTCATCGTTTGGATTTCTAGCCAGATATCCATTTTCCAGCGGGGGTGGACATCTATTGTAACTGACACCTTGGTTCTTACCAGATGACGTCTTTTCAGTGTCTTTCTTCTTTTTAATCTTCTTCACTGGAGTCTTTTCTTCAACATTTTCCTCAGAACCTTTCTTTTCTTCAGTTACATCATTGTCCTCAAATGCCTTCAAGCTTTCAGCTGTCGGATAAATCCTGTCAATGACATAAGACGAACATGAGTAACTTTTCAATAAACGATTAACTCTTTCAGTTTCAATTCTTTGAAGTTCCAATTTCTGTTCAAGTTCAGCACACTTCTCAATATAGTTGTTTACAACTTTTTGTTTGATCATGAAAGCTCCTTGAAGTGTCTTCATCGCAGTTGCTTGTTCTTCACTTGTGTTATTGTACACGTTCATTGCTTTGTTGAGCACATCATAAGATTCCTTTAATCTGTTCATATTGTGAATCAAAGAACTATTTTGTTTCTTCACAACTTCACAATTTTCACAAATTATTGGACTCTTTTTAGCAACAGCTTCTTCATCAATCTTGAACTCTGGAACTCTCACTTTCTTTCGAATCACCGGAGTTGTTTCATCATCACTACTCACCGGTGTTTTCATCTTCTTCTTTTTCTTCTTGACTTTCTCATCTTCACTATCAGTTTCTGCCATTTGTTTCAAATGTTCAGCCATTCTTTTTGCATAATACTTAGTGCCATCATCGCTATCACTGTCTTCTTCAATTCTGGCAACAAAAGCTGTATGAGCTGTAGCTTGATCAGGAATATAGTTATCCCAGGAGAAATTCTCCCAGCTAAATCCCTCGCGTAGCTTTTCATCTTCTTGATCAATCAAACAAGCTTTTGCATTATCTGGAATATATTTATCCCAGTTGAATGACTTCTTTTCATCTTGATTAACCACACATGCTCTTTTTCCAGTATCTTCAATCACATCTCTTCCGTGTGCAGTTTGATCTTGATGTTTATGTTGTTGAGATGATTGTTGACCAACTTGGTGATATATGGCTTTTCGATAGTAATCATTGTTGTTGTTGAAAGGATTCTGAGCTCCACTTGCTTCACGGTTAGTACACTCCCTCTTGAAGTGACCTTTCTCCCTGCACCGAAAACAAGTAACTTTAGATTTGTCAAAACCTAAAGTAGACACATTAGCCTCACGAAGATCATCTCTCCCCGTGATCTGCTTGAATTTCTCAGCTCTCCGTAACACGCTAGCCAAACACCATTTTATGTCCATCAGCTCCATCTCTTCAGCATCTATCTGGTCGTAATCTTCCTTGGTTAGCATTGGATTTCCGATACGACCTACAACAAAACAACTATAAGATTCTAAAACCATTCCTAACAAAGACATTTGACTTTTTGCAACTTCCTCAGAATAATCTTGATCACTCTCAAGATTTAAAACAATATTGCACTAAAGTTTTCTCCCATTTTTCGTTGCTGAAATGTTTGGATCAAAAGACGGAAAGGATGTGAAACTTGTTTTGCTGTTTGATCCTGATGATGAACCTCCAGGAGAATTCTTGGCATTGAAAGCAGTCTCTATTTTTGGAGAAAGATTTGTAGATTTCGCGTTCACCCCTGCTTTGTAATACAATCCAATATCTTGTTCACCATCAAAATCTTTCATTCTAACAATCTTTCTCTGCTCCATTTCCTGAGCTTCTATCTTTTCAATAAATTTGCTCAATGTCAAATCTTTAAACCCCTTTTTGTTCCTCAACATCATCAAAAACATTCCCCAAGTTTCATAGGGTAATGCATCAGCCAATTTTTCAAACAATTCATCATTTGTTTTTGTGATGCTCAATCTTTTCATGCACATTACCAAATTACAATATCATTCAATGAGTTCTTTTATAGTTTCATTTTTCAATCCACGAAATAAATCAAACTCCTTTTCTAGAAGTGATTTCTTGTTTTTAACCATCTCTTCACTTCCTTTAAATTTTGATTTTAACGCTTTCCAGATCGAATATGAACTCCCATTATGCTGCAATAACACTAAAATGTCTTCCTTTATGGCTTGGTGTAGCAAACTTAGCATCATTTTCTCGTTTTTGTATTTCTTCCTATCATCTCCAGTCAAATCTTTAATCGCAACCTCTTCATCATCGTCGTTCTTTGGTCTAACATACTTTGTTTCCACACATTCCCAAGCATCCAAGTAGTTTGCTTGTACCCAATTTTCAAACCGTTCTTGCCATCCTTTATATTCCTCGATATTCAATAATTTGGGCGGTTTTTGCATTGTTCCCGTTTCGTTTTCCAACATCGTGTTTTGAACAATACTCATTGGGGTAACTGGTGTAGCGAATGCATTGAAAAATTCCTCGTCCATTTTCAAATTTTAACAATTTTCGTAAACAGCCTTAAAAGCGAAACCCCTAGTATACTGATACACGAGCGAAACTATTTCTGTTCAAAAAAGCGGACCAGATTATACACAAGAGCGAACCGATTTTGTTCACAGAAACGGAGCTGTTAAGGATTAACAAAAGCGAACCAAAGTTGTTCACTGGAGCGGAACAACTTGATCTTAGAAGCGGAACCTTCTGATGAAGTGTATCTAGAAGCGAAACTAACCCTGTCACAAAAGCGGAACTATGGAGTGTCTGAACAAGCGGAACCAACACGAAAGTTCATTTGACCCATTTTTAATGCGAATTTTAACACCAAACTTTCCAGGGTTTGTATATATCCTATTACGCACAATCCGTGAAATTTTGAGCTGATTTTGACCGGGGAAAATGTCTGAACTGAAGAAAGAAGGTGTAGAAGTAAGAAAACAAGTCGAATTCCAGCTATTCTTTGCAGAACTCCTCCTCCTGAAGCTTTGATACCAATTGTAGGATCGTGTCTCGACCCGAACGAGTCGTTCAGAGGATATTCTATCAAATACAGATGCGGATAATAAGTATTTGACTTAGGAACAGCTAGCAAATCACTTTAAACTTCTATTTGCATTGATTTCTGACAGTTTACATTCAAATCTTGGACCGGCGGTACAGTTTTCAAGACCTCTACAAATGATCCGCTTGTGAGACTATATATAGTTGCTAAGGTTTCGCTTGAGTATACATGTCATTCAAGCGGAACCTTCAACTGACATTCAAGCGGAACTAATATGACATTCAAGCGAACCTATCCTATGTCACTATAAGCGAAACTATCAGCTAAAACACATACAATCTCCTGTTTTCTCGTAAAACGTGCCCTGATCTAACAATCTAAGACTAAGACTCGATACAAGACGAAGTCGACAGATTTATGCACCAACAGCGTGTCCGACCAGGCACGGCCCGTGCTGAGCTCTGCAGAAGCTGAAAAATTAGAAAAATCCTAAAAAATAAAAAGAAAATAAAAAAATGATTAGGCCGTTGATTCCTAACTTTCTTAAAATCCTTGTGTCCCCGGCAGCGGCGCCAAAAACTTGATGTGCGTGAAGTGTGTTATACTTAGGATGTATATTTTAAGCCCTTTTTACACTTTTAGCCAAGTTTTAAATTTATAAAACACGATATTTACAAACACTAAAAACACATATGGGCAAGTGCACCCATCATGGACGTAGTATAGTGTTGGTAAGATACCGAGGTCATCCAAGGACACAAGAGCTTTTAGTACCAGTTTATCCTCAACGTCTAATCAAATCAAAATGTTAGAAAATATTTTTTTAAAAATAAAACTAACTAAATGCTGAAAAATAAAAATAAAAATAAAAATAAAAACAGATAGACAAGATGAATCACTTGGATCCGACTCGTGTATAGTGTAACCTTTGATTATTTTCGCACTTTTGCACTTGTTTAAGAGATTATCTTAGTTATTGTAGTAAGCCCCTCTTTTGAAGGTGACGTTACCCTCAACCCAGTAGTTTGAGTCAGTAAGGATACAATCCTAAAGGGTCGGATTATTGAAAGATAATTAATTAAGTTATTAATGCAAATTATGGTAGGCCCCTCTTTTGAAGGCGACGTTACCCTCGATTAAGTAGTCTGAGTCAGCAGGGATACAGTCCTAAATAGCCGGGTTATAGTATTAATAGTAGTTTAACTTATGAGGGGGTCAAAGAGTTTGGATCCCCGCCATCCAATACCTATGGGTATTGAAGGAGATCCTACTAAATTTGACCCAGGTCCCTTGCAGGACCTCTAAACGCTGAACAAGGGCAAGACTCTTATCAAACCGTTCCCTTAACCCCCGACCAGGTAGCCAACATACCTCCATATAGATCGTGGAGATATGAATGGTGAAAATCTTTTATTTTATATAGACAGTAAAATAATGTCAAGACACCACGGACAAACGATAAGGAAGAATCACCTTCAACATAAGAAACTAGTTATTAAAGTCATTAATACAAAACCAAATAAAAAGTGCAAAAGATTAAAAATAAAAAGTATTACACTAGACACTTGTCTTCACCAAATGATGTAAGAGACTTTGGCAAACATGGCCTTTGATTGTCAAGAACTCTTACGATCAATCTTGGATCCCGAGAAGACTCACACACTCTATGATGGACAATGGATGATGGTGGTGGATGATGGTGTTATGGTGGTGGTGGGTGGTGGGTGAAGTGTGAAGTGTGAGAGAGGTGGTGTGCCAAGGGATGAGTTGAAATGGCTCCAAACACTCCTATTTATAGGCTGAACAGAAGCCTGGGCTCGGCCCCGTGGCCGTCTGACACTCTATCTCTTCATTAATCGTAATTCACAATTACAAAATACACCTGCAGTACTCTGACCACGCCCCCGTGTCCGCTGGGCACGGCCCCGTGGTGGGCAATAGAAGCATCTACTAGTTTGTCTTTTCTGTTGCTTCTTGGGCACGGCCCCGTGCTCGCTGAGCACGGGGAGTGTTCAGTCTTCTGCTTTCTTTGTTTTGCTTGGGGGGATGCTGTCGAGGGGTCGGGCAATCCACTTTTGTCCCTTTTCTTGTATTTATGTTAGATTTTGCTGTCTTTTAGCTTCTTTTGTTAATTTGTGCTCATTTAATCCTGAAAATACAAAAAGGAAGACAAAAACACACTTTTTCCAACATTAGTACTAAAAAGGGTTAGTTTTATGCCACAATTGATATAATTTATATGTTGCATTTTGCGCGTATCAAATACCCACACACTTGAATCTTTGCTTGTCCTCAAGCAAAACTCTTTATAATGTGGCTTATTCACTCCCAAATGGAATGGGTAGAAGAGAAGGTTTTCGGGCTTGTCATAGAGTGTCGGGATTTTCCAAGATCGTTTAGGTTTTATTTTTATTTATTTACAATCCTATTCGTCATGATTTATTAAAAACATTTTATAAGATAAATTACTTATTAAGGCATAACATACCTTTTTAAAATTCCATTTATATACAAGTTCACATACCTCACGGGGGAAATCACTCACACTCGGCCGAAGGTGTATTTTTAGTGAATCACTCGAGAGCGGCGTGGAACTTATTTCTACCATAAGCTTGCCAAGCAATCAATCCTCCTCCTTTTTAACTTTATACCTTTGTAAATATCAAGAGGACTTTTTGGGTGAAGGGTTAGGCTTGGGTTAAAGGTGAGTAGTTGGGTTAGTGGTTAGTTGAAAAGGGCGAAAGGCGTAAAAACCGTTTGTTTTCGTAAAACATTTTGTTTTTGTGACTTTTTATTTTCAATGAAGTATTTATTCAAACAAGCTTTTGTTTGAGGAGCTTTGTTTGTTTATTTCCAACTTCATCAATATTTTTTTTTTCAAGAGTCACACGAAAACCAAGCTTTGTTACTAAAATAAGGGGAAAAAATGAAAAAGGCTTTTGATGGGTAAAAAGGGTTTTGGGTTAAGAAATGAAAAGGTTTAGGCTCAAAGGAGTTAACTAGGGGGAATTTTTGGGTAGGTAAAAAGAAAAATGAAAATAATGGTGTTGAAAGAAAAAGGGTTAGTCCTAATGCCTCCATCATTTACTTACTTGGGTTTAAGTTGGTAAGGATCGGGAATGAATTATCGTGGCAAGTTCTAGAGTCGTAAGAACCAAGCGGCTATTCACACAAGAAACGAAAAATGAGCATTTAGTGTAAAGATATGTATTTGTATGCTCTATAAAGGCTCAAAACTCACTTTTGTGGGAATGGGTTTTTACGTGATCAAGTATATATAATAAAATTTTAACTAAGTTTGTCATGTCGTTTCATAATTTTCTTATGTTGGTTCTTTTTATAACGACGCTGTCGGTTGTAAATTTGTAAAAATATAACCTTGTTAGAATTAGAATTCCCAACTTAAACTTAGACAAGTAAAAAAAATGTAAATTTTTGAAAAAAAAATTGGGGTGATTAGCGATTCCAAATAGAGTTTTGTGTAAGGCTTGTTATTAGGACTTGCAAAATTCAAGGTTTTTGCATCCCCCCCACACTTAAATTACACATTATCCTCAATGTGTCTCAAAAATAAGTTTTTTTTAGGTTGATTGAATGTGTAAAATGGTGTTAAAAGCATAATTTTATGTTACTGGCAGTCTGGACACGGCCCCGTGGTGACCGGGCACGGCCCCGTGTTCAGGTGCCAGTAACAAAAATTAAAGAAAAGAAACAGAAGCCTGGACACGGGGGCGTGCTCAGTGAACAGGGCCCGTGTCCAGTTACCTGAACTGGGCAATTCTCTGCAGGATGTTCAGCACGGGGCCGTGTTGGCTGGACAAGGCCCGTGCTGAGCTTACTGTAATGAAGAAATTGTTGTCGGATGGCCCTGTTTTCGTGCATGGGCCATGTTTCTCGTTTCCCTTGTTATCCTTCACCATCCAGAGTGTGTTTTATTTCTGCAAATTAAAACTAAAAGATTAGACTAAACTAAGGATAGTTCCGCGGAATGCCTCCGTGGTGCGCCACGTTTATAAGGGTCCTTGGCTAGACCCAAGGTGAGGTTATATGTTTTCCGAGCGGGTTGTTTTGCATCCCATGTTGTACCGTCGGAGAGCATCATCCAAACTCGAATCAATAACCTTCATGTAATTGACCGGGTCATCGTCCTCTATTCTCTTCCCAACCCCGAACTTCACTTCCTCATCACCATATTTTAAAGTGAGCGTTCCGTCATTCATGTCTACCACTGCTTGTGCGGTGGCTAGAAATGGTCTCCCTAGTATGAGGGGGACTTCGGTGTCTTCTTCCATATCAAGGATGACAAAGTCGGCTAGGTAGACGAAACTATCAACTTTGACTAGCAGATTTTCAGCGACACCTTGCGGGAATTTGACGGATCGATCAGCAAGCTGTATACTCATCTTCGTAGGACTCGTCTTGCCTAAACCGAGTCTCTTGAACATTGATGCTGGCATGAGGTTGATGCTAGCGCCAAGGTCGGCTAGCGCATTTCGAATGGGGGAGTCCCCAATTGAGCAAGGAATTGTGAAGCTTCCGGGATCAATCTTCTTTTGGGGAAGTTTATTGAGCACGAGGGCAGAGCATTCTTCGCCTAAGTTAACTAATTGCAATGATTCAATTTTCCTTTTATGAGTGAGAAAGTCCCTCATGAATTTTGAATATTTAGGCATTTGGGTTAGGACGTCAATGAAAGGAATGTTAACATGCAGTTGTTTTAGTAGAATTTCAAATTTAGCGAACTGCTCATTGGTCTTCTGGCGGATTAACCTACCGGGGTATGGAACTCGAGAAGCCTTGGTAGGCTCTGGTGAGG
Source organism: Helianthus annuus (assembly GCF_002127325.2). NCBI lineage: Eukaryota > Viridiplantae > Streptophyta > Magnoliopsida > Asterales > Asteraceae > Helianthus > Helianthus annuus. Next base: position 16,140,227 of record NC_035439.2, read on the forward strand.
GAGGAGAACCCTTCTCTTGTTGGGGCGGTGTTGCGGTCTCCTCGGTAGGTGGTGGGCCTTCCGCAGGACCCACGCTACGGTTCCGTAGTGTTATGAGATGAACTTGTGCCTTTGGGTTTGTTTCGGTATTACTTGGTAACGCGCCTTGTGGTCTCTCGGAGAAATTTTGAGCTAGTTGACTTATTTGTTTTTCGATGTTTTGAATACTAGCTTGTTGATTTCTAAAATTTGATTTTACTTGTAGAAACCTATCCGAGTTTTTCTTTTCAGTGTCGGAGATGAGGCGAGATATAGTATCTTGAAGCCTCTCTCGTCCACCTTGTTGTTGAGAAAAATTGTGTGACTCATTCCTTGGTTGTTGAAAGTTTGTTCGTTGATTTACGTTTTGTTGGTTACTACTATTGCCGGGTTCTCTCCAACCAAGGTTGGGGTGGTTACGCCATCCTTGGTTGTAGGTGCCCGTTGGGGGACCCGACGGCCTAGGTCTATTATCAATGTAGTTTACCGACTCTGTTTGATCATCTGTTTCTTTCATACAACTCCAATTTTCATGTGGCCCACCACACCCTTCACAAGCCATAACCGAGACTGTTTTTGTCATTTCTAACTTTTTAATTTTTGAAGAAAGGGCCTCGATTTGGGCTTGCAAAGAAGTGCTTTCATCAACCTTATGGGCGCCCGGGGCAATAAATTTATTGCCTCGGGGAGTGTGCCATTGAAAATTGGTTTGAGCAATTTCCTCAATCTGGTTATATATTTCTTGCGAGCGGCGATTACCTAAAAGTCCCCCGGAGCTAGAGTCAAGTGTTTGTCTAGTATCTGGCAACAATCCATTATAGAAGGTGGATACTTGTTGCCACACTGCAAGACCGTGATGAGGACACTTTCGTAATAGCTCCTTGAATCTTTCCCAAGTTTCATATAAGGATTCCCCCTCGTCTTGCGAGTATGTATTAATTTCAGTCATTAGTTTAGCCGTTTTAGCGGGAGGGAAATACTTATATAGAAATTTTTGGGCTAGTTCATCCCAGGTGTTTACCGAACCAACTGGGAGGGTGTTAAGCCAAGCTTTTGCTCGGTCATTTAGTGAAAATGGAAACATTCGAAGGCGAATGGCGTCATTTGATGCTCCATTGATCCGAAAGGTATCACATATTTCTTAGAAATTAGTAATATGTAGATGGGGATCCTCGTCCGCAAGCCCATGAAAGGTTGCAGAGTTTTGAAGCATCTGTATCAAATGTGGCCGAAGTTCGAAGTTATTGGCTTCGACATTCGGTGCAATGATAGCGGCGCCAAGGTTACCTACGGTGGGTCATAGGTAATCCATGAGGGTACGCTGGTCCGCCATTGGAAGTGGGTCCCCCGAAACCTTCTCTTGGTTTTTAGCTTTTAGTCTTTTTCTGAGAAAGCGTTCGGGTTCTTCAAGAGGTTCTTTTATGTCTTTATTAGAACTGGAGCTCATACACTACGTAGAGGTGGCGTCGGATTCCAAGTGCTGCAACAAAACAGAAAAGAATGTTGGTCAGAAGGTTCACCACGGCCCCGTGCTCAGTGAACACGGCCCGTGGTCGGAGTTACAGTGATTGTTTTCCGGATCCCTGTTACTGGAAAGTTGGACACGGCCCCATGTTGCACCGACACGGCCCCATGCTCAGCCTTCTGTAACTTGGAAAATAAAAACTGCCAGTACCAATGCTGGGCACGGGGCGTGTCCAACCAGGCACGGCCCGTGCTGAGCTCTGCAGAAGCTGAAAAATTAGAAAAATCCTAAAAAAATAAAAAGAAAATGAAAAAATGATTAGGCCGTTGATTCCTAACTTACTTAAAATCCTTGTGTCCCCGGCAGCGGCGCCAAAAACTTGATGTGCGTGAAGTGTATTATATTTAGGATGTATATTTTAAGCCCTTTTTACACTTTTAGCCAAGTTTTAAATTTATAAAACACGATATTTACTAACACTAAACACACATATGGGCAAGTGCACCCATCGTGGACGTAGTATAGTGTTGGTAAGATACCGAGGTCGTCCAAGGACACAAGAGCTTTTAGTACTGGTTTATCCTCAACGTCTAATCAAATTAAAATGTTAGAAAATATTTTTTTAAAAATAAAACTAACTAAATGCTGAAAAATAAAAATAAAAATAAAAACAGATAGACAAGATGAATCACTTGGATCCGACTCGTGTATAGTGTAACCTTTGATTATTTTCGCACTTTTGCACTTGTTTAAGAGATTATCTTAGTTATTGTAGTAGGCCCCTCTTTTGAAGGTGACGTTACCCTCAACCCAGTAGTTTGAGTCAGCAAGGATACAATCCTAAAGGGTCGGATTATTGAAAGATAATTAATTAAGTTATTAATGCAAATTATGGTAGGCCCCTCTTTTGAAGGCGATGTTACCCTCGACTAAGTAGTCTGAGTCAGCAGGGATACAGTCCTAAATAGCCGGGTTATAGTATTAATAGTAGTTTAACTTATGAGGGGGTCAAAGAGTTTGGATCCCCGCCATCCAATACCTATGGGTATTGAAGGAGATCCTACTAAATTTGACCCAGGACCCTTGCAGGACCTCTAAACGCTGAACAAGGGCAAGACTCTTACCAAACTGTTCCCTTAACCCCCGACCAGGTAGCCAACATACCTCCATATAGACCGTGGAGATATGAATGGTGAAAATCTTTTATTTTATATAGACAGTAAAATAATGTCAAGACACCACGGACAAACGATAAGGAAGAATCACCTTCAACATAAGAAACTAGTTATTAAAGTCATTAATACAAAACCAAATAAAAAGTGCAAAAGATTAAAAATAAAAAGTATTACACTAGACACTTGTCTTCACCAAATGATGTAAGAGACTTAGGCAAACATGGCCTTTGATTGTCAAGAACTCTTACGATCAATCCTGGATCCCGAGACGACTCACACACTCTATGATGGACAATGGATGATGGTGTTATGGTGGTGGTGGGTGGTGGATGAAGTGTGAGAGAGGTGGTGTGCCAAGGGATGAGTTGAAATGGCTCCAAGCGCTCCTATTTATTGGCTGAACAGAAGCCTGGGCACGGCCCCGTGCCCGCTGGGCATGGCCCCGTAGCCGTCTGACACTCTCTCTTTTCATTAATTGTAATTCGCAATTACAATAAATGCGCCTGCAGTACTCTGACACGCCCCCGTGTCCGCTGGGCACGGCCCCGTGCTGGGCAATAGAAGCTTCTACTAGTTTGTCTTTTCTGTTGCTTCTTGGGCATGGCCCCGTGCTCGCTGAGCACGGGGCGTGTTCAGTCTTCTGCTTTCTTTGTTTTGCTTGGGGGGGATGCTGTCGAGGGGTCGGGCAATCCACTTTTGTCCCTTTTCTTGTATTTATGTTAGATTTTGTAGTCTTTTTGCTTCTTTTGTTAATTTGAGCTCATTAAATCCTGAAAATACAAAAGGAAGACAAAAACACACTTTTTCCAACATTAGTACTAAAAAGGGTTAGTTTTATGCCACAATTGATATAATTATATGTTGCATTTTGCGCGTATCAACAATCAAAAGCATACTTTTTCATTGCATAACACATAAACGATATAGATTATTGTTTTATAGCATAACATATGAACGACTACAACATAAACATATGTATAATAAGTAGACAAAAAATGAAGTCGTACCAAAATTTGTCATCTATTAAAGACAACACCATTGTAAGACTAAAGGTTAATACATCACATGTTTTTAGTTCATATGTTCTACCAAAAGACACCAACTAACCACCCATTAACAAGTTAACCTATACGTACATAACTAGCAACCAAAAGGTGTCTAACCAACAAGTTTTTCAATACCACCCAACACTCACAAACTGTTTATAATAATAACAACCAAAACGACTATTTCCGACATTCATGCACGGGACCTTTTTTTTTAACCTTGTGTACAACTTTTGACAATATCAATAGCTTAGTAGACTTCTAGAATTCAAAGAACAATTCATCACCGAAGCTGATATTGCAACCCTTCAAATAAGCAGACCAATCAACAAAACCATAACGGAAGCCATTGCTATGTTTCTCAGATCTCGTCATTAATTTCTTCACTTCACCTTTCAGGTTTTTCATCCTGACCTCTTTAAGGTTATCAGGAGACAGATCCAACGCACCGGACACGTCCGATGGTAGGCGTTGGAAAACACTATATTGTATCAAGTATTTTATAAAATATTCATATGTAATTGAGATAGTTGAACTAACTAAACAATAAAAAATGTCTAAAAACTTACAATTCTGTTTTCAACAAGTTTTGTGAATTTCAAGACAGTTGAATCAATCACTGGTGCTGCATTAACCTTTTGAACTCTGCTACGAAGAGTTCTCTGCGTCTGAACATAATTAAATTAATTTGAACATATTATACATATATATTAAACAGAAAGTAACACAAATAAGTAATAACTTTTAAATACATCTATTACTATAAAATATAAAACGGAAAATGACGTACCTGATATTCATTCTTGGTTATCAAAACCTGACCAGCGTCTACCTTTGACTTCCCTTTAACCTTCACAAAAAGTTATAGGTATGAATATGTAGAAGTTAAATAATAATACTAATAAATAAATTCCCAAAAATAAAACATATAAAACACTTGAAGAACGAACAACTTGAACACTAACATCTTTTGAATTTCCTTGAAGATCATCTTTAGACACAATGCCAGCATCATTACCTTCAACAACTTTGTACTATAAAAAAGTTTTAGTGTTAACGTTAGTGTGAATTCATTTATGAATATAAGAAACATTTGGAAATTTTAAAATCACTCTGGGTTTAACATGTGAAGGTCCAACAACAGCCACCAACTTTGATTCAAATATCACATCAGCATCAGCAGTAGACTACAAATTTAAAAAAACATAAGACAAAAGTCAGTATAACAGCATATTATCAAACAAATAAATCTAACTATCAATTCTTGATGATGATGGTAAGCTTACTAATAAGACATTTAATGTTGTGTACAAAGAAGTTTTTACTTACTTGTAATTTGTATTAGTATTTCTATATGTATTTTGTTGTGTTAGACAATCAAAAGCATACTTTTTCATTACACAACACATAAACGATATAGATTATTGTTTTATAGCATAACATATAAACGATTACAACATAAACATATGTATAATAAGTAGACAAAAAATGAAGTCGTACCAAAATTTGTCATCTATTAAAGACAGCACCATTGTAAGACTAAAGGTTAATACATCACATGTTTTTAGTTCATATGTTCTACCAAAAGACACCAACTAACCACCCATTTACAATTTAACCTATACGTACATAACTAGCAACCAAAAGGTGTCCAACCAACAAGTTTTTAAATACCACCCAACACTCACAAACTGTTTATAATAATAACAACCAAAACGACTATTTCCGACATTCATGCACGGGACCTTTTTTTTAACCTTGTGTACAACTTTTGACAATATCAATAGCTTAGTAGACTTCTGGAATTCAAAGAACAATTCATCACCGAAGCTGATATTGCAACCCTTCAAATAAGCAGACCAATCAACAAAACCATAACGGAAGCCATTGCTATGTTTCTCAGATCTCGTCATCAATTTCTTCACTTCACCTTTCAGGTTTTTAATCCTGACCTCTTTAAGGTTATCAGGAGACAGATCTAACGCACCGGACACGTCCGATGGTAGGCGTTGGAAAACGCTATATTGTATCAAGTATTTTATAAAATATTCGTATGTAATTGAGATAGTTGAACTAACTAAACAATAAAAAAATGTCTAAAAACTTACAATTCTGTTTTCAACAAGTTTTGTGAATTTCAAGACAGTTGAATCAATCACTGGTGCTGCATTAACCTTTTGAACTCTGCTACGAAGAGTTCTCTGCGTCTGAACATAATTAAATTAATTTGAACATATTATACATATATATTAAACAGAAAGTAACACAAATAAGTAATAACTTTTAAATACATCTATTACTATAAAATATAAAACGGAAAATGACGTACCTGATATTCATTCTTGGTTATCAAAACCCGACCAACGTCTACCTTTGACTTCCCTTTAACCTTCACAAAAAGTTATAGGTATGAATATGTAGAAGTTAAATAATAATACTAATAAATAAATTCGCAAAAATAAAACATATAAAACACTTGAAGAACAAACAACTTGAACACTAACATCTTTTGAATTTCCTTAAAGATCATCTTTAGACACAATGCCAGCATCATTACCTTCAACAGCTTTGTACTATAAAAAAGTGTTAGTTTTAACGTTAGTGTGAATTCATTTATGAATATAAGAAACATTTGGAAATTTTAAAATCACTCTGGGTTTAACATGTGAAGGTCCAACAACAGCCACCAACTTTGATTCAAATATCACATTAGCATCAGCAGTAGACTACAAATTTAAAAAAAACATAAGACAAAAATCAGTATAACAGCATATTATCAAACAAATAAATCTAACTATCAATTCTTGATGATGATGGTAAGCTTACTAATAAGACATTTAATGTTGTGTACAAAGAAGTTTTTACTTACTTGTAATTTGTATTAGTATTTCTATATGTATTTTGTTGTGTTAGACAATCAAAAGCATACTTTTTCATTACATAACACATAAACGATATAGATTATTGTTTTATAGCATAACATATAAAAGATTACAACATAAACATATGTATAATAAGTAGACAAAAAATGAAGTCGTACCAAAATTTGTCATCTATTAAAGACAGCACCATTGTAAGACTAAAGGTTAATACGTCACATGTTTTTAGTTCATATGTTCTACCAAAAGACACCAACTAACTATCCATTAACAAGTTAACCTATATGTACATAACTAGCAACCAAAAGGTGTCTAACCAACAAGTTTTTCAATACCACCCAACACTCACAAACTGTTTATAATAATAACAACCAAAACGACTATTTCCGACATTCATGCACGGGACCTTTTGTTTTTAACCTTGTGTACAACTTTTGACAATATCAATAGCTTAGTAGACTTCTGGAACTCAAAGAACAATTCATCACTAAAGCTGATATTGCAACCCTTCAAATAAGCAGACCAATCAACAAAACCATAACGGAAGCCATTGCTATGTTTCTCAGATCTCGTCATCAATTTCTTCACTTCACCTTTTCTGGTTTTTAATCCTGACCTCTTTAAGGTTATCAGGAGACAGATCCAACGCACCGGACACATCCGATGGTAGGCGTTGGAAAATGCTATATTGTATGAAGTACTTTATAAAATATTCATATGTAATTGAGATAGTTGAACTAACTAAACAATAAAAAATGTCTAAAAACTTACAATTCTGTTTTCAACAAGTTTTGTGAATTTCAAGACAGTTGAATCAATCACTGGTGCTGCATTAACCTTTTGAACTCTGCTACGAAGAGTTCTCTGCGTCTGAACATAATTAAATTAATTTGAACATATTATACATATATATTAAACAGAAAGTAACAAAAATAAGTAATAACTTTTAAATACATCTATTACTATAAAATATAAAACGGAAAATGACGTACCTGATATTCATTCTTGGTTATCAAAACCTGACCAGCGTCTACCTTAGACTTCCCTTTAACCTTCACAAAAAGTTATAGGTATGAATATTTAAAAGTTAAATAATAATACTAATAAATAAATTCGCAAAAATAAAACATATAAAACACTTGAAGAACGAACAACTTGAACGCTAACATCTTTTGAATTTCCTTGAAGGTCATATTCAGACACAATGCCAGCATCATTACCTTCAACAGCTTTGTACTATAAAAAAGTGGTAGTGTTAACGTTAGTGTGAATTCATTTACGAATATAAGAAACATTTGGAAATTTTAAAATCACTATGGGTTTAACATCTGAAGGTCCAACAACAGCCGCCGACTTTGATTCAAATATCACATCAGCATTAGCAGTAGACTACAAATTTAAAAAAACATAAGATAAAAATCAGTATAACAGCATATTATCAAACAAATAAATCTAAGCTTTCATTGCCGTATATCGAGTGATCTAAAACAACCACCTCAACCTTTTTTAAAAAAACTTCTGTGCCGGTGTCCGGATCGAAAACAGAAACATCAAAGGTTTTTGAATAAATGCTGGTAAAAACCAAGAAATATTCATCATTTAAAGGGACCTCTTCAACCACTCTACGCCATGCAGCCGTTAAACAAGAACAATCCGACCATCCATCCATTTTGACATTCCAAAATCTGTCTCCAAAATATACCGTTGCCATTCCACCTTTGAAGTTTTGACTGTAAAAGTCATTCATAAATTTTTGTGGTATTAGCTATAAAATAAATTCAAAAAATTATTAGTACATAATTTAAAAAATGAAACAGTTGTTTAAAATGAGTACAGAACTATTATAAAGTCACTTACAGACATTCCAAATTCAGAATTAATATGTGTTGTAAGATACAAGTTGCCACATACCAATTCTTTAAAGCATGAAACTTCAAATTTTTACGGCCCAACGGCTTTTATCAAAACGGCATCTTTGTATTTCAATCCATGATCCCTAACCAACATGATCCAGCCATCAGTAAATACAGGCTCTCCATTTCTTTTCCTGATACGTACCATCCTCAAAGTGTCACCATCACGTATTTGTACTGTTTTACAATATGGGACTTTATCTCCCCACAGACCAGTTGCAAAATCAATAGGTATTGTCTAACAAAGCAATAGCAAACATGTCAAATTATAACCTCAAATATTCATATAACATTACCACGAAATGAAAAAAAAAAACATACCAAAAAGACATGTTCTTCATCAGCAATAATCGTTAGGAATAAAGGAGCCATTTTTGTTGGATCCATATCTGCACAGAATCTTATGGATGCAGAAAATCAAATAGATACTTAAAATTCCATTCTCACAACTAATAATGATCCGAAAATTGCACATAAACAAATAAACAAAAACAGGGCACTAATGAAGTGTAAACAATCGAAATCTCAGATTTAGGGTTTCAAGTAATCAAAGCCAATAATCACTAACAAAACATTTACTAATCTGCTATGTCACCGAACTTCTGTGCCGGTGTCCGGATCGAAAACAGAAACATCAAAGGTTTTTGAATAAATGTTGGTAAAAACCAAGAAATATTCATCATTTAAAGGGACCTCTTCAACCACTCTACGCCATGCAGCCGTTAAACAAGAACAATCCGACCATCCATCCATTTTGACATTCCAAAATCTGTCTCCAAAATATACCGTTGCCATTCCACCTTTGAAGTTTTGACTGTAAAAGTCATTCATAAATTTTTGTGGTATTAGTTATAAAATAAATTCAAAAAATAATTAGTACATAATTTAAAAAATGAAACAGTTATTTAAAATGAGTACAGAACTATTATAAAGTCACTTACAGACATTCCAAATTCGGAATTAATATGTGTTGTAAGATACAAGTTGCCACATACCAATTCTTTAAAGCATGAAACTTCAAATTTTTACGGCCCAACGGCTTTTATCAAAACGACATCTTTGTATTTCAATCCATGATCCCTAACCAACATGATCCAGCCATCAGTAAATACAGGCTCTCCATTTCTTTTCCTGATACGTACCATCCTCAAAGTGTCACCATCACGTATTTGTACTGTTTTACAATATGGGACTTTATCTCCCCACAGACCAGTTGCAAAATCAATAGGTATTGTCTAACAAAGCAATAGCAAACATGTCAAATTATAACCTCAAATATTCATATAACATTACCACGAAATGAAAAAAAACATACCAAAAAGACATGTTTTTCATCAGCAATAATCGTAAAGAATGAAGGAGCCATTTTTGTTGGATCCATATCTGCACAGAATCTTATGGATGCAGAAAATCAAATAGATACTTAAAATTCCATTCTCACAACTAATAATGATCCGAAAATTGCACATAAACAAATAAACAAAAACAGGGCACTAATGAAGTGTAAACAATCGAAATCTCAGATTTAGGGTTTCAAGTAATCAAAGCCAATAATCACTAACAAAACATTTACTAATCTGCTATGTCAACGGAAAATAAGGCGGTTGATCGTTATCAAGGATTTAGGCTTTCATGAGAAACAAGTTAAGAAATCAACATAAAACACAAACGACTGAAGTAAACTGTTATGTTCATGTCATTATTATTTGGTTTCCGGACACTAAGACTCAGATTATCAAACAAATAAACTACGAAATCTTGAAAAAAATCAAGAAATCAGATGAAAAAAAAAGATACCTAATGGAGAAGTTTCTTGTGAATGTTAATGGAGAACTGTGGTGAGTGTTATCGTTTGCGAAATTAACGTGTACGAAAGTTGCAGAGGGTTTGAGTTTGGTAGGGTGAAGTGAGGGTTTGAGGGTGTTAAAGAAGCCAATAATTGTTAGGGAGAAGTGAGTGTTGAGAGTTTTGAGAGTATTGAGGGATCAAGTTAAAAACTTGATTCATCCAAACAAATAAAACCCACCCACATACAATCGGATCCTGTTATAAGTCTTTGGATTTTTTTTAATGTTTGCCAAAAAACATGAATGTTTAATTTATAAGAAATCATATAAAAAATTTTCTTTTGCAAATATAATTTTTTTTAAATCAACCCATAACTCGTCAAGCTAAGGGGTATATAACTTAGAAATGCTCTGCTATGTTTATATAAAAATATAGAGTCCTACATGTTACGGAGTACATTGAAATGGTCTGGGTTAGTGGGTACGTTGAAATGTGTTGTGTAGGTTGGACCGAGCCACACTTTTATGTTATAGAGTTAATTATTGTATTAAATACTTATGTCATAACCTATGAAGCTCACGGGTCTATAAACACATTTGAGATCATACATTTGAATTATGTAATGAAAATTCATTGCGTGATGTAGTTTATACCCTTTTAAATTGAATTTTATTTGCTATTGTTTTTTTTTGTTACATATAAAATGTTGTCGGTTGGGTCTATTTGATGACGAAATCGTTTTCATACTGTTTTATCTTAATTTTATTTTAAAAATATATGACATATGAATATATTTCGCTACCAAATGAGTTGAAGCTATGATCAAAGTTGATTGTTGTTACTCAAGCACAGGTTTCGTCTCTGCCTCGACATGTCTATATAGAATCATACAAAAAAAATACTTTTATAGATATTGATTTTTTAACACAACCCATAACCCGTAAAGCTCACGGGCATATAACCTAGTTATTTCTTATATATCAATTCTACACTTCTTAACAATAAGGGTCTAAAACAAAGAGCTAAATTCAAAATCAGTGTCTACATCTGCTAGGAAATTCAATGACTGCGAACTTCCCCACTCTGAGAAAATATTTGATTCAGAGGTAACCGGGGAGATAAACGTTGGCGAGTAAACTTGTAATAATTCATCATCAAAATAATTTGGAAAATGAAGTTGGTGGCGATCTTCATTGAGTCCAGATGATGTTGAAGGGAAGGAAAACAAAGATGAAACCGTGTCACTGTCACCACCCAAATCCGATGTGTTCACACTCAGATTGGCTTTGAGATTCGAGAGCGTTTCACCGGGACTTGGTGGTGATAGTTGCTGGTGGTGGGTTGGCTTTATTTCATATTTTTTAGGCGAAGGTGGTGGTGATGGTGAAGCCGAGTGGTTGCAGGTGTGTTTCCCTTTGTACGCGATTTCAAATTCCGTTGGGTCTTCATCTTTTCTCTGCACTTGTTTTGTTGCAAAACATTTCTGTGAATTACGGTATGAGCATCTATAATAGCTTCTGCAAGACATAATAAAAATAAACGTTAGAATGTTTAGTTACCAAACATCATCGTATGTTATAGTGGGTTGTGGGACCCATAGCGGATCAAGTAATATAACATAATAAAACTTTACCTTGGAAATTTAGCGCCCTGAATGTCTTTCTGCCCGTACTTCCTCCAATTGTAACCGTCGTCAGCGTTACCCTCTAACCCATTGTCACTCCATATTCTAACTTCATCTTCCCATGTTGGGGACCCCTTTCTGTGACCAAACAAGAAAAGAAAATATTTACAACTTGTACATTTCACACAATATAAATGTGGAAGTGAAAATATAAGTATATCAAAATACCTCTTTCTGGAAATGACGTTTTCGCCACTTCCCGGGCTGCCAAAGGATATCGATGATCCGGGCAGCCTGGGTGTGGGAAGGGCAGGTGTCAGAGGCTGCCCGACACCCGACTGGAGAGCGAAAAGAGCGTTATTGTAAGAAGATAAGATCATTTGTATGAAGTAGTCTCTAGCTTCGGGCGAATGCAGATTAACTCTTAGCTGTTCTGCCATTTGTAGCCCTTGAGTGAGCTCATGAATCACTGTCTTCTCTTCATAAACACAAGCACTGTCCATATTGTAAATTAAACTGAAATTGGTTGACTTTAAAAGTCAAAGCTAGTTCATATAAGGAGCAGGAGCTTGTATGGTATGTGGAGATAGAAGTGTAATGAAAGGAGGGAGTGAGAGAGGCTATATATATGTGTGGTGTTTGGTTATATGGTACAATAGTCAAAGTTTGACCAAAGAAACCGAGTAAGGTTTTTAGTTTCCAACGTGGACCAGCCATTGGTCAAAGAGTGAGCTCTAACACTCTCAGTCCTAATATTTAATTCCTAATGACACGTTAAAGTTAATTAATTAATTCATAAACACGCTAATACTACACGCGTGAAATGAAATAAAAAATTATTACTTTATAAAGTTAAAAATTATTCTTAGAACTCATAACATCATCTATCCTAGTTAAAACTTATAACAAATGTTTTGAAAACCAGACGTAACTAGTCTGTCTCACACTCCCACTGGTTGAAAAAAGGGAATTACCGGTGACGCCGGTTATGTCACAAGCATATGAATTGGACAAATAAAGTAACGGATTTTGAGTGAACCACACAAAATCGAACGAAAACCACATGTGCTTGTCTTGCCGTTTTACCTGCTGATCGGGTTGAATGAGGGTATCCAAAATATAGCTGATATTAACTTGCATTTTTAAAACTTAGTTGACTACGGCGGAGGTAGTAGGGCCAAGAAGGGTGTTTGTGGGTGTTTGTTATTAGAATTGGAGTCGAAAATCTGAAATTCGATTCTAATATTTCAGGTTTTAAATATTCAAATCAGGTTCTTAATTGAAGTACATTCTAAATTCAATTTTATGCATATCACTTATTTTTATAAATGTTAGGGTAAATTAATTTTTGAGTCTCTGTGTTTTATTAATTTTAACTATTTGAGTTCGAAATCAAAAGTTTTAACTATTTGAGTCCGAAATCAAAATGTTTAATACCCTGAGTCCCTATAGCCACTCCAAATTTCTAACACCATCCACCAAGTCTATCAAATATGAGGATGATTTGGTCATTTACACACAAAATACAAGTCTTATATGCACTTGAGTACAAGAAACAAGTCTTTGATGCATAAACTTTTAATTTATAATATATATATATATATATACACACAAAAATAAATTACATATATATAATAAAACACACACACCTACACATACTTTCTCTCTCTTACACACTCTTCTCTCTCTCTATAAACACCACCGCATCATCCCACCACCAGCATCCCATTGCCGCCAACACCACCATCCCACTGAAACCCCAATACCACCATCCAACTGCCACCACCTCTTCGGACGAACCCACCCCTTTTTTTCCAAAATGAAGTCCCCTGAAGTTTACCACTCCCCGTTTTCCAGTCAGATCCCCCGAAACACCGGCGGCGCACGACGGTCGTCATTCTCCATCGCTTCAAACGCTTTCATTTTCTTCCTCGCGCCGTCGCCGCACTTCTTCTCGTCTGGACTTTCTCCACTTCCTCAAACTCCACAAACTCATAACTTTGAGACAGCGGTTTCTGATCCTAAACCCTTTGTTTCCTCTGTTTCTATCACAGATGATGTTTATGGAGGTGGTCCGACAATGTTGTGGGAGGCTTTGGTAAATGGTGGGACAAGGATGGTGTTAGATCTGAAAATAATTTGGGGGATAGGGTTCAGATGCATGTGTTAGATTTGAAATCAATTTAATGAAAGTGATTTGCGGTTGTGGTGAGGTGGTGCATCGGTGGTGAAGATGAAGGAGGGCAATGAGAGAAAATATACAGAGGGAAAGTGGTTTGTGTGTGCAGGTGTATTTATTTACTTTTAATAATAATAATAATAATAATAATAATAATAATAATAATAATAATAATAATAATAATAATAATAATAATAATAATTGTCACACCCCCAAAATACCACTTAGGAAGTGTCCCTGATAGGCGTGTGACGTACCAGCAATGAGTCACCAATTACATAGAACCCATACATGTTTCTAAAATAAAGTTCTTGATTATTAATAAACACCATCCAAGTTCAAAAGAAAACCAAAGTATTCAGCGGAAGCAAAATTAAACGAAGTTGAATAGTTTAAAAAAAAAACCACTATATGGTATGAAGAAATCAATAGCATTAATTCCCCCAGTGGACCCATGTCCACTCCAGCTACTCCAGACAGCAAGTTCCAATGCAAAACAGCTAACGATCTACAAGCATGCAAACAAGTGTGTCAGACAACGCTGGTGAGTTCAAAGTTTTGTTACCGAGTTTAGTTTATCAGATGTGTATACAAAACAGTTTTCCAAATTGATTTGATGTTGTTATTAACTCGATTACCGAAATGGCTACAAGATGTGTTTGCCCAACCCCAATGTCTCTATCAAAACATTGGTCATGCTTTAAGGAAATTAGTTCACGCTCGACCACCCTGGTACGGTGTGAGGGTGCCAAACCTAATAGTGCTATCAACTAATAACCTCGTTGCCTCCTCGGCAACTGTCGGTAGATGTAAGGGGTCTTATGTGATAGAAACTGAGTAATAATAACAAACATCCTAATAACTAGCATTCCTCCCTGGAACATCACCCGGTATCCCTCCCGGGATGCATGCTTGGAAAAAGAGCAGTGAACTCACCTTGGTTTTGCTCGGTAAGACTAGTTATGTGATCAATTTGCTTTAAACAATCCTAACATGGATATCATTAACATTTAGTTGGGTATCACTTAAATCTTTATATTCTACACGCACATTACACAAGTAGGCATCGTATAATATCATGCAAGTTATAACGAGCATTCGGCCACAAGTACTCTCACATTACAGGATCATATATCGCAATAACACGTAGTAGCAGTCAAGTTCTCAATCAATCGAGCATGCACATGATGACTACAATTCATGATATCCTATAATCTTCTAGTTAGAACAACCCAATATTTCTATTATGTACTATCATCATAATATAGTCCAGCCATACTCAGAAACTTTCATATTGCTAGTACCAAACTATCAAACCCAACTTTATCTATCCTATGCTACCCACACTTTATACCCGGCCCAACATCACAAGACCCAAACCAAATAAAACTAAACTATTTGTATTAACTTTAAAGGACAACCTGGGCCCAGTTAACATATGAGTAATTAAAGAAAACAGTTCACTTATTCGTGCAGCCCAATGTCCAGTTTTACACCCAACTTTGCCAACCCACTGTTACCCTTAATGCTCCTTTTCCCAGCCCAATACCCATATACATCGAAGTTTTTGGGCCCTTTTACCCAACCTTTGTGACCGAACCCATATTGCAATAACTCCCCAGCCCACTATCCCAACACATGTGCAGCCTTTTAATATCACAATCATTTAATTGCATGTGCAGCCACCTAAATTTTGAGGATGAACCGATTAAATTTGGACTCTAGTGATTTATTTATGTTCAGATACCTATCTAGCATCTATATTAGGTTATAATTCAAGGTCACATGTGCTGACATATAATGACACATTATGAACGGTCAATATGTAGGCAGTCACATTATGAACGGTCAATATATTAGCTTATCAACCACATGCTATTATCATATAATCCTAAGCAAGCACATATACATTCGCATCAAAAGAATCACCAATCGCATCAAAAGAATAACCAGATTAATTAACATAACCATCGGCCCAAATATATATACAATCTGTTAAGGTATTCGATCCGAACCACAAATCCTAATCATGCGTTTAACGCTCATACGGTGATCCGGAAATCATCCCAACACGACATATAAGTACATATACATGGTCAGTCCACGTAACAAACAACCAATACCATAACACCAATCATCAAACAGGAAGTTAATAAACAAGAATTACTTACTGAAAACCTTGACTAATCGAGGTGAAATCACAAACAGAGGGGGTCGGCTGCTTAGGTCGTGCGATCAGAGGGGTTTAGGACTTGTGATATACGTTGAGTTTAATTGATCAACAATATTACTTATCCTAATATAATTGTAAGGTTGGGGTGGTGGGTGTTTAATCGATCTGGGCCAGGCTCACAACAACAAGGAGAGAATGTAGGATTTGTTGACTTATGTTCTAAGTTTTGCTTAATCAATTTCCATGTTACTCTAGGTTACGTATTCGATATTAATATTACTAACAAACAAGTTTGAGGTTGGTTGTGATCATGGGCTCAAGCCCAAGTGATAATTACAATTAAGGGGTTGGGGTTTTTGTCCTTGCCTTCACGAAACTGTCGCCCGATGCATGTGCGGCCCGAATAAAAGCGTAACATTTTAACGGGGTTAAAATGTGCGTTTAGTTAAACCAGATTATAATAACACAAAACAAATAAATTAGTTTCATCTAAACGAGGAACGTTGAATAAGAATAATAGTCAGTTAGGATGACAGGATTTAACGGCACAAACCTTGAAAGTTCAGATTGTCACATCATCCCCAACTTGAAAGAAATTTCGTCCCGAAATTTGACAAGTAAGCATAAAGGAGTGAAGTGATAAATCAATATTGTTGCGGATTTTCCCCAGGTGCCACATCATCCCCAACTTGAAGAGGAATTTCGTCCCGAAATTCACCAGCTTTACCAGATTCAGGTTCACCAGGCTTAGACTTGTCCTTTGGGAATAACTGTGGATACTTGAGCCTCATCTGATCCTCGCGCTCCCACGTGAACTCCGGTCCACGCCTTGAGTTCCAACGAACTCTCACAATCGGAATACGACTATGCTTACGCACCTTAACCTCCCGATCCATGATCTCTATAGGCTCTTCGACAAACTGCAACTTGTCGTCGATCTTCAGCTCTTGAAATGGCACAACCAGTGTCTCATTAGACAGACACTTCTTCAACTGCGAAACGTGAAAGACATCGTGAACGTTACCCAACTCAGCAGGTAACTCAAGTTTGTAAGCGACTTTACCGATCCGCTCCAAGATTTTAAATGGCCCAACGTAACATGGATTAAGCTTGCCACGCTTCCCGAAGCGTACAACACCCTTCCACGGTGACACTTTCAACATAACACGATCACCCACTTCAAACTCTAACGGTTTCCTACGCTTGTCAGCGTACCTTTTCTGACGATCACGCGCCACTGCCATACGATTTCTGATCTGAACAATCATCTCTGAAGTTTCAAGTACAAGCTCAGGACCTGTGATCTGGCTATCACCCACCTCGGCCCAACAGAGAGGAGAACGGCATTTCCGCCCGTATAATGCTTCGAACGGAGCTGCCTGAATACTAGTGTGGTAACTGTTGTTGTAGGAGAACTCTATCAACGGCAGGTGTTTTTCCCAGCTCTTGCCAAAGTCGATAACACATGCCCGCAGCATGTCCTCAAGCGTCTGAATGGTGCGCTCACTCTGACCATCCGTCTGTGGGTGATAAGCGGTACTCATATCGAGTTGTGAACCGAACGATTTATGCATTGACTGCCACAATTCAAAAGTGAAACGCGGATCCCGATCCAAGATGATAGAAGTTGGCACCCGGTGCCTTGAAACTACCTCCTTAAGATAAACTGTTGCAAGCTGCGAGAACTTATCTGTTTCCTTGATTTCCAGAAAATGCGCTGACTTCGTGAGACGGTCAACAATCACCCAAATAGTATCGTTTCCAGCCTGAGTCCTTGGTAACCCTGTAACGAAATCCATGGCGATCTGCTTCCGCTTCCATATGGGTATCTTTGGCTGCTGAAGTAGACCCGCGGGCTTCTGATGCTCCGCTTTGACTTTAGCACAAGTCAAACATTTGCTAACGTAAGTTGCTATGTGAGCTTTCATGCTAGGCCACCAATACATAGTCTTCAGGTCGTGGTACATCTTATCCGAACCAGGATGTACTGAGTAGCATGACTTATGTGCTTCCTCCATTACAAGTTCTCGTAAATTGCCATAGAATGGGACCCAGATGCGTCCGGTTACGTAGTAGGCGCCGTCTCCCTTTTGTTCTAACCGTTGCCTTGAGCCGCGTAGAGCTTCAGCCCTGACGTTTTCTGGTTTCAACGCTTCTACCTCGGCATCTCGTATCTGGGAAGGAAGACTAGATTGAATGGTGAGTTGTAATGCTCGCACACGCTTAGGTGCAGTATCCTTTCGACTGAGGGCGTCGGCCACAACATTTGCCTTGCCCGGATGGTACTTGATGGCACACTCATAATCGTTCAAAAGCTCTATCTAACGCCGTTGCCGCATATTCAATTCTTTCTGGTCGAAGATATGCTGAAGGCTTCTGTGATCGGTGTAGATGGTGCATTTGGTACCGTACAGATAATGCCTCCAGATCTTCAACGCGAAAACCACAACTCCTAACTCCAAGTCATGAGTCGTATAATTTTTCTCGTGCACCTTCAACTGTCGGGAAGCATATGCTATCACTTTGTCGCGCTGCATCAACACGCAACCGAGACCCTGAATAGAAGCATCACAATAAACCACAAAATCCTCGGTACCCTCTGGTAGAGATAAAATCGGCGCGCTGCATAGTTTCTGTTTCAAAAGCTGGAAAGCATCCTCCTGCTTCGTTCCCCAAGAATAAACCATGTTCTTCTGTGTCAAGGAGGTGAGAGGTTTAGAGATTTTTGAGAAATCCTGAATAAACCGACGATAGTACCCTGCAAGACCAAGAAATTGCCGCACCTCCGAAGGATTCTTTGGTGCCGCCCAATTACTAATAGCATCGACCTTAGCAGGATCCACGTGTATCCCCTTTTCGTTAACAATATGACCAAGGAAGTGTACCTCTCGAATCCAGAAGTCACACTTAGAAAATTTCGCATAAAGTTGCTCCTTCCTTAGGAGCTCCAAAATAAGACGTAGATGTCGCTCATGGTCCTCCTCGCTCTTGGAGTATATCAAGATGTCGTCGATGAAAACGATAACAAAGTCATCGAGATACGGTTTGCACACGCGGTTCATGAGATCCATAAAGACCGCTGGTGCATTAGTCATCCCAAACGGCATAACCAAAAACTCGTAGTGGCCATACCGCGTTCGAAAAGCCATCTTTGGTACATCCTCCTCCCTGACTCGTACCTGATGATAGCCCGATCTTAAGTCGATCTTAGAATAAAAACTTGACCCTTGCAACTGGTCAAATAAGTCGTCAATACGCGGTAAAGGGTAGCGATTCTTGATTGTCACCTTGTTAAGCTCACGATAATCTATGAACATCCGAAAGGACCCATCCTTCTTCTTCACAAATAGTACTGGGGCTCCCCAAGGCGAAGAGCTAGGTCGGATAAACCCCTATCCAGCAGCTCTTGGAGTTGATTTGACAACTCCTGTAACTCTCCTGGCGCAAGACGATAAGGAGCACGAGCAATCGGGGCTGCTCCTGGCGCGAGGTCGATTTGAAATTCCACCTGACGATGTGGAGGTAAACCAGGGAGTTCTTCAGGAAATACATCGGGAAATTCACGAACCACTGGAAGATCCTCGATCCTTCTCTCATCAGACTGCGAGTCGGAAACAAGAGCTAAAAGAGCAGGGTAGCCCTTACGTAAACACTTCTGAGCCTTCATTGCCGAGATAATACCAACCATGGCACCACTATGATGACCCTGAACCGATAAGGATTCTCCGCTAGGGAGAGGAATACGCACGATTTTCTCCTTCCAAAGAATTTCCGCCTGGTGCTTGGACAGCCAATCCATGCCAACGACTACGTCAAAGCTTCCAAGAGTAACAGGGAGTAGGTCAATGTCGAACACCTGACCCATGAGATCTAGTTTACAACCAAACAGAACATGAGAAGCCTCTATCGAATTACCATCAGCTAATTCTACTACATGCTTATTCACAAAAGGTGTGGGAGTCAACCCTAACTGACGACTGAACTCCAAGGACACATAACTCCAATCGGCACCAGAGTCGAATAGAACAGAAGCAAATAAATCATTTATAGAAAACGTACCAGTCACTACATTGCCATCATTCCTAGCTTCCCCGGCTCCAATAGTGAACACCCTCCCGTGTGCACCATTTCCCCCATTGCCCCCGTTGTTGTTGTTCCTGTTGTTATTGTTCCCAGCATTGTTGTCGTTATTGGCATTCTGATTCAGCTGAGGGCAATCCCGCTTGAAGTGGCCCTCATCCCCGCACTGGAAACACCCTTTCTTGACACCCTGATTCTGTTGTGGTTGTTGCCTTTGCTGTCGCTGGTGCTGCTGATTCTGCTGTTGCTGCTATTTTGGCTGTGGGGCTCTACAGTCTTTGGCCTCATGGCCCACCTTTTCGCATCTACGACAAGTCCTGACACACTGCCCATAGTAATGATAGCCACACTTGTTGCACTGTGGCTTCTTTCCCACATAAGAACCCTGATTCTGATTGCTGCCCTGGCCTTGATTAACTGAAGAAGACTGACTGAAACTACGGCTGTTGCTGTTATCAGGCCTTTTCTGAGATTGACCCGCACTGGTGCTTTATTAGTGTCGTTCCACTTGCGTTTGTTATCACTGGCAGGTGTGGTGGTTGTAGCAGTCGAAGTAGTAGCCGAAATACGTGGCGGCAAGTTGCCACGTTCGACCTCTTGGTCAGTAATCTTATGTGCCAAACGAACGATACGGGGCAGATTGTCTAAGTTTGCAGCAGTAACGTACCCCTTAACAGCTGGTGCTAAGCCCTTAAGATACAACTCAATTCGACGAGGTGGGGGTCGAGACAAGTTAGGGTATAAAGTTGATAAATCATTGGACCTCCTCGTGTATGCTTCAATCTCAGACCCTTGCATTTCCAGATTGTAGTACTCATTCTCTAGTTTCTGTACCTCATCTCGAGGGCAATACTCCTCCCTCATCAACTCCTTAAAATCATCCCAAGTGGTAGCATTTGCCATTTCGATACCCAACATCTGAACCTGGGTATTCCACCATGTCAGGGCACCATCCTTGAGTGTACCCGTAGCATACTTCACTCTGCCCCCAGCAGGACAGTTACACATCGCGAATACCGATTCTGCCTTCACAAACCATCGCAGGAGTCCTACAGCCCCTTCAATCCCATGAAGGTCTGTGGCTTACAATCCATGAACATCTTGAACGTACAAACAGGTGGAGCAGGTGGATTGTTTTGATTCGCGGGTTGACCTAAAACGAGAGAAAGTACCACTGTGACAACTCGTATTTCGAACCTGTCCTTTATGTAACGTTACGTGCTTATATGAACTATATGAATTGATTAATTGCATGATATATTATGTGAATGTGTATGTGTTTACATGAAACAAACCAATTGCACAACACAACCCAATCACACAAGGCCGGTTGGGCCGCACAAACCACACTCGGATCAAAAGGGGCAACCTGGTTTTGGGTTCGGCCCACTACCCTTGCACGCATAACACTATAATGATTGTAACTTTCTCATACTTTTGCAAGACACCCACACATACACAAACCCTAGTTTTCTCTCATTCTCTCTCTCAAACTCGACGGCAATCACCTCCCATCTCTCGAAGATTATCTCCTTGTTCGGTTCGAGTTTCCTTCTAACCGGTTAGTGTTTGTTATTGTTGATGTTATGCACGATTAGATGATTGAATGATATTATGTGATGATTCTTAGATGGATCGGATTGTATAACTAAATTGAAATTGGTTGCATGTATGATAAACAATACGGAATTTCATGATCATGTTCCTGTGAATCGGATAATGGTCACAGAACTTGATCGGATTGAAAACCTGTTAACATATGTAATTTACACATAAGCTAGGGTGCATGATAGTTAAAAGCGGCTGGTTCGATAATCCGATTGCATGTTTGTTTGATTGATGGATTATTGTTCTTGATGATGAGGATATGAGTGTTTGAATGTTGAAATAATTGTGATTTGATCTGATTGTGAAACTACCAAATCTGTTTGCAACTGTTACGGAATAGATGAGCTTGAATTAAGGAAATCAGTTACACATCTAGTCTCAACCCGGATTGCGAGTCGAGAACTCCTAGTCTCGACTCGAGACCACATTAGCATCACAAAACAGCATAAACCGAAACCACGGTTGCGGGTCCGATTACGACTCGAGACCGTGTAGTCTCGACTAGAACATGACAACTCGAGATCACCTTGTTGCGACTCGAGACTTTGAAACCAGTACAACACGAGACCACTTAGTCTCGACTCGAGAGCTTAGTCTCGACTCGAGACCATATACACGTACACTCTGCTATTGGGCCTGCACACTGTTACGAGCCCAACTGCTTGGGCCGGATACTTGGACTCTGCTTGTTTATGTAATTGTTCTGCTGATACCTATACGTGAATATGATGACCAATATTTGTACACAACTTGTTACAATGTGTGTGGAACATACGTGCAATACTAGTATATGAATCTGATTGGTATGACAACTGTGATAGGACGTGGTTGATCACTTTGTAGCTTAATTGAACTGTTGTGTATCATACCGAGCAACCCCAGGTGAGTTCATTGCATTTCTCAAGCATGCGTCCTGGTGGTTTGGGACAACTAGTAAACATTAGGAAGGGAAACTTGGGTAAACAGTTAAATCGGTTTTTGGTTATTGAACATGGAATCTATCATTATTGGATTGCCTGTAGGGCAATGGGGTAACTAGTTGATAGCGCTATTAGGTTCGATACCTCACACCGGGCCGTAAGGACGGACGTGAACTAATTATCTGGGCATCATTACCAATGCTTGGTTAGGGGCATTGGGGACTGGACACACTTCCAGGTTATTAAGGGGCACACTCCCTGGATACATATGGGCACACTCCCTAGGGTATCTAGCATGTTATAAAGCAACATCGTATCGCAACGTTGAACTGGCTTAACATACATCTGGTAATAAAACACGTTAACAAAACCTTGAACTCACCAGCGTCGTCTGACATACTTGTCTGCATGCTTGCAGGTCGTTAGAATTCGTGACATGGACTTGCTATCTGGGAGTGCTGGAGTGGTCATGGATCGAGGCTCTTGGATTAACTTATAAGTGATACATTGGTTTTGAGCATTATTTTGAAACAATTGTTAAACGATTTACTACATGCTTCCGCTATACAACTCTTTGGGAATTAATATTATGTTTGATATTTTCTATTGGTAATTAATGACATGTTTTATTTAAATATTTACCATTGGTTCAATGTGATTGGTGGCTCAGACTCTGATGCGTAACACGCCTCGCGGAGTTTCCGCAGGTGGTATTTTGGGGGTGTTACAGTTTGGTATCAGAGCCACTGGTTATAGTGAACTAGGTTTTAAAATGTTTTTGTAAAACCAGACTATAACCGAACACCTTCGAAAATAGATCATGACACCCAGCTCCAGATTGCAAGGTTCGTCTCTCTTACTTTGTGCATCACTTGTTTAGCAATCACACACTCACAACTAGCACGGAATGAAACGTTAGATACTATGGTGACTTGATAGTGTGACACTACTCTTTGAATCATATGAATCGTAGCCTTGTAAATACCACTTGTGTGTAGATTGAACGGGGGAAACTTCGAGCGCAAGCTAAGAGGCTCTGAGATGAATATGCAAATCGCCTTATTATTATGGGTGCACACTGTCAAACCCCCAAAATCCACACGCGGAGTACCACCGCTAGGAGGCGTGACATGACCAGGATCAAGCCATCAATCATATCAAACATAGCATTTAATTATAAAAGTAGATAAAGTGAATCATCACGACATGATTGATGTTCAAAACCAAACTTTGTTTAAGTAGCGGAAGCATAATAATGAAAACCCAAAATAAGTTATAAGTTCAAATATCGTTCACGATCCGTATCTCACAACGACCTGCTCCTCCCTGTGCAAGCTCCATTATGTACCTAAGGTCCTGCAAGGCATGCAGCAGATAATCAACAACTAGTTGAGCGAGTTCACAGAAAGTAAGTTCGTAACAGTAATGCGTAAGTTCATCTAGTGGGGGCTTCCCATACAAGTATATACTACTGGTGGGGGATTCCCACATTTATCCTTAATAATGGGGGCTTCCCATTATGGTACCTACTAGACTATTTGCAACCATGTGTTCTTCTTAATCGAAGAACAGGAGTACGTACAAGGTCACGCAGGATTTACGTGAGTGCCCTTCCCCGAGGACAGTGGTACGTGTGGGGTTTACGCAAGATTTACGTAAGTGTCCTTCCGACCCGGAAGACAGTAGTGGGTATTAGATTACGCAGGATTTACGTAAGTGTCCTCCCGACCCGGGAGACAATGGTGGATACTAGTTTACGTAGGTTTTACGTAAGTGTCCTGACTATCCAGAGGACGATGGTCTATAGTCTAGTGATTGCGAAAGTACGAGTAATCATTCCATATCAAACATTCCAACCCAATTCCCAACCCGGGAATCCCATGCCTTGGCTGTGTGAACTCACCTTGGTTTGCTCGGCAGATACACAAAGAGGTTTCTTGAACTAAAGAGGTCAACCACGTCCTAACAGGGTTACCATACAAGTCAGGTTTTGACTTCAAATAATACACGTATGTTATTAACACGTATTTATCATGGCAACACGTAATCAGTCAAATACACTTTAACAGTTAATAACGTATGCAAGATTTGGACTCGCACAAGCCCAACTTCCTTGTGCGGTCCACCCGAAGAAATTCAATAGTTCCCGGCCCAGATAACATAACAATTCAATCGGCCCAATAAGGTTAAACAGTCCAGTAATAAGGTGCCCATGCTCACAGTCTCGAGTCACAACAAGAATGATCTCGAGTTGTCATGGTCCGGTCTCGAGTCGCAACAGGACTCGCAACCATGGTCTCGGCTCGTGCTGCTGTGTGTCGGTGTGAGGTCTCGAGTCGCAACGGGACTCGCAACCATGGTCTCGGCTCGTGCTGCTGTGTGTCGGTGTGAGGTCTCGAGTCGCAACGGGACTCGCAACGCCGGTCTCGGGTTATCTTGCTCAGGTCGAGATCACACGGTCTCGACTCGCAACCGTGTTAAGTCTATCAATTTGTAACAGATTTCCATAATCATTAACAACAATCATTCCGTAATTTCAGCAAACAGATTTAGCAGTTTCACAATTCAGATCAATCAACAACTTATTCAGGAAATCAAACATGTTCATCTACATTCATATCATCTCAAGAACATCTATTTGCCAACATGCAGAACATATAATCGGATTCATGTGATTAATCGAATTATGAAGGATCATGCAACCTAAGTCATAACCCCTTATCATAATATCACAACCGGTTAACAACATGCATTCGAATAAGAGCAATGACCATAGCAGTAGCCTTCAATCCGGTTATCATGCATTCATAAAATCGTACAACCTATGAACCAAGTTACTAGCATGCATAACACTAATATAATCATATACAATCAAAACAATCTAAACATCATCTAATAAAAATTAACCGATTAAATCATCAACATTACCAAGCATGAAATCGGTAAACATATACTAACCGGGTTAGAGGATCGAAACAAGTGAGGTCTCGAGTGAACAAGGGTGATCCGAACAAGGAATAATCTTCAATCCTAAGGGTTGTTGCCGTCGAGTTCCAAAGCACACGAGAGAGGGAGAGAAGTAGCGACTAGGGTTTTTGTGTGTGAAGTGTTTTGCCAAAACAATTGAGGAGTCTACCCCCCCCCTTCCCTAATGTTATTCGTGCAAAGAGAGTGGGCCGGCCCTTCACGGGCTGCCCTTGGTCCGTGCAAACCATACGGCCCAATGGCCTTGTGCGATTGGGTTGTGCGTTGTGCGTTTGGTTCACGTATCATGCACACATAGCATTCATATAACATATCATGTATTCATTCAAATAATATAGTTCACGTAAGCATATAACGTTACACAAGATAAGTCTAAAGTACGAGTTGTCACATTATCCTCAACTAAAAAGAAATTTCGTCCCGAAATTTGGTAAGCACTTACTGAGGAAGCTAGGTAAGTTATATTGTTCACTGATTTTCCTGGGGTGTCACATCCTCCCCCGTTGATCTGGAATTTCATCCCGAAATTCCGCAGTAGTAGCTTCAACCTCAGTAGTGGTTGCATTGGTTTCGAATAACTGGGGGTACTTTTCTGTCATCCTGTCTTCGCGTTCCCAGGTGTACTCTGGGCCACGTTTGGAGTTCCAACGTACTCGAACAAGAGGGATTCTCTTGTTTTTGAGGACCTTCACATCCCGGTCCGTGATTTCAACTGGTTCTTCGACGAACTGCAACCGCTCGTCGATAGTGAGTTCTTTGAAAGGAATGATAAGGGTCTCATCTGACAGGCACTTCTTCAGATTCGACACGTGAAAGACATTGTGAACTGCACCGAGTTCAGCTGGTAAGTTTAGCTTGTAGGCTACCTTGCCTATCTTCTCAATGATTTCGAACGGTCTGACGTACCGCGGATTTAGTTTGCCCCGTTTGCCAAAACGAACCACACCCTTCCAGGGTGAGACTTTTAATAAAACCCGGTCCCCGACCTGAAATTCTAAAGGCTTTCTACGCTTATCCGCGTAGGCTTTCTGACGGTCGCGTGCTGCCGCCATGCGTTGTCGTATCTGTGCTATCTTTTATGTGGCGTCCACTACAATCTCTGGACCCGTAATCTGACTATCCCCCACCTCTGCCAAACAGAGAGGTGACCGGCATTTACGTCCGTACAATGCCTCGAATGGAGCGGCTTGTATGCTGGTGTGATAACTGTTATTGTATGAGAACTCCACTAAAGGGAGGTGCTTTTCCCAGCCGTTGCCGAAATCAATAACGCATGCCCGAAGCATGTCTTCAAGAGTTTGGATCGTACGCTCAGACTGCCCATCTGTCTGAGGATGGTATGCTGTGCTCATGTCTAACCGTGAGCCGAAAGATTTGTGCATTGCTTGCCATAGCTCTGACGTGAATCGTGCATCACGGTCTGAAATGATGGAGGTGGGCACCCCGTGCCTCGAAAGAACTTCTTTAAGATAGACGTCTGCGAGAGTGGAGAACTTATCCGTTTCCTTTATAGCTAGGAAGTGTGCAGACTTGGTGAGTCGATCCACGATCACCCATATGGTATCATTCCCACGCTGGGATCTAGGTAGGCCTGTAACAAAATCCATGGAAATTTCTTCCCATTTCCATTGAGGTATCTTAGGCTGCTGAAGTAGGCCCGCTGGTTTCTGGTATTCGACCTTGACTCTCGCACAGGTCAAACATTTGCCGACATAAGTGGCAATGTGGGCCTTCATGCTAGGCCACCAATAAGTGGTTCTAATGTCGTGGTACATCTTGTCCGACCCTGGATGTACCGAGTAACGAGACTTGTGAGCTTCGTCCATTACCAGCTCGCGTAAACCGCCATAAAGTGGGACCCAAATACGCCCCATTACATAGTATGCGCCGTCTGCCTTCTGTTCTAACCGCTGTCGTGAGCCGCGTAAGGCTTCAGCTTTGACATTTTCAGGTTTCAATGCTTCTACCTGAGCATTTCGTATCTGTGCTGGAAGGCTAGACTGAATCGTAAGCTGTAGCGCTCGTACGCGCCGAGGTGAAGTATCTTTCCGACTGAGGGCGTCA
This sequence comes from Helianthus annuus, assembly GCF_002127325.2. NCBI lineage: Eukaryota > Viridiplantae > Streptophyta > Magnoliopsida > Asterales > Asteraceae > Helianthus > Helianthus annuus. The sequence continues at coordinate 16,168,144 of NC_035439.2, forward strand.
GCCACCACATTGGCCTTGCCTGGATGGTACTTGATGGCGCATTCGTAGTCGTTAAGTAGTTCAACCCATCTTTGTTGACGCATGTTCAAATCCTTCTGCTTAAGGATATGCTCGAGACTCCTGTGATCGGTGTAAATCGTGCACCTGGTACCGTACAGGTAGTGTCGCCATATCTTAAGCGCGAAAACTACAGCTCCCAGCTCTAAATCGTGCGTCGTGTAGTTCCGTTCGTGAATCTTGAGTTGGCGTGAAGCGTAAGCAATAACCTTGTCGCGCTGCATTAACACACATCCAAGACCCTGGATGGATGCATCACAATATACTACGAAATCGTCCATGCCCTCTGGCAATGAGAGGATAGGTGCACTGCAAAGTCTATCCTTTAGGTGCTGAAAAGCAGTTTCCTAGGGGTCTCCCCAACGGTAGGTGACACCCTTCTGTGTCAGTAGTGTAAGCGGCTGTGCAATCTTTGAAAAGTCTTTAATAAACCGTCTGTAGTACCCCGCCAAACCCAAAAATTGGCGTATTTCCGTTGGTGTACGTGGTGCAGGCCAGTTTCTGATCGAGTCTACCTTGGATGGATCAACATGGATCCCATCCTTGTTCACTACGTGGCCTAGAAAGTGGACTTCACGAAGCCAGAAGTCGCATTTCGTAAACTTAGCGTACAGCTGTTCCTTTCGAAGGAGTTCCAAAATAAGACGTAGATGCTGCTCGTGTTCCTCCTGACTCTTGGAGTAGATCAGGATGTCGTCGATGAAGACAATGACGAACTTGTCGAGATAGGGCTTGCACACCCTGTTCATAAGGTCCATAAATACGGCAGGCGCGTTCGTTAACCCGAACGGCATGACAAGAAACTCGTAGTGGCCATAACGAGTTCTGAATGCGGTTTTGGAGACGTCCTCCTCTCGGACTCTCAGCTGATGGTAACCAGACCTCAAGTCTATCTTGGAGTAATAACACGACCCTTGCAACTGGTCGAATAAGTCGTCTATGCGTGGAAGAGGATAACGGTTCTTCACCGTCACCTTGTTGAGTTCACGGTAGTCGATGCACATTCTGAACGTATCGTCCTTCTTTTTCACAAATAGTACTGGAGCTCCCCATGGCGAAGAGCTTGGACGAATGAAGCCCTTTTCCAAGAGCTCTTGTAGCTGCTTTGACAATTCCTCCAATTCTGATGGAGCTAGACGATATGGTGCGCGAGCTATGGGTGCTGCTCCTGGAGCGAGCTCGATTTGAAATTCGACCTGACGGTGAGGCGGTAAGCCAGGTAAGTCTTCAGGAAACACCTGAGGGTAGTCGCGTACAATTGGAATATCCCCCAATTTCTTTTCCTTTGCTGATGCGTCTGTAACGAGTGCCAAGATTGCGGTGTGACCTTTCCGCAGACACTTCTGAGCCTTCAAGAAAGAGATGATGCCGACCACTGCACCACTCTTGTCACCTTGGACTTCGAGAGATTCTTGACCAGAACGTGGAATACGAATGATCTTCTCACTGCATAAGATTTCTGCCTGATGTTGGGATAACCAATCCATCCCAATAACGATATCAAAACTTCCCAAGACTATGGGAATAAGGTCGATGGAGAAAGCTTGACCGGCTAAGACAATGCTACAACCCCTGACTATTTGCGTGGCTTCTAAACTCTTACCATTAGCTAGTTCTACGACGTGTTTGGTGCTTAGGGGTGTTGATGCACGTTTTAACAATTTACTGGCTTTCACAGAAATATAATTTGTATCCGCACCCGAATCAAATAAAACAGTAACATAAATATCGTCAAGGAGAAACTTACCCATAACCACATTGGGATCGTTCATTGCATCTCCTCGTCCTAACACGAAAGCTCGACCCCTTGCCTCGTTGCCATTGTTGTTGTGTCCCCCGTTGTTGTTGTTCCCGTTGCCCTGGTTATTGTTGTTGCGATTCTGGTTCTGGTTCAGTTGAGGACAATCGCGTTTGAAATGGCCTTCAGCCCCACACTGGAAACATCCCCGGTTTCCACGCTGTGGCTGCTACGGGTTCTGTGGAGCTGGTTGTTGCGGTTGCTGGTTCTGATTTGCAGGCCGTGGGCTCCTACAGTCTTTGGCCTCGTGACCCATCTTGAGACATCTTTGACAACGACCCTTGTTGCACTGGCCGCTGTGATGCCTGTTGCAGTTGTGACACTTGGGGTGAAACCCTTGATACCTTCTCTGTCTATGGCCACCAGAGGATTGCTGACTAGGACTCTGGTAGTGATTAGTCTTCTGTTGCTGAGCTTGGGATTGAACTGTTGCTGAACCTTTGCTAGAATCCCCATCCCACTTTCTTTTGCTGTCACTGGGTGTAGTGGGAGTAGCGGCTAAAGTGGTAGCACTGATGCGTTTGGGCAACTTGTTCTGTTCCACCGCCTGATCCGTGAGGCGATGAGCAAGACGCTGAATGTCTTGGATATTGTCGAGGTTAGCCGATGTAACATGGCTCTGAATTTCTGAGGCTAGACCCTTGAGGTACAACTCGATGCGCTTGATCGGAGGGTCTACCATGGTTGGGCACAAAATAGCCAGTTCGTTCGATCGCTTCGTGTAAGCTTCTATCTCTGACCCCGTCATCTTCAAGTGATAAAACTCATTCTCCAACTTGTGAATATCGTCACGCGTACAGTATTCTCGCTTGATGAGTTCCTTGAAATCGTTCCAGGGTGTGGCGTTAGCAGCTGCCAACCCTAAGATCTGAACTTGGGCGTTCCACCAAGTTAGTGCTATTCCTTCTAGCGTGCCAGTGGTGTATTTCACCCTGCGAGCCTCAGGGCATTCACACATCTCGAACACTGACTCCAGCTTCTCAAACCAGTGGAGGAGTCCCACTGCCCCCTCTGTGCCGCTGAAAGTACTTGGACGACAGTCCATGAAGTTCTTAAAGGTGCAAACTTGCTGCTGCGCTGGTTGACCTATTGTGTACGAATAGGGAAAAGTTTAAATACAAGAGTGAATGCAGGATCTAAGGATCCTAGTGTGAATCTAAACTGCAGGGTATACTACCTGCTTGAGCAGCTGCAAGTGCCGCAGCAACTTGAGCTTGAACGAGAGCCTCTAGCTGGGCTTGAGTCATGTTAATTCGTCCAGACATGATCTTCATAGTAAAAGTAGCGTAAGTGAGAATGGTTTGCGAATAGGGCGATGACAGAAAAGTGTAAGCACGTAGGTATTCTCATGTAATAAAGTCATGTGTATCTAAGCGTAATGCGAGCAAAGTTCTATATAGTTCTAGCATACAGGCAATAATCATAAACCTTATTACCTAGGATGTCGAGTCTTGCACGTGGAGCGAAGTGTCGTTGTGGATCGTTGAGAGCACTGTTCTGGTTATAGTCTGGTTTTAATAAAAACGTTTTCCCATATTAAAACCAAGTTCTCTATAACCAATGGCTCTGATACCAATCTGTCACACCCCCAAAATCCACACGCGGAGTACCACCGCTAGGAGGCGTGACATGACCAGGATCAAGCCATCAATCATATCAAACATAGCATTTAATTATAAAAGTAGATAAAGTGAATCATCACGACATGATTGATGTTCAAAACCAAACTTTGTTTAAGTAGCGGAAGTATAATAATGAAAACCCAAAATAAGTTATAAGTTCAAATATCGTTCACGATCCGTATCTCACAACGACCTGCTCCTCCCTGTGCAAGCTCCATTATGTACCTAAGGTCCTGCAAGGCATGCAGCAGATAATCAACAACTAGTTGAGCGAGTTCACAGAAAGTAAGTTCGTAACAGTAATGCGTAAGTTCATCTAGTGGGGGCTTCCCATACAAGTATATACTACTGGTGGGGGATTCCCACATTTATCCTTAATAATGGGGGCTTCCCATTATGGTACCTACTAGACTATTTGCAACCATGTGTTCTTCTTAATCCAAGAACAGGAATACGTACAAGGTCACGCAGGATTTATGTGAGTGCCCTTCCCCGAGGACAGTGGTACGTGTGGGGTTTACGCAGGATTTACGTAAGTGTCCTTCCGACCCGGAAGACAGTAGTGGGTATTAGATTACGCAGGATTTACGTAAGTGTCCTCTCGACCCGGGAGACAATGGTGGATACTAGTTTACGTAGGTTTTACGTAAGTGTCCTGACTATCCAGAGGACGATGGTCTATAGTCTAGTGATTGCGTAAGTACGAGTAATCATTCCATATCAAACATTCCAACCAAATTCCCAACCCGGGAATCCCATGCCTTGGCTGTGTGAACTCACCTTGGTTTGCTCGGCAGATACACAAAGAGGTTTCTTGAACTAAAGAGGTCAACCACGTCCTAACAGGGTTACCATACAAGTCAGGTTTTGACTTCAAATAATACGCGTATGTTATTAACACGTATTTATGATGGCAACACGTAATCAGTCAAATACACTTTAACAGTTAATAACGTATGCAAGATTTGGACTCGCACAAGCCCAACTTCCTTATGCGGTCCACCCGAAGAAATTCAATAGTTCCCGGCCCAGATAACATAACAATTCAATCGGCCCAATAAGGTTAAACAGTCCAGTAATAAGGTGCCCATGCTCACAGTCTCGAGTCGCAACAAGAATGATCTCGAGTTGTCATGGTCCGGTCTCGAGTCGCAACAGGACTCGCAACCATGGTCTCGGCTCGTGCTGCTGTGTGTCGGTGTGAGGTCTCGAGTCGCAACGGGACTCGCAACCATGGTCTCGGCTCGTGCTGCTGTGTGTCGGTGTGAGGTCTCGAGTCGCAACGGGACTCGCAACGCCGGTCTTGGGTTATCATGCTCAGGTCGAGATCACACGGTCTCGACTCGCAACCGTGTTAAGTCTATCAATTTGTAACAGATTTCCATAATCATTAACAACAATCATTCCGTAATTTCAGCAAACAGATTTAGCAGTTTCACAATTCAGATCAATCAACAACTTATTCAGGAAATCAAACATGTTCATCTACATTCATATCATCTCAAGAACATCTATTTGCCAACATGCAGAACATATAATCGGATTCATGTGATTAATCGAATTATGAACGATCATGCAACCTAAGTCATAACCCCTTATCATAATATCACAACCGGTTAACAACATGCATTCGAATAAGAGCAATGACCATATCAGTAGCCTTCAATCCGGTTATCATGCATTCATAAAATCGTACAACCTATGAACCAAGTTACTAGCATGCATAACACTAATATAATCATATACAATCAAAACAATCTCAACATCATCTAATAAAAATTAACCGATTAAATCATCAACATCACCAAGCATGAAATCGGTAAACATATACTAACCGGGTTAGAGGATCGAAACAAGTGAGGTCTCGAGTGAACAAGGGTGATCCGAACAAGGAATAATCTTCGATCCTAAGGGTTGTTGCCGTCGAGTTCCAAAGCACACGAGAGAGGGAGAGAAGTAGCGACTAGGGTTTTTGTGTGTGAAGTGTTTTGCCAAAACAATTGAGGAGTCTACCCCCCCTTCCCTAATGTTATTCGTGCAAAGAGAGTGGGCCGGCCCTTCACGGGCTGCCCTTGGTCCGTGCAAACCATACGGCCCAATGGCCTTGTGTGATCGGGTTGTGCGTTGTGCGTTTGGTTCACGTATCATGCACACATAGCATTCATATAACATATCATGTATTCATTCAAATAATATAGTTCACGTAAGCATATAACGTTACACAAGATAAGTCTAAAGTACGAGTTGTCACACACACTTAATAATAACGTGGGGTGCATGCAAGTCCCAGTGAGGCTTATCGAGCGTGAGAAGGGTTCTGCCTTATTATGTGTGAACTTGGTAGTACATAGATATCGACACGATACTCGATTTCCATCTCGTTTCGATTTCCTGAATTGGTTCATCTCTATATATATAATCATGAGTGGACGAGGACACGGACGTGGCAACATCAACATGACTCAGGCTGAGTTGACTGACTTAATCAATACCCGTGTGGCTGAGGCCTTAGCAGCCTATCAAGCTGGTACGGAATGTACCAAGTACTCTTTACTCTTATACCGCGTACACGTTCTTTCACCCCTATAATGTGTTTCCTTTCGTCATTTAGGTCAGCACGTGCAACCCCAACCCAAGCAACCTGCTTGTACATTCAAAATGTTCATGGACTGTATGCCACAGACCTTCACCGGAACTGAAGGAGCTGTGGGACTCTTGAGATGGTTCGACAAAGCAGAGTCCGTGTTTGCTATTTGTAAATGTCCCGCTGGGGACAGAGTGAAATATGTTGCGGGTACCTTGGCGGATGGTGCCCTAACGTGGTGGAATGCCCAGGTACAGTTGTTGGGCATCGAGGCAGCGAATGCCACAACTTGGGATGACTTTAAAGAACTGATCAGGGAGGAGTATTGTCCTCGGGATGAGGTCCAGAAGTTGGAAAACGAGTACTATGACTTGAAGATGGTTGGATCTGAAGTCGAAGCGTATGTGAAGCGATCGTATGAATTGGCCGACATGTGCCCGAACTTGTCCCGGCCTATGTCCCGGAGGATTGAGTTATTCATCAAGGGGCTGCCTCCGCGTGTGAAGAGTTTGGTCACTGCAGCCCATCTCAATGATTTGACACAGATTGTTCGTTTGACCCACAAGATTGTGGATCAAGAGGTAGAGAGTAACTCGTTACCACCGCGTGTTTCAGCCAGTACAGCTGCTGCACCCACCGCCACTGCGTCCGCTAATGATAACAAAAGGAAGTGGAGTGACTATGATAAAGCCTCTAGCGCGAGTCAGACACAGAAAAGACCAGATAATAACAACAACCGCAGCATCAGCCAGTCGTCTTCTGTCAATCAAGGCCAAGGGGGTAGCCAAAGTCAGGGTCAGTATGCGGGGAGGAAGCCACGGTGTAACAAGTGTGGCTATCATCATTTCGGACCGTGTGGTCGGATGTGTAACAGGTGTGGCAAAGCGGGCCATGAGGCCAGGGATTGTAGGGCCCCACAGCCCAAACACCAGCAGCAACAGAACCAGCAGAACCAGAGACAACAGGGACAACCACCCCAGCAGAACCAGGGTTTCAGGAAGGGATGCTATCAGTGTGGGGATGAGGGTCATTTTAAGCGGGATTGCCCTCAGTTGAATCAAAACGCTAACAACAACATCGACCGCCCGAATAACAACAATGCTGGGAACAACAATAACAACAATGGCAACAATGGGGGAAATGGTGCTCGAGGCAGAGTGTTCCAGCTTGGAGCAGGGGATGCCAGGAATGACGGCAACGTTGTAACTGGTACGTTTCCTGTAAACAATCGTATTGCTTCTGTATTATTTGATTCTGGTGCCGATTGGAGTTATGTGTCCCTAGAATTTAGTCAACGATTAGGGATAACCCCAACACCCTTAGAAGTTAAGCAAGTAGTAGAACTAGCAGATGGTAAGACGATAGAAGCTTCGAATGTTCTTTTCGGGTGTAAACTAGATCTCGTGGGTCAGGTATTTGACATCGATCTTCTTCCCGTTACGCTCGGTAGTTTTGCCGTAGTGGTAGGCATGGATTGGTTGTCTAAGCACCAAGCGGAGATTTTGTGTAAGGAAAAAGTTGTGCGTATTCCTCTCCCCGATGGAGAGTCATTAACAGTTCAAGGACATTGTAGTGGGACGATGGTTGGTATCATCTCGGCCATGCATGCGCAGAAGTATCTACAAAAGGGGTATCCTGCAATGTTAGCGTTGGTTACTAACGCTCAGTCTGAGGAGAGAAAGATCGAAGACCTACCAGTGGTGCGAGACTTCGCCGATGTGTTTCCAGAGGAGCTACCAGGGTTACCTCCTCACCGTCAAGTAGAATTTCAGATTGATCTTGCGTCGGGAGCGGCTCCAATTGCTCGAGCTCCTTACCGGCTAGCACCTGGAGAGTTACAGGAGCTGTCTAATCAGCTACAGGAGTTGTTGGATAGGGGTTTCATTCGACCCAGTTCTTCGCCTTGGGGAGCCCCAGTTCTGTTTGTGAAGAAGAAAGACGGGTCATTCCGTATGTGTATCGATTATCGAGAACTCAACAAGGTAACCATTAAGAACCGCTATCCGTTACCACGAATCGACGACTTGTTTGACCAGTTGCAAGGGTCAAGTTTCTATTCGAAGATCGACTTGAGATCAGGTTATCACCAGATGAGGGTTAGAGAAGAGGATGTCCCCAAGACGGCTTTTCGAACGCGCTACGGACACTACGAGTTTTTGGTTATGCCGTTTGGGTTGACAAATGCACCAGCGGTCTTCATGGATCTCATGAACCGCGTATGTAAGCCGTATCTCGACGAGTTTGTTATAGTGTTTATTGACGACATCTTGGTTTATTCAAAGAACAGGGAGGAACACGAGCGTCACCTACGTCTCATCTTGGAACTTTTGAGAAGGGAACAACTGTATGCGAAGTTTTCTAAGTGCGATTTTTGGATTCGAGAAGTACATTTCCTTGGCCACGTTGTCAATGAAAAAGGGATACATGTGGATCCTGCGAAGGTAGATGCGGTTAAGAATTGGCGGCGCCAAAGACTCCCTCTGAGGTGCGCCAATTTCTTGGTCTTGCTGGATATTATCGGAGGTTTATTAGGGATTTCTCAAAAATCGCACAACCTCTCACCTCGTTGACACAGAAGAACACGGTATACTCTTGGGGAACGAAGCAGGAAGAGGCCTTCCAGTTGTTAAAACAGAAACTTTGCAGTGCACCGATCTTGTCATTACCAGAGGGTACTGAAGATTTTGTGGTTTATTGTGGCGCTTCGATTCAGGGTCTCGGTTGCGTGTTGATGCAACGCGAGAAGGTGATAGCTTATGCTTCTCGTCAGTTGAAGGTACACGAGAAGAACTATACGACTCACGACTTGGAACTAGGAGCGGTGGTATTTGTGTTGAAGATCTGGAGGCACTATCTGTACGGTACCAAATGCACCATCTACACCGACCATAGGAGTCTTCAGCATATCTTCGACCAGAAAGAATTGAATATGCGGCAACGACGATGGGTTGAACTGTTAAATGATTATGAATGTGCCATCAAGTATCATCCGGGCAAGGCGAACGTCGTAGCTGACGCCCTCAGCAGAAAGGATAATGCACCTAGGCGTGTGCGAGCATTGCAACTCACGATCCAGTCGACGCTCAGTTAGAAGCGTTGAAACCAGAGAACGTTCGAGCTGAAGCTTTACGCGGCTCAAGGCAACGATTAGAACGAAAGGGAGACGGTGCTTACTACGTAACCGGACGCATTTGGGTCCCACTCTATGGCAACTTACGAGAACTTGTAATGGAGGAGGCACATAAGTCACGTTACTCCGTACATCCTGGATCAAATAAGATGTACCACGACTTGAAAACTACATACTGGTGGCCTAGCATGAAAGCTCACATAGCAACCTACGTCAGCAAATGTTTGACTTGTGCTAAAGTCAAAGCGGAACATCAAAAGCCCTCGGGTCTACTGCAGCAACCAGAGATACCCACATGGAAGTGGGAACAGATCGCCATGGATTTCGTAACAGGGCTACCAAGAACTCAGGCTGGAAATGATACCATTTGGGTGATTGTTGATCGCCTCACGAAGTCAGCGCATTTCTTAGCAATCAAGGAGACAGACAAGTTTTCGCAACTAGCAGCGGTTTATCTTAAAGAAGTCGTCTCTAGACATGGAGTACCAACTTCTATCATCTCAGACCGAGATCCACGTTTCACTTCTGATCTTTGGCAATCAATGCATAAGTCGTTCGGTTCACGGATCGACATGAATACCGCTTATCACCCGCAGACGGATGGCCAAAGCGAGCGCACCATCCAAACACTTGAAGACATGCTGCGGGCATGTGTAATCGACTTTGGGAAAGGATGGGAGAAGCACTTACCGTTGATAGAATTCTCCTACAACAACAGCTACCACACTAGTATACGGGCAGCTCCGTTCGAAGCGCTGTACGGACGGAAATGCCGTTCACCTCTATGTTGGCTTGAGGTGGGTGACAGTCAGATCACAGGCCCGGAGCTTGTGCTTGAAACATCGGAAAATATTGTTCAGATACAGAACCGTATGGCCGCAGCTCACGATCGTCAGAAAAGCTACGCTGACAAGCGTAGTAAACCGTTGGAATTCGAAGTTAATGATCGCGTTATGTTAAAGGTCTCACCCTGGAAGGGTGTGGTGCATTTTGGGAAACGCGGCAAACTCAACCCACGTTATATAGGACCATTCAAAATTCTGGAACGAATCAGAAAGGTGGCCTACAGGTTGGAATTACCTGCTGAGTTGGGTAATGTCCATGATGTATTTCACGTATCGCAGTTAAAGAAGTGTTTGGCTGACGAAACACTGGTTGTACCATTTCAAGAGCTGAAGATAGACGGCAAGTTACAGTTTGTCGAAGAACCAGTTGAGATTATGGATCGGGAAGTTAAAGTTCGTAAGCATAGTCGTATCCCAATTGTGAGGGTCCGTTGGAACTCGCGACGTGGACCAGAGTTCACGTGGGAACGCGAGGACCAGATGGAGCTTAAGTATCCACATTTGTTCCCCAAAGACAAGACAAAACCTAGCGAATCTAATGTTAATGCAACTAATGAATTTCAGGACGAAATTCCCATTCAAGTTGGGGATGATGTGACACCCGCGGAGAATGCACAACCATCTTGAATTAGCATCGCACCGTTTTGTGATTTACTTCCGTTTGTGGTGTGCTTATCAAATTTCGGGACGAAATTTCTTTCAAGTTGGGGATGATGTGACAACTCGTATTTCGAACCTGTCCTTTATGTAACGTTACGTGCTTATGTGAACTATATGAATTGATTAATTGCATGATATATTATGTGAATGTGTATGTGTTTACATGAAACAAACCAATTGCACAACACAACCCAATCGCACAAGGCCGGTTGGGCCGCACAAACCACACTCGGATCAAAAGGGGCAACCTGGTTTTGGGTTCGGCCCACTACCCTTGCACGCATAACACTAGAATGATTGTAACTTTCTCATACTTTTGCAAGATACCCACACATACACAAACCCTAGTTTTCTCTCATTCTCTCTCTCAAACTCGACGGCAATCACCTCCCATCTCTCGAAGATTATCTCCTTGTTCGGTTCGAGTTTCCTTCTAACCGGTTAGTGTTTGTTATTGTTGATGTTATGCACGATTAGATGATTGAATGATATTATGTGATGATGCTTAGATGGATCGGATTGTATAACTAAGTTGAAATCGGTTGCATGTATGATAAACAATACGGAATTTTATGATCATGTTCCTATGAATCGGATAATGGTTACAGAACTTGATCGGATTGAAAATCTGTTAACATATGTAATTTACACATAAGCTAGAGTGCATGATAGTTAGAATCGGCTGGTTCGATAATCCGATTGCATGTTTGTTTGATTGATGGATTATTGTTCTTGATGATGAGGATATGAGTGTTTGAATGTTGAAATAATTGTGATTTGATCTGATTGTGAAACTACCAAATCTGTTTGCAACTGTTACGAAATAGATGAGCTTGAATTAAGGAAATCAGTTACACATCTAGTCTCAACCCGGATTGCGAGTCGAGAACTCCTAGTCTCGACTCGAGACCACATTAGCATCACAAAACAGCATAAACTGAAACCACAGTTGCGGGTCCGATTACGACTCGAGACCGTGTAGTCTCGACCAGAACATGACAACTCGAGATCACCTTGTTGCGACTCGAGACTTTGAAACCAGTACAACACGAGACCACTTAGTCTCGACTCGAGAGCTTAGTCTCGACTCGAGACCATATACACGTACACTCTGCTATTGGGCCTGCACACTGTTACGAGCCCAACTGATTGGGCCGGATACTTGGACTCTGCTTGTTTATGTAATTGTTCTGCTGATACCTATACGTGAATATGATGACCAATATTTATACACAACTTGTTACAATGTGTGTGGAACATACGTGCAATACTAGTATATGAATCTGATTGGTATGACAACTGTGATAGGACGTGGTTGATCACTTTGTAGCTTAATTGAACTGTTGTGTATCATACCGAGCAACCCCAGGTGAGTTCATTGCATTTCTCAAGCATGCGTCCCGGTGGTTTGGGACAACTAGTAAACATTTGGAAGGGAAACTTGGGTAAACAGTTAAATCGGTTTTTGGTTATTGAACATGGAATCTATCATTATTGGATTGCCTGTAGGGCAATGGGGTAACTAGTTGATAACGCTATTAGGTTCGATACCTCACACCGGGCCGTAAGGACGGACGTGAACTAATTATCTGGGCATCATTACCAATGCTTGGTTAGGGGCATTGGGGACTGGACACACTTCCAGGTTATTAAGGGGCACACTCCCCGGATACATATGGGCACACTCCCTAGGGTATCTAGCATGTTATAAAGCAACATCGTATCGCAACGTTGAACTGGCTTAACATACATCTGGTAACAAAACACGTTAACAAAACCTTGAACTCACCAGCGTCGTCTGACATACTTGTCTGCATGCTTGCAGGTCGTTAGAATTCGTGACATGGACTTGCTATCTGGGAGTGCTGGAGTGGTCATGGATCGAGGCTCTTGGATTAACTTATAAGTGATACATTGGTTTTGAGCATTATTTTGAAACAATTGTTAAACAATTTACTACATGCTTCCGCTATACAACTCTTTGGGAATTAATATTATGTTTGATATTTTCTATTGGTAATTAATGACATGTTTTATTTAAATATTTACCATTGGTTCAATGTGATTGGTGGCTCAGACTCTGATGCGTAACACGCCTCGCGGAGTTTCCGCAGGTGGTATTTTGGGGGTGTTACAACCACGCATAGGTAATATTTGAGTATACGACACAAGGATAGAAAGTGATTGGCACATATCGTACCAGCCTGGTAAGCCGCTAGGGCTTCAGCTACACGAGTGTTGATCAAGTTGGTTAATTCGGCCTGCGTCATAGCAATGTGGCCACGTCCACCACCTCGGCCTCCTCCACGTCCACTCATGGTTCTATATAAGAGAAGGGAACTATCTTAAGGGTCGAAACGAGGTAAAAATCAAGTGTCACGTTAAAATCTACAACTATCAAGTTTACACACAATAGGGCAGAATTCCTCTCACGTTCGTTAAGCCTCACTGGGACTTACATGCACCCCACATTATTATTATGTGTGCACCCATAGTAATAAGGTAATTTGCATGCTCATCTCAGTGCCTCTTAACTTGCGCTAAAAGTTTCCCCCACATTCAAATAGCCAACAGTGGGTACTACAGGATTATGATTCACCAAAATCAAAGAGTAGTGTCACACTATCAAGTCACCATAGTAGCTAATATATCGTTTCGTGCAAACTGTAAGTGTATGACTACTAAACAAGTAACGCATAAAGTAAACAGAAGACGAACCTTGCAATCTGGAGCTGAGTGTCATGGTCGATTTTCAAAGTTGTTCGGTTATAGTCTGGTTTTATAAAAACATTTTAAAACCAAGTTCACTATAACCAGTAGCTCTGATACCAAACTGTCACACCCCCAAAATACCACTTAGGGAGTGTCCCTGATAGGCGTGTGACGTACCAGCAATGAGCCACCAATTACATAGAACCCTTACATGTTTCTAAAATAAAGTTCTTGATTATTAATAAACACCATCCAAGTTCAAAAGAAAACCAAAGTATTCAGCGGAAGCAAAATTAAACTAAGTTGAATAGTTTAAAAAAAAACCACCATATAGTATCAAGAAATCAATAGCATTAATTCCCCCAGTCGACCCATGTCCACTCCAGCTACTCCAGACAGCAAGTTCCAATGCAAAACAGCTAACGACCTACAAGCATGCAAACAAGTGTGTCAGACAACGCTGGTGAGTTCAAAGTTTTGTTACCGAGTTTAGTTTATCAGATGTATATACAAAATAGTTTTCCAAATTGATTTGATGTTGTTATTAACTCGATTACCGAAATGGCTACAAGATGTGTTTGCCCAACCCCAATTTCTTTATCAAAACATTGGTCATGCTTTAAGGAAATTAGTTCACGCCCGACCACCCTGGTACGGTGTTAGGGTGCCAAACCTAATAGCGCTATCAACTAATAACCTCGTTGCCTCCTTGGCAACTGTCGGTAGATGTAAGGGGTCTTATGTGATAGAAACAGAGTAATAATAACAAACATCCCAATAACTAGCATTCCTCACTAGAACGTCACCCGATATCCCTCCCGGGATGCATGCTTGTAAAAGGAGCAGTGAACTCACCTTGGTTTTGCTCGGTAAGACTAGTTATGTGATCAATTTGCATTAAACAATCCTAACATGGATACCATTAACATTTAGTGGTGTATCACTTAAATCTTTATATTCTACACGCACATTACACAAGTAGGCATCGTATAATATCATGCAAGTTATAACGAGCATTCGGCCACAAGTACTCTCACATTACAGGATCATATATCGCAATAACACGTAGTAGCAGTCAAGTTCTCAATCAATCGAGCATGCACATGATGACTATAATTCATGATATCCTATAATCTTCTAGTTAGAACAAACCAATATTTCTATTATGTACTATCATCATAATATAGTCCAGCCATACTCAGAAACTTTCATATTGCTAGTACCAAACTATCAAACCCAACTTTATCTATCCTATGCTACCCACACTTTATACCCGGCCCAATATCACAAGACCCAAACCAAATAAAACTAAACTATTTGTATTAACTTTAAAGGACAACCTGGGCCCAGTTAACATATGAGTAATTAAAGGAAACAGTTCACTTATTCGTGCAGCCCAATATCCAGTTTTACACCCAACTTTGCCAACCCACTGTTACCCTTAATGCTCCTTTTCCCAGCCCAATACCTATATACATCGAAGTTTTTGGGCCCTTTTACCCAACCTTTGTGACCGAACCCATATTACAATAACTCCCCAGCCCACTATCCCAACACATGTGCATCCTTTTAATATCACAATCATTTAATTGCATGTGCAGCCACCTAAACTTTGAGGATGAACCGATTAAATTTGGACTCTAGTGATTTATTTATGTTCAGATACCTATCTAGCATCTATATTAGGTTATAATTCAAGGTCACATGTGCTGACATATATGACACATTATGAACGGTCAATATGTAGGCAGTCACATTATGAACGGTCAATATATTAGCTTATCAACCACATGCTATTATCATATAATCCTAAGCAAGCACATATACATTCGCATCAAAAGAATCACCAATCGCATCAAAAGAATCACCAATCGCATCAAAAGAATCACCAGATTAATTAACATAACCATCGGCCCAACAATATATACAATCTGTTAAGGTATTCGATCCGAACCACAAATCCTAATCATGCGTTTAACGCTCATACGGTGATCCGGAAATCATCACAACACGACATATAAGTACATATACATTGTCAGTCCATGTAACAAACAACCAATACCATAACACCAATCATCAAACAGGAAGTTAATAGACAAGAATTACTTACCGAAAACCTTGACTAATCGAGGTGAAATCACAAATAGGGGGGGGGTCGGCTGCTTAGGTCGTGCGATCAGAGGGGTTTAGGACTTGTGATATACGTTGAGTTTAATTGATCAACAATATTACTTATCCTTATATAATTGTAAGGTTGGGGTGGTGGGTGTTTAATCGATTTGGGCCAGGCTCACAACAACAAGGAGAGAATGTAGGATTTGTTGACTTATGTTCTATGTTTTGCTTAATCAATTTCCATGTTACTCTAGGTTACGTATTCGATATTAATATTACTAACAAACAAGTTTGAGGCCGGTTGTGATCATGGGCTCAAGCCCAAGTGATAATTACAATTAAGGGGTTGGGGTTTTTGTCCTTGCCTTCACGAAACTGTCGCCCGATGCATGTACGGCCCGAATAAAAGCGTAACATTTTAACGAGGTTAAAATGTGCGTTTAGTTAAACCAGATTATAATAACACAAAACAAATAAGTTAGTTTCATCTAAACGAGGAACGTTGAATAAGAAGAATAGTCAGTTAGGATGACAGGATTTAACGGCATAAACCTTGAAAGTTCAAATTGTCACAATAATAATAATAATAATAATAATAATAATAATAATAATAATAATAATAATAATAATAATAATAATAATAATAATATAATACAGGGGTATTTTAGTCTTTTAGTGAAAAACTAACAGAATTTTTAACGAGAGTTAGAAATTTGGACTCAAATGGTTAAGAAAAGTGATTATAGAAACTTAGGATGTTAAACATTTTAATTTTAGACTCAAATGGTTACTCTTAAAAATCAGGGAGTTAAAAAGTAATTTACCCAAAATGTTATTTATTTATTCTTTTCTCTCATAGTTCGAGTTTCAAAACAACCATAATTTGAATTAAGTTTCAAAATTTTCGAAATCGAATGGTATATATTACATTTGCAAAAGTCTAAGGCCTTAGGGTATACTTTAACTCTTTTTAACACCACCTAGGTGCCATATCACTTACTTTTCTCTGTTTCACTTTACCTTACATCAAGGAAATGCTTTAATCCCCTTAACTTTATTCTTTTAATGGTTTGAGTGTAAAAACTTTTAATGGTTTGGATGTAAAAAAGGAAAACAAATTATGACAATCTCTTAATATCATGTTAACATATAATTCCTTTAACACCATTTAACACAGGAAGGGAGTGGTTTGCAATATCGTTTTACATGTCATGTCATCGTTAACACCCTAAATATTAAGATACACCCTATGGCCTAACACTCACAAAACCTACTATTCGTAACTTAGGGTCAATCACATTTTGCCATGTGGCAATCTTGAATTTTTTTAACAAAACTATTTTGTGGATTAGTATTGATTTTTATTTACACCCTTTGTACTTTAATAAGCTTATCTTGTTATTCTTTAATCAATTTACTTTAGACCCAGAAACTAACATAATTACTTTTTTACCCGAAACTTTAATGAAGTTATTTTTTTACCCTCTTTTTACAGCTCTACTGAGCGTCGGTATTACAGTGAGACTACGTAACGTGCGACATAAAACACTAATTCTATAAATAAATAAACACCACTTAACAAAATTAGGAGGATTTTTTAAACTACTACGATTTTTGAACATATTTAACGCGTTAATAAGTAATTGTAATTAACAAATAAGAGACGAATATGTTAAAATAGTGACGAATTAAGCCACGTGACCAGTTAAGGTTCATTTGTTACTTTACTTCTTCTTGTTATTTAATAATTTTCACCCTTCAATTAACACGTTTCTGTTCGGTTTATTATTTCAGCTTGTCCCTATCTGCTTTTTTGTTCGGCAATATACACAGCCGCCGCTCTCAACCTCTCGTACCCTCCCGAAGATCCAACCCATTTTCAATTTGGATCTTTCCTGCATCTAAAGTTTTCTGAATATGCTATGGTTCTTATTTAGTTTACAATTGGATCACTGGGAGATCGATTCAGAATTACGGTGGTGAATGTTATCATTAGGCTTCCATTATTCTCATATCCATAAATCTTATTTTTACATGTCTTTTCACTCTATCTCTATATATATTTATTTAGGGTAAATTACACTTTTCATCCTTTATGTTTATACCGGATTGCAACGGATAACCTTTAACTTCAATAATTACAGTCATAATCATTTATTTGCAAAACTCGTTACACTCTACGTCCTTTAGCACTAACCAGATTAAAATTTTCAGTTAAATTTATTTACTCAAGGGCAATGTTGTAGAAGGCGCTAGTCAGGCGGTGAGGTACCGCCTAGGGATTAATCGGGATTATTAGGGATTAATCGGAATGAACTTTTAATGTATAATTTTTCAAATATATATATATAACATTAGTTTATGTTTTTATTGTATAAATTTATAAGTTTGGGGACTAAATATAACCTAGTAAACATGTAGGGGGTTAAATGTTAAATATTTAAACATAATAAACCCCAATTCCCATCAGTTCATCCCGTAACCGGCCTCTCCCTCCTTCACCTACCAGACGCACAGGAAAATACAAACCCTAGCCTTAATTTTGATCGTTCATTGCATTGATCTTTGATCGAAATGAGGTAAGAATGTGTTCCACATGATTGATTTGGTTCAGTTTGACCTAATTTTGGGCGATTTTGGGCCAATTTTGACTTTGACCACCTAGATTGGCCGATTTGGCCAAATCCAGGCGACAGACCTTCGATGACCGACTAATCGCCGCGTAGGCGCCGCCTAAAAACGATTTCTATAACACTGCTCAAGGGTATTCTGGTCAATTCATCTTTTATTTAAATGTTTAATAAAAAAATAAAAAAATTACATATACACGCTCCATTTTCCCCAATTTCCTAACCCTAAAACTTTAACCACCACATCTTGCCACCACCACCACATCTTGCCGCCAAAACAACCACCACCGACAACACCAAACAACCACCATCTCCATTTAATCTCTATAACCTACCCTCTATCCAACACCGCCGGCACCAAGTAAACCCCTAACACCACCACCACTGAAACTCTCTCTAACTCTACCCTCTCTTCTCTACTTATTAGTTCAGCTACATAAAATCGCCCCAAGGTCTAATTCAACACTTTAATACAATAAATATACTTCCCTAACTGAAAAAGTACATACGCCTCCTTCCCTAAGGTGAAAAAGTACTCACCTTTAGATCACCATTGGTCACGATTTCATTCCCCAAACCAATAGATCGAGCAAACAACAATTTCAATGATTTCGAAAAAACAAAACCTAGAAAGTGTTCAAATGAACCCTGTCGAAACAATCACATAAAAATGATCGATTGAATCTCTAAAGTTTGTTTGATTGACCACCTGAATACGTAAATTGCACATCCATGGTGTGAGTGAGACTGATTGTTAAAGGTAGAGAGAAAGAGAATTGTGTGAGAGAGGAGAGTTCGTGTGTTGCTGATGTCGACTCCAGGTTGGGTCTGAGTTGAGGGAAAATGGTGGTACTGCTCGTGATTGCCGGAGGTTGGGTGGTGATTGGCTGGTGGTGGTGGTGGTGGCTGGTAGTCGAGAAAAGGGTAGAGAGGGAGTTGATTGAGAGAAAGTGGTGATAGTTGAGAACTTGAGACACAAGGGATTTATCTTTTTATATATTCTTTTATAATTTTAGAAACTTCTTTTTGTTGTATTTTTTAAATTCATTTTAAATAAAGGTGTGAAAAGACATAAATGCACTCACTTGAGGTGTGCATGATATGATTTAACGTTTAAAGTTAACTTGGTTAGAGCCAAAGGACATAGGGTGTAATGAGTTTTGCAAATAAAGGACTGTGACTGTAACTATTGAAGTTAAAGATTATCCGTTGCAATCTGATACAAACATAAAGGACGAAAAGCGTAATTTACCCTGTATTTATGTATAGAGAGATAGAGTGGAGGGATGTGTGAATATTAAGGGGCTGTTTGTTTTTGCTTAACATGTCTTCAAGGAGCTTATGTCTGCAGGCGAGCAGACATAAGGGCTTAAAGACCGTTTGTTTTTTTTTTTTAAAGAAGATCTGCAAGGAGCTTTTATTAGCTTAAAAAAAAAAAAATGTCTCACCTCTTCACAAATATCAGATCTTCTTCACATATACGCTCCCAGACACAGACACGTCCCCAAACTCCACTTCTCCTCACGCTGCCACAAATCGCCGCCACAGATCGCCGCCTCCCACCATCTTCTTCCACAGGTTCGTCTTATCATCTATCTAATCGTTTATTGTTCCGATTGTTTGCGGTTTTCTAGGGTTAGGGTTTCGGTTTGAATCGTTTTCTAGGGTTAGGGTTTCGGTTTGAATCGATTTTGTACAGTACATACTTGTTCTGATTGTTGTTGTATGTTCACCATTCAAACAATACATGCTACATAAATGATTTTATTATAACAGTTAAGAAAACCTAGCTACATAAGCCGCTTCAAAAGAATGCTTGATTAGTTTTTACGGTTTGAAAATATGGAACATAGAAAAGTAATAAAGGGTTGAAGCTCTCAAATCTTAGAAGGTCAAAACAGGCTTACGTTACCCCCCCCCCCTGAATTTACATTAGTTCTAATAGTCAAAATATTTTATTTTAATTT
This sequence comes from Helianthus annuus, assembly GCF_002127325.2. Classification (NCBI taxonomy): domain Eukaryota; kingdom Viridiplantae; phylum Streptophyta; class Magnoliopsida; order Asterales; family Asteraceae; genus Helianthus; species Helianthus annuus. The sequence goes on from NC_035439.2 coordinate 16,188,264, forward strand.
ATGTCTAATATATATATATATATATTACAAAACATATATAATAAACTCTTACGGTTCGGTCCAGTTTTTTACGGTTGGTTTTTGGTAAGAACTGTAAACCAAACCCTTAGTCACGGTTTGAAACTGAACCATGAACACCCCTAGTTATGGCTGCGTTTTTTTTTTTTTTTTTTTTTGTAATTATGGCTATGTTTTTTTGTAATTTATGGCTGCGTTTTTTTTTTTTGTAAATTATGGCTGCGTTTTTATGGCTGCGATTGTAAGTTGTATGTGATTGAATTTTAGATGGAAACTAATGATGGTCGACAACAATGGACGCATGAGGCTATCAAATGCATGTTAGAAACATGTCTTGAAGAAATAGGGAGAGTAGGTAGAAATGGACAAAGCTTGCGTAGAGAGTCTTGGGGTAGGGTAGGAGCGAAACTTAAGGAAGAGTTTGGATTTGATTTGAATCAAAAGCAAATTAGAAATGCTTTTGATACCATGAAATCAAAATATGTAGGGTGGTGCTATTTGAGAAACAAGACTAGAAATCTCTACAACCCAGAAACAAATATGTTCACTTTAACGCCTCAAGAATGGGATGACTTTAAGAAGGTGTGATTTTTAAAAATCAATATCTTGTTTTATATTAATATTAATAAGAATAATGAGAATAGAAAAGTATTTATTATAGTCCTTATTAATTTGGCGCAGGGTCACCCAAGGGCAATGTCATTGAGAACACGACCATTGCCTCATCCTGACCTTTTCATAGCTGTGTTTGAAGGCCTTAGTGCAACTGGTGGTAATCAATGGGCAATGTCATTGAGAACACGACCATTGCCTCACTTGATGGTACTTTGATACATGTTATTGTCCCAGTTGAGAAACAACATTTATATAGGGGAAGAGGAAAAGGCGATTGCTATCAAAATGTTTTGGCCATATGTGACTTCAACATGATGTTTACGTTTCTCATGGCCGGATGGGAAGGAGTGGCACATGATTCTAGAATATTGTCCGAATCTTTAACAAATGCAAATGCACCATTTCCATTTCCTCCTCCGGGTATATATCTATGATTCCAACTTTATTTTTATATTATATAGTTTGAAGATTGAATTGTTTTTTTCAGATAAATATTATCTATGTGATGCTGCTTATGCACACACTTGAGGCTTTATGGCACCATATAGAAATGAGGTATTGGCTTGGAGATTTCCGTCGAAATCGTGCATTAAACGACAAGGAAAAATTCAACCACGCACATGCAAAGCTTAGAAATGTTATTGAACGTGCGTATGGTGTATTAAAAGCACGTTTTCCAATATTAAAGAAAATGGCTCCCTTTTCGTTGGTTACGCAACGAAATATTACAGTTGCATGTTTTGCGCTTCACAATTTTATACGGAAAGAGGGTTTAAGCGATGACCTTTTTGATGAATATGATCACCCAAATGTACACCTTCAAGATGGAGATGAACATGTACAAGATGGTGGTGAAAATAAAGAAGAAGAAGTACCACGACATGGAAGTTCAGCGGACCGTGAATTTATGAGTCAACTTCGAGATCAAATAGCACAAGAATTAATGCAAAACAATGTACTTTGAGTTTATTTTATTATTTTTTAGGTTATTGATATTTGGTGCTATTATGGTTTTTTTATGTAACTTGAATGTTAAATGACTTTTATCAACTATGATAGGTATGATAGTTATATAATTTTCAGCTTATACAGATGATATCCAGTTTATAAAACAAACAGTATTATATTTTCAGCTTGCAGACCTTCAGGCCATATCTTCAGTTGCAGACATAAAATCAGCTGAAATCAGTCTGCAGACAGTTTTTGTCTGAAAAAACAAACAGCACCTAACTCTAACATCATAGAAAGAGAAGAATTCATAATAGATAATTATTCCAAGATCAATATCATCTATTAGTTTTAAGTTTTAACCCTAAGATTCAGGTTTATCTGAATTAATATTTATTAGCTCCCTATAAAATGTAATTGTATTACATTAGGATTAATTTTAATTTGCATACAAATAGATAATTGGGGAATGTATTTGTAAGTTCATTAAAGTTCGTTTTGATTTCATTTTATTAATAAAAGAGTCAGATGACAAAGCCAATCAGAGCGGTGGAAACCCTCACTATGGATAGTGGGGGTTAGAGGTAGGCCTAGATTGTCTTGGGATAAGTAGGATCGATTAGACATGATTTACTAGGATGGTTGCCCCCTCCCCCTTTATGGAACACACCCACCTCCATCTAAGACCACCACTAGCTCTGTCTCTCTCTTTAAAATACCACCGGTGGTTGTCAATAGAGTGTTGTTGAAACACAATGGATTGTATAACTGAGAGATAAGAAGGTGGCTGATGACGAAAGTGGTTGGTGGTGTTGATGGCGACAGTCGATGGTGGATGAGGATGGGGATGGTGTCAGGTGGTTACCAATGGTGGTGAAGGTGATGGTGGTGAATGGCGATAATTGTAGTTAGGTGGTGGGATTATCGAAGTTAAATGGTGTGGGGGTGGCGGTAGCGGGTGGGAGAAGGAGAGAGGTTTAACATCCACATCATCGTCCACGTTAGCAAAAAACTAACTGGGTTAAACCCCGGTTAGAAAAAGCTTGGTGGCGGAATATAGTGCGAAAGTTGGCACTGTTCCGAGAAATTTCTTAAGTTTGGGATTAATGCCGGCTAACTGGTCAAAGTTAGCATTATTAAAATCTAATTTCTCTAATAATAATAGTGATAATAATATTAATAATGATAATATTTAATTAAATTTGTAAAGAAAAAAATTACACCGTTGGTCCTTATGGTTTCTGTCAAATTTCAATGTCGAGTACTAATAGTTTTTTGTTGCGAAATCAGGTATTAACATTATAATTTGTCACAATGTTAAGTGCTAAAGACAAATCTTGTCACAATGTTGAGTACTAAGACCATTTTACAAAAGCCAAACCTTGTCACAATGTTGAGTACTAAGGCCACTCTATCTCTCTATAATTTGACAAAATTTAATAGAGTTTGGCCTAAATCAGGTATTAATACTCAACATTGTGAAAAAGTTTGGCCTTACTACTCAACATTGTGACAAATTAGAACGTTAATACCTGATTTTGCAACAAAAAACTATTAGTACCCGACATTAAAATTTGACAGAAACCACAAGAACAAATGATGTAATTTTTTCTTTATAAAGTGTAGGGTTTATTATAATTCAAACTAAATCATAAGATAATTCTTGTATGTTTACAAATATGCTAAAAAAGCAAGCAACATATATCACATGCAATTAAGACTTGTACTAGAGCTTCTGAAGATATACCAAAAAAAAAAAAAAGAACATGACATCCATCCGTTAGTCTATGCAATTGAATGTCATTCACACATTGCTCAAGTAATTCAATGATAACTCTATCAGGGAAGTAAATTTTCATAATTAAAATAGGGATACTGGTCCTCCATTTTAATAAATTGTGTTATTAGTCCTTATTAGTAAAAAAATGAAATGTCCTTCTAATTAATAGAAACTAGAATTAAACACCCCCGCGTTGCGGCGGGGGCAGTGACGAAGCTTGAATTTTTTGGTCGAGGAGGCGAAAACGTATATAACCAAAAATTTCTATAGAACCGGGGGGGCGAAAACGTATATACCCACAAATTTCTATACGAAAACTACATATATAACACTACTGAGCGAATAATGCGGCGGGGGGGGGACGCCCTCTCCCCGCCCCTCTTATCCTTTGCCCCTGGGCGGGGGCCTAAAACTATGGCAAATAACATCAATGCCACACCGCTGGTAGCGACTACCAACACTGAAGTTGCGGCATGTTAATGCGAAAATATAAGACCGAAACATATAACACGAAAAAAATAACTATGTCGATTTAGTACACACGCATTGCGACGAACTTGTTACATGGAAAAAATAGACATAAAAATGTTGAACCATACACGCGTGTTGCGCCGTGTTAACTCGCAAAATAATGTAGGATAGAATAACTAAGTCAATGTAGGATCCGCCCATTGTAGCGAATTTGCCAAAGGGGGAAAATAGACACATTGCGACATACCTGTCAAATGTGAAAAAATAGACGAAAAACGTTGAACCACACACGCACGTTGGGACGTATTAGCTCGCAAAATTTAGAACGTATAAGACCGAAACATATAACATGAAAAAAATAACTATGTCGATTTAGGACACACGCGTTGCGACGAACTTGTTACATGGAAAAAAATAGACATAAAAATGTTGAACCATACACGCACGTTGCGCCGTGTTGACTCGCAAAATACCGTAGAAAAGAATAACTAAGTCAATGTAGGATCTGCCCGTTGCAGCGAACTTGCCAAAGGGGGAAAATAGACACATTGCGACATACCTGTCAAATGTGAAAAAATAGACGAAAAACGTTGAACCACACACGCACGTTGGGACGTATTAGCTCGCAAAATTTAGAACGAAACGTAAAACGAAAAACTTGCGAAAGATAAAAATTATGGGGACCAAAGTTGTAAATAAAAAAGTTTTGGGTTAAATTACAAAAGATGAAAAGTTTTGGGTTAAAACTAAGCAAATTAAAAGTGTTAAAATATAAATGATTAAAACTTTTGGGTTAAAAATGAAAAATCACAATTTTTTTTGAAAAACTTCCAATACTTGGAATACAACACATAATGCAACAATTTGTTACAAATTTATATTATGGAAATATCTAACGAGTTAGTGGGTTGGATTTAACTTTTACAAATTTAAAACCACCTGGAGCAAAAATCTGAAATTGAAACTATTGGAGTCAAATCCTTATTTTGACCACACCTCGGCGAAACAGAAGTCTACTTTATAAAATAACCAAACCTCGAGGAGCATATTTTGTTTTTCTTTTATAACATAATATGATTTTTATAAAACCCAATTATGTTGTTGCAACATGCCTATTTTTATCTACGTCTCACTATAGTTTTTTTTTTTTTTTTTAAACCAAGTCGTGAGTAGTAACGTACAAGTACAAGTAAGCGAAGCAAAACTGTACATGTTAGCAGAACTACCTTACAGTTAGTTTTTTTTTTCTTTTTATAAAAGACGTTGTTTACCCTTTTATTTATTCTAATAATATAATAATGTAAATCTCAATAAAATCTACGTATTGCCAAAAGTTTTTTTAAAATCGAATACCTACTGAAATCAACAGCCGAGAGAATTCTACAAGTTATTATATAAATTGTTACTCATAAATAAAAAGTTTATATAAATGAAAACATATAGTTCTTCCAACTTATTTCTTCTATATCAACTCTATACTTCCTAAGTGTAACCTTTTAACAGAAACATTTGTTAAATCCAAAATCAGGGTCTACATCTGCCGAATCAATCGGGAAATCCAGTGAGGGTGAGCTTCCCCACTCTGTGGAAAAATTCGATGCAGGGATGATAAACTGTGGTGAATAGAATTCATCAGTGAGCCCATTTGATGTTGAAGGGAAGGAAAATGGAGATGCAATAGTGTCGCCCTGCTGACTCGAAAAGTGTTGGTCAAACTTGAACTCTACATTTCCTGGGATACCAAAGGATATGGGCAGACTGGCTGTTGGAAGGGCAGGTGTCGGAGGCTGCCCAGCAGAGTGGCCCGACTGGAGAGCGAAAAGAGCGTTATTGTACGAAGATAAGATCATTTGTATGAAGTAGTCTCTTGCTTCAGGCGAATGCCGATTAACCCTTAGCTGTTCTGCCATTTGTAGCCCTTGAGTAAGCTCATGAATCACCATCTTCTCTTCATAAACACAACCACTGTCCATATTGTTTATTTATAGGTGCAATCCAAGATGAAGTGGGTTGACTTTGAAAGTCAATGCAAGTTCATCTGAGGTTGTATGATATGGAGATAGAAGCAGGATGGTGCAAGTGTAATGCAAGGAATGAGGGGAGGAGCTGGGGTTATATATATACACACAGGAAGTTTCGATGTTTGGTGGGGATGTCAAAGGTTGACTAAAGAAACCGAGTGAGGGTTTTAGTTTCCACCATGGACCAGCCTTTGGTCAAACAGTGAGCTTAATACTTTGTAATGGGCTTTAATCTGTTTTGTTTGCATGTTGTTTTGTAATCTAGGCTTCTGGGTACTTGCTACAAGTCTCCTTGAAATATTATAATAATATTTCTACGATGTTTTCTATAAAAAATAATAATACTTTAAAAAAGGCCTACATCCTCGTCAAATTAAATTTATATATAACACGTTTGTATTTGTAAGCTGATGTTCAGTGTTACGTTAATTATTATTATTATTACTAGTATTAAGCCCATGCATTGCAGCGGTTGTCATAAAACTGTGTTAAGTAGTAGCAATGCTATACCATTGTCAGCGATCACTAACACTGGAAAAGCTCGTAAAAACAAAATAAATAAAAATAGGAAAAAAATAACGCCGATCGAAAAGCAAACGTAAAATTTTTGAATCACGCACGCTCGTTGCCGAGAAATCAAACCGAAACGTAAACATAGAAAAAAATAACTAAGTCCATCTAGGACCCGCGTGTTGGACGAACTTGTCAAACGCAGAAAAATAGATGTGACGTGACGTGTCAGTCAAACGGGAAAAAATATACGGAAAAATGTTGAACTCCACACGCACGTTGCGGTGTGTTAACTCACAAAATTTAGAACGAAATGAAAAACTTGGGAAAGATGAAAAGTATGATGGGCCAAAATTGAAAATAAAAAAGAGTTGGGATTAAATTGCACAAGATGAAAAACTTTGGGTTAAAAGTAAAAAACAAAGGGTTTAAATTGCAAAATAGAAGTTATTTATTATTTTTAGATAAATATAAGGATAAAAATAAGTGATATCTATATATTGGAAAATTGAAGTGATATTAATGTTTATGTAGTATATGGCTCGCTCCTGTTGATATTTGGTAGTTTTATTTCACTTATGGTACCGTCTTTTCTGCTTGTATCACGTCTGTTTGTTCGTATGCTTTTGTTTTTGAGCCGGGGGTCTTTCTGGAAGCAGCATCTCTACCCCCAAGGGATAGAGGTAAGGCTTGCCTACATCTCACCCTCCCCTGACCCTACCACTAGCTCTGTTATTGGTGGGATATACTGGGTACGGTTGTTTGTTTGTTTGTTTATATATTGGTTATTAATTAACATTAATATTAAAAAAATTATTAAATAAATATAAATAAAATTTATGAGGTTGAAGGAGAGAATGACATGTGATATTATTTGAAGTCTTTTATTATATGTGAGATTATTATTATTATTATTATTATTATTATTATTATTATTATTATTATTATTATTATTATTGTTGTTGTTGTTATTGTTATTTAGTTTTGTTTTATTATTCTTCTATATATTAAAAACAGTATGAAATGAACAGTAAACAAAAATAGATATATATATAAATAAAAATAGAATTTAATGAATAGCAATATTACTAACGAATGAGCTGGTATCAGGTACCGGTATCAAATTTATTAAACCGAGTGTATTTTCGGTACCGGTTTGGCACCGGTATTCATCGGTTTTTGCCCTCAAATACCGGTGCCGTACTAGTACCGGTACCCGTACCGTACTAGGTATATTCGGTACCGGTACCCACTTTTGGGGATTTGGGTAACGGTATTTTCCGTACCGGTTGGTATCGAGCTTATCAAATCATGTAGCAACGTAGCAATGCAAGTAATTGCACCGTTTAGATTACATTTCATACACACAATAAGTAAACTGTATTTCGTTTGAATGAGGTTTTATATACACAACTTATTTTGCTTTATTTTTTGTCTTTTTATGTAATGAATGAATTGTAGCATGTAAAATTAACTTGGATATTTAGATTATTGATGAGCAAATCGTATCAAATCCTGTAATCAAACCGGTATCTTATCGGTACCAAATTTACTATACCAAATCATTTTTGGTACCAATTTGGTACCCACCTTTTAGCGTTTTCAGAACCATACCTGTATTTATTGATTTTTACCTTCAAATACCATACCGTATTGTACCGAGCATTTTCGGTGCCGGTACCTAATTTCGATGATTTTCCGGATCGGTACTTTCGGTACCGTTACCGGTACTGAGCTCATCCATATTTTAACGTGTTAGCACCGTAATAACTGAACTGAAAACAACCGAATTTCCAATGCGTAGGACGTGTAGGTCCTATTATTATATATTAGGTTATTTAAAATCGTTTTCTTTAGGACGGAGTGACTATCCTTTTTTTTATTTATGTTTCTATTCAGTATTTGCTTGCCGTTACTGACATGCGTTCTGCAGTCATTGGATCCCCGCCGCAACGCGCGGACGAAAAATCAACTAGTTATTATTAAGGATTATTATGTTTAGTTGGAGGGTGCTAATTGTAAGCCTATCAAGTTTATACTAGTTTTATACCCGTCTGGTGGACGGGCATAGGGTTCATATATACACGTATATGTTTTGCTTAAAAACCTAGAAAAGACTTTTGGCCCCAAATTTCCCAGGTCCAATTTTAAGAGAAAATAGACTTATAATGTATATTATACTTGCTTTGATCATATTGAAATAATAATGTGATTGTAGTCTCCTGATAAAAATTGTGCTCAAATTAAATTAACCCCGAGAACATGAAATCATCAATAGCCAATGCTAAAAGGTCAATTCATTACAATTAATCGATTAAAAAATATTGGGCAAATTCACAGATATTGCGTATATGGTAGGAGAATCTAATTCATAGCATAATCTTAGTCCAATATATGCATCTTATATATTTTTATACTCATTAAAATGAAGAGACCAGTACAATAACTAAGGTCCTGTTGACCATTGTTGCTTTTCCTATTCATTGATTTATAAAATTTGTCAAGAGAACATCCATGCGCATGTTGACTACTGTTAATCCTGGTGACTTCCGTTGACTGTTGTTGACTTTCCTTGCATAACATCTCTTATACAAATGTACTTTTTGAATATTCGCTGCACCAAAATCCTCATTATTTGATATATTTAATAAACTCAGGTACTCAGTTTACCTGCAGCTTAACCCACATCCAAGAGTTGACTTGTTTTGACTTTTATGCTCATCCAGTTAAGAGTTAAATCTATGTAAGTGCTTGCTAAATAATGTAACACAAACTTAAATACAAGTGCGCTTACAATGAAATATGTTATCCAAGCGAAAGCCTACTAGTGGGTCAAGGACATAAATTAATAATCGCAAAGACAAAAGAAATGAAAAAAAAAATGATCTTTAGACCGCAGGGTATGGGCTTGGGTTTAGGGCGTGGGAAACCCACCCAAGTCTTGCACACCATCCCCTATGGGCTTGGCTTTGGGCGTTGCCCCTCTGGCGTGGCTATGAAACGTGAGGCGGGGGGGGGGGGGGGGGAAGATGATATGGCTGGCTGGGATTGGCTGGGCATATTTGACCCAAAAAAAATCCCACGCCACCTCACACCCAAAAAAAGCCACGCCCAGCCATGTTGAGCCCACCTCCGCCACATGTCAACCCAAGCCCCCAAGCCAAGCCTCCCACACCCCGCAGTCTTAAAGCATCATTGTCTCTGATACTGTATGTAGCCTTTGAATGCTTATAGCCATTCTAATCTTCACCAATGGCGCCTAATAACACAAAACCCATGAACTTTCTTAGAATTTCATGTTCTACTTTTTTTTCTAATTTTAACCCAACGATTTATTAAATACGTCTGTTTGTATACTTAGTTGATTCGGGCCATTATTCCAACAAAAAAGAAAATCTTATCGTGGAAACACTTCAGATGGGTCAAAACTCATCCAAATTGGCATTTTTTCAAAAATTGGATTATCATACTTAAATTTCACACTAAATATCTATAAGAAAAATTAGTAACTTTGGACAGAAAATATTACAGGTCAACCTGACAAGCACCAAGCTTACCCGTCTGACCAGTTACACAACGCGACCCATTTAGTCACATACAAACACGTTTATGAAATAACAACCAAAAGGTGCTATGACTAACCCGTATTATGACAGGGACATATAGTCCATTATGGGTCCGCAGACAAATTGATGTGCACTTCATAAAACCTATAACTTCAAGTCAAATTACTATGTATGTGTATTTTAACAAAATCTAAGTAACATAATCCAAATTTCATATACCTACTCACAGATGTATTCTTTAGTCCATAAATTATTGCATTGAGGAACTTTAAAAAAAGCCAATGTTGTAGCCTGCACAGAAAATGAGAATCCAAAAAGAAGAGGACTAAAAGATAACTATGTTGCAAAGATACCAAGATTTAAGAAAATTTTACGACCTACAGGTAATATAAGGGTGAATACATACAAAAATTTAGCTTTTATACATTAGCCACCCCTTTTTAAGGAAAAATGTTACAAAAGGTGTAGAATAGGGCTGAAGGCTTTCAGGTACGAATAAATAGGGTCGAACGTTTTCCAAGCCGCGATTTATATTCAGGATAAACTCTACTCACACATAGAATAGATAGCTTGGAAGTTCTAATATATGCATGACATAATAAGAAAAAGTTAGCAGATTTTGATAATATTAATGATATTTGTCAACTATAAAGTACGGTAAATATCAAGCATAAAACAAACCTCCATAGTCAACCCCTTTCATCCTTCCCCACAAATCTTAAGCCAGGATTTTTTTAATCTCCAGCAACCTCATGCTACACGTACATGACAATGAAAACTTCTCAAAAGTGTGATTTGTTTTTACCTTTTTAATATATATTTGTTCAGCCAAAATCCTTTATAAACCTCGTCACGATGATGATGTGCTCATCCACATAGTCTGGATTGTGACACCTGGCAAAAAAATGAGCATTGTAACCAAACAGAAGAACATCCCTTCATATTTAAAATGTTAAATTACTATGTAACAGATCTGAAATGGGTGCGGACCATAAAACTACAGATACACCGTATACCCAAATAATATAAGTAAATAAATAAAGAGAATATACTTACTGAACCATAACAATATGCAATTCAAAAAGAATTCTGTAAATGTGAAGAATTTCCAAAGCAATTGCCCCAATTGTGCACAGAAACGCTAGTAAATGAGTCAGAATGATTGTTGTCTGCAATTTCGATTGATCTACTTCCGAACTGAAAACATAAGTCATAAACAAAAGACCGATTTTTGTTAGTTAATCACCATAAAAAGCTTACAGAGAACAGTTCTGTACCTTGGAAGGATCAAGGCCTAAACAAACAACCATAATGGATGGGATTGCTATCAATTAATGCATGCACATATACGCGATACTACCGGAGATGATAGCGACAACGAAAACAACAGGCATGGCATACAGGGACAATAACTTGATTTATGCCTTAATTGATTACATATGGATTTAAACTATACCTTAGTGTCGCTAATTCTTGAAGAGTTGGCTATTAGTCTTGCAATTCCTCTTCTGATTCTGGAGAACGCAACCATTTGAAGCGTAGTTTCTTGTATCACGGTAGTGGGGTTATAATACTGGAACTGCTAACATCTTGGAACCGTCCATGGTAGTGGGGTTATAATACTGGAACTGCTAACATCTTGGAACCATCCTCAACTTCCCCTTCTAGAAGGTTTAAATGAATTTAAAAAGCTGAGATTGAAAGATGGAGACTTTGGTCACACCCCGATATTTACACGTATTACCGGTGGGCCCGGTGGGGAGTATCGTGACGTAGTTGATATCATCATAGTCAAACAGCACAATTTAAATGCACAGCGGAAGCAAAAGATAAATATATTACAATCCGATATAAAGTAATATCAAAGTATTACAAACGGAATGTAAAGGATCCACAGGCGGATCAATTGAAAGATAACTGTTCAACAGATTTTAACATCTAAGCTTGCCAGACTCTTTATTGATGCTAGGAGTGGCCAGCCTATTCCGATTAGTACCTGCACTTAGCCTTTTTGGGAAAATACGTCAGTTTACATTGGTAAATACAATTTAACTGACTCATTTTGAAAATGTTTTAGAAATTGATTTGAATGCACATGGCACAAAACTTTTTATAACTTGGGATAATTATTTGTATATAATACTTGTAAAAGAATTACATGTTTGTTATGCGTTCAGTTGCCCGGTTCATGCTGGGTTAAAGATTAATAGACACACCACATGGTATAATCCCGCGGCGAGTTATTCTCGTAACCTGTGGTTATACTTTATTAATTATAAATGCACTGACGGGTGTACGCCTACACCCGTGTGCTAAGGTCGTGGCCATTCTATGAATGATGCCAAGGATATCCGGGACATGGTCATTAAACTCCCAAAGGCGTTAAGCAAACAAAACCAAATTTTTAAACGGGTCATCTTGATAATACTTAACCACCAAACGATTAAGGTCAAATGCCCGACCAAGCGGTATTTTATATACCGTACCCCAAGCCCGTATAAGGGAAAATAAGTTAAAAGTATTTAGCTGAGCAAATTTATACAATTTATCCCAGCCGTATACCACCAAGAAAGTACAGATAGCTTTTACTGGGCTCCTAAATCTGGAACGAAGGTTTTTAATAACCTATTAGATTCCTAACGGGTCTTAATTAAGCCTATGCTTAGACCGGTTAGTTTTCAAAGGAAGATACGGTTCAAAACGCATGATTAAGCGAGAACCGGATTAGGATGTGGTTTAGACCCGACAAGCTTGTATACTTGTGTAATAAGGGTAAACTAAACACATTCTGGATTTTGAGATAAAAATGATAAGGTTTAACCCGTTTCGGCTAATTTATGCAAACTAGTTACATAAGCCGATTCGAAAGCGAAAAGCGCGTAACGGGTAACCACAAGAGTCATGAAAGGGTTTTTTAAGTTAATATGCCTTAAATATGTTGTGATATCAGTATGATATCTTCCATTATGCCCAAAACGAGTTTAAGACCAATTTATGCCCCGTAAGGGTATTTTGGTCATTTTAAAGGTTATAAGAGAGTTTAAATATTAATCTGAGTTTCAGGTCTGATATAATCAGTAAAGATAATTAATTTAATAAGTTATAACAGTAGGATATTACCTATATGTGAATTTTATTATTTATAACCAAACTATGCGTCGCAGGGGCATTTTGGTAATTTCACATAGGGCTTAAAGGTCAAAACTGGAAATCTGAGTTTAAAACTTTTGCTTACTGTTAAAGTATATAAATTTACTAAAAATATCAGTAGGTATTAAGTCTTATATATTTAAAATAGTTTTTATACATACTATGCGCTTAAAACGCGTAAAAAGGGGGTTTTAAGTGATTTCCGAGTTTTTAAAGAAAAGCTGATATTTTTATCATTCCAGAAAGCTTAAAATATTTTATTTAACATATAAAATCAGTAGCAAAAGGTTTGGGGTCAAAATCTTTTGTAAAACTCAATTTATAAGCCAAAAGGGCAAAACCGACAATTACCGAATCAAGCTTAGAACCCTATGTTATGCTCAGCCTAAAAATAAATAAAAATCTTTAAAAATCCCAAAATATTATTTTATATCAGTAGGTAAAAATTTTGGTATAAAAATTTGGGTTTAAATAGGCTATATACTAATTATGCCGTTTAATTAATAAAAAGCTTCCTAATTACGCTATTGAGCATAACTTCTAATCTAGACCTCAAACTGATGTGAAAATTTAGGAACATGTTTATATATCAGTAATAAAGATTATTGTCCTCTCATATTTTCAAAATTCTCATTTTAGGGTCAAGAGGGCATAACGGTCAACATTTAGGCATTTAACGGAAACATGCATGAACTAGGATTTCTATGGAACCAAGTTGTATAACCTTGGAGGGTTATACTAACTTATAATATGGTCCTAATGGAATCCTAAGGCATATCTAAACTAAGCTAAATCGGGTCAGAACTGAAAGTCAAAGTAAAAGTCAGCTTTTGCGACTTTCGGTTCTGAACCGAGCCTATACTTAGAATTGTCGGGTTGAATCATGCTTAGGCATGTTCAACTAATATGTACCAAGTTATTAAAGTGAGAAAACTGATTTTATGGCTTTTATATTTATAGTTATGTATTTTATTTAAAACTAACCCGCTTGACTTTTATTTGACCCGACAAGTTAACTAAGTAAACGTGGTAATTAGGAGATGCCCTTTTGAGGGTTTAACACCAACCTAATTACGGTCACGTAGCCATGTTCGTTATGAACAATGGCTCCACTGTTTAAAAGTCAAAGCGTTTATCGATAACGCTTGACTTTTCGGTTTAAAACGCTAAACAATTAAACTAAGCATGAAGGGATTACTTACAAGAGTCCAAAGGACTGAGGGAGGTTTTCAAAAGAGTTCAAGATCCTCACAAATCAGAGAGCATAGCAGATTAGAAGGAAAGGTGCAAATGAAATGAAGTGGGGAATGGGTATTTATAGGATTTAGAGGACCGTTAGGATCGTTCCTCGATAAACGGGATTTGATATGGACCGTACATGTATTGCCCATGGTTTTATTAAACAATGGGCAGCCCCTAGTATTGCATTTGTGAGTATAGAACTCAGAAATCAACAAAACCAGCAACAAAACTAGTTTTCTGCAGTAGTGCAGGTCACGCGGCCCGCGTAAGGGTCTGTGTGACCTTACGCGCCCCGCCTAGGCTGCAGATCAGCAAACCAACTTTCATAATTGGCAGATTTGGTCCCTGTTTGCATATAAATGTGTTTCTGATACATCTAAGGCCCGTTAACCTCATTTCAAGGATCTAATAAGTTTTCTAAACATAGGGAACATGAAACATGCTCAAAAACATGTCAGATGTCGGTTCGTTTGGCCGTACGGTCACGTTGTTCGTCTAATTACGACGAAACACGGACGGACGCGAATAACGATCCAAACTACGCGACGAATGGAATTTTATAAAGCCAAACACTAAAATAAAATATTTTAGTGCTTACATAAATTTTTGGGTGTCCGGGGATATTCAGAATGCGAGATATGCGCGAAAGTGCAAACTTGTGCACTTTTTGACACTTTTAGTCCCTGCATGACATAAACGTTTATTTTTGCGCACCAAACACCTCTAAGCCTATATCTAAGCTATATGAAGGATAAATAGGGTATTCTTAACTCATGGTCATATTCCGGAAGGTTCGCTACCATACGAATCGGCATACTTTTGCGGTTTGACGCAAATAGTCCTTTAATTGCGTAAAGTAGCGCGAAACGTCGTTTAATGACATCCAAGCCTTCCATGGTCCATAATGGGCATTCCCAAGCTTATACTTAAATATTACTACACTCTCATTTGCTTAAATGGTCACCGAAAGGCGTAGATTCAAAAGTTGACGCTTTAGGTCCCTCTATTGCGCAAACTTGCGCATCTCATCATTTAATAGCATTGAAGCCTCATCTAATCCATATTAGGCATTCTTGAAAGTATTATTGAACATCACGATGCTTCGGGTTCGCTAAAAGGTCATTCAGAGGTATAATTAAACATATTGACACTTTTAGTCCCCCTAACTTGCAAAGTTGCGCTTAACTTTACTTATAGGCATAAAAACCTTAGATGGCCATTATTTGGCATTCCTGAGAGTATAATCAAATATCATGAAGCTCCCGATTTGTTAAAAGGTCACTCATAGGTAAGAATTAACATGTTGACGCTCTTAACCCTTCATCGCGCAAACTTTTAATTAATTACGCAAACGGCTACACTTAATCATCAAGTGGCTCATTTGTGAACATAATCATCGCGAGAGATTATTTAGAAACTTATTTTAGGTATGCTAATGCTTCCAGTCCTTTCATAATCAAAGTTTTCGATTTTTCGAAAAATCAGTCCCTAAATTTCAATGTTTGACTTCATTAGGGTTCATTACACGTGTCAATACATCATTGGACGTGATTTTACAAGGTGTTACAACTTTGAATGGTCAGGATCATTCTAAAAATCAGTTACATTTAAGGGGAACATAAGAATATATAATGTGGTTACGTATTCATAAATAGGATAATTCCCGTCCTTAATAGCATTCTCTGTTCTTACGGTTCGAAACCTTTGATAACCTATTGAATAAGGTCACAATTAATGAACCATCGTGAGCTTGTACCTCAAGGAATTGAAACCAAGTTAAGCTTGCACAATGTTTAAACTTCAAATCTTGCACGAGGCGTATGGGTTGGCCAAAATTAAAGACACCAACAACTCCAAATGAGTTAACAAACACAAGGAGATTGAAGGCGAATCCACATACAGTGAGGCGGGAAAGATACTTTAGGGGTAACTCCTTCGGTTATTGCTTCAAAACTTCCTTTGCTACCAAGTACAACAATCGAGCCATAAGCTTCTAAATCAGGAACTCTTAGCTGGAGGTGTTTGACAGGCGATAAGCTAGAGTTGGAACGGGAAAAAAGGGGAATCTTATCGGTGTATAGAAAAGTTTGTTCTAGGAACAAGTATAACATACTCGAGGTGGTAGAGGATGAAAAACAAGAAATATAAGAGAATTAAGACAACTGAATCACTTTTTAAGGGTAAAAAGTGGATTGGGGGGGGGGGTATTTTTACGTTAATTACTAGGTCATAGACCCGTGCATTTTACAGGTTGAATAATAAGTTGATGTGACAAAGTTTCATCAATCAAACTCCTAGAAAATCCTACGTTTTATGCTCAAACCAAACACATCGAAGTGCATTACCATTTTGTTAGATAGAAGATTCTAGACGGGGAAGTAGAGCTTGAGTATGTTGATACTAAGTTGCAAGTTGCTAATGTTTTAACGAAAGAATAGCAAAACAAAAGCTAGTTGAATTTCGATCATGTTTAACGATGGAGAAGGTTGGTATTGAGAGGGAATGTGAAAATACATGCAATACCATCCTAATCGATGTGAACGGCTAGACAAGTAACCCACTCTATATACTTAAATTTGTTATCAAAGTGTTCATTGGAAATTCATTATAAAAACAAGGATGGAGAACTTTTATAATGAATGTATCAACAAACCATCAAAACTGGTTTGTTCCAAGTTCTCTATTGGGAGATAAGGGTAAGGTACATTCTCAATATTTGTGTTGTTACGTTATAAAATCCAGTAGCTAACAAGCCACATTTACCAATTGTTTCCTCCTTTAATATAAAACATAAGGGACTCTTAGGTTGCCAAGGATACTTCTTGAGAGTTTAAAAACAAGAAAATGGAGATGGCAATTGGTAGCAAGGCTTTAGGGAATTAATATCATGGCATTATCTGATGATATAAATCAATGTCTTTTTCAATGCAAGTGGAGGTGTAAATGACCTGAGCCAACTAAAGGCTCGCCTAAGCTTGAGTTCAGCTTGTTTAACTTAATGCAACTCTAGTTCGAGCTCAACTTGCATCGAGTTGTATTTCTAAATCTCGAGCTTAAATAATTTGTTATTATAACTACTTAACTATTTTGTTTACATAGATATATTTAGAATTGATCAAGCTTTATATATACCTAGTGAGGTATAGAAGTGTCTAGGAGAGGAAGGAGCTCAGTGTTTAACTACTCCATTCAATAATATCTTCAATACTTGAAATATGTCATATCCACGGAGGAGTTGTGTCATAATTCCTCTACATAAGAACAAAGGATACATCTAGTGTTGTAGAAACTACATAAGGATTGAGTTGTTAGTCATACTATCAAACTATTTAAGAGTAATTAAGACAACAATTAGACGACAAACTTAGGTTACGACAAACTATTTTTGATTCATATGAAGGCGGACTATGAAGAAGGCAGTAAATTCATAAAGATATTGATGGGAAAGTATAGTAAGAAGAAGTGAGATCTGCATATTGTGTTCATTGACCTTGGGATAATCTTGAGGGTAGAGTGGTCTTAGGGAGGAAATATAAGGATAACTATGGATATGTATGCTAGGACTGAAATAAGCTAAGTGTTTGTGACATGTGGGAGATACATACATCTTTCCTATGGAGGTAGGCCTCCATGAAGGGTCCATGTTGAGTCCATTTCTTATTGTAGTGGTCATGGAGTTGTCGAAGTCGATTCACCAGACAGTTCCACACTACATGCTTTTAGATATGATAGCTCCTGTACAACCATGTCATCATCTGTAAATTCTAATTACATACATCATTATGCGTGGATCATTTAGACTTAGTTCGACATAAACTAGGTCATACAACGTGTTCTATGTACATGATTAGGCACAATTTTAGTATGCCAGTCAGTGAATACTAACGTCAACCAACATACAAGTGCTATTTCAAGTAAACAATCTTAAACAACAGACAATGGTGATATATGATAATCAATACAATAAACCTAATTTGATAAATATAGTGGATTTATCAATATCAACTATTATTCGTTTACCATATAGTTTTATAAACTTAATAAAACGTTTATTTTTATAAACTACACATTCTAACAAGTAATTTCAATGTCTATTGAAATAAAAACAAAGGACACATAGCCTATTGCCACAATAAGTTATAAAAGCCCTAAATTTCTATAAAAATGGTAAAACAATGAAAGAATTATATATATATTGTGTGATATTTAAACCAAAGTTAGATTTTAATCCTAAAAATATCTTGCTTAAGGGATAAGAACAACCTTAACACATCATTTAACACATGTGTTTAGGAGGCATCTAGGCCCTCCTAAGACACCTAAACCATCCTTCCAACCTTACATCATCAACTCACACCACCCCACATTCACCCTACCCTCCCCAATCTGTAATGTCTCGTATTTTGTACTTTCTACATTTAGCAACATTGTATTCGTATTTCATTTCCAATCTTGTAATTTGAGACTTCGATCATAATGGAAATTCATATTTATGATGACTGTCGTAAGGTTATGTAAAAACCGAATTAAACTAAGTAGATAGCGTAAGTAGGGTGTCATATCCACGGGGAATAGGTGGTTAGTGTTTAACTAGATTATCTAATTAATTAACTATTATTTAGGGGTTTTGTTTGATTTGAAGGAAAACTTTAAACTAATTAAAAGAAAGATATCAGATTTATAAAACGTAACCTCCTCCAAACTTCAGGTTCTAGGTTTCACAAAACTCAGTGTACTCAGTTAATTGGCCACCACATAGACATGATGCTGGAAAGTTGGTTAATTTAAGATGATAATCTAAAATAAGTCATTGTCATCGGATCGTTTATAGTTCGATTAACCCTATTTACTAGTGTGAGTCAACCTACTCTATGTCACCTAACAAGCTACTAGGTTTTGTCATCAACCGAGCGAGTTGTAAAACAAGAACTCAAAACACATGCAAATAGTTTAAAGAAACAAACACATCAATGTATTCATACAACTTTGTCAAGGTAAAAAACACATCTAAACATGAGTATAATATGAAGAAAATTAAAAACCTGAGTGAACCAACCGTCTGGAGGAAGCCACAGAGAGCTTAGCCTTGCATTCTGTGTGCGTCAAAAAATCCCTGTCAAACTGTCTTGCATCACAAGCATAAATCTTGTGCGATGTCTCTAATTCATCCGTCAAACTCTAAGACTTCCCAAAAGTTGTGTGCCCTTTTTTCCTCTTAAACTTGCGATATATATACTTTTCTCCTTAATAAATCTGCCGTCACCAATTGTTGTATATTCCAGCCAACCAATCAACTTTCTTAATGGTCCTTAATAAATCTGCCGTCACCAATTGTTGTATATTCCTAGCCTACCAATCGACTTTCTTAATGGGCTTGGTCAATTTCTAGCCCAAAAATGCCATTCACTTTTGATGCCATGCGTCTTAACTCCTTTTGTTTTTCTATTTAATTCCCACATGTTCTAAGCAACTAAATACCTAATTAAAGATTTAGTCCAAACTTCGATCCCATATTAGGATTCCATGACGATTATATAATAGTAATTAAAATTTCGAATCTTGATAAAAGCCCACATGTAATGCCGAATTAATTCCAAACTTTTACTCTTTAATACACTTGCATTAAATTCTTAAAAGATAGGACTTTTAGTTTTCGTTAATTGCACCATATAAACCATGTGAATTAATTTATTTATTAAGTATAATAATAAGTATATCTCAACCTAATATAATGTAGATTTGATTAAGGTTACAAGATATTAAATATTAATATTTAACTTTCTCTCTAATTTTATCATTTTAGTTTGTTTGTAACCCCATGATAATAAAACCACATCAATGAATCATATTTTATTCCAGTATCGATGCATATTTTGTATGAGTAATACTGAGTAAAGTATACACAAAATGTACCAGTCAATCTATATCAATCATATTAAAAATCATAATTATGTTATATACAATCAATCGTCAAATACGTGTTTACATGCAAAACTAAGACTTATTATGCATGCAAATTATCAATCATGCATATACGATACTCCTCACACACTTACATACACTTCCCATACCTAAAAACAAGTTAAAATACAAGTTTAGGGCATAAAATAACCTAAAAATAAGTGCGGGGGCCAAAAGTGAACAAAATAAACAATTTTTTGAAACCCACTCCCTTGCGCCACGCGCCAGACACAAATGTTCCCCTCGCGTGGCGTGACAGTTCTCGATCTGCAGCTAGGTTTTTTCAGCCTACGGGTTGGTCTGAATTTCCAACTATTTTCTCCTCCAATCGTGTCCTAACTCATTTAACACTAACCCTAATCAAACCCATTATATGTAGGAACCTCCATACACTCCTAAACACTTTCCAAACACTCTAAACACTTCCAAAGCATTTACCTTATATTCTTCAAGTTTTGGGCAGATTATTACTAAGTCCAAAAGTGAGCCTTCACCTCACTTTTCTTCATGTTTCTTCAACCCTCTTTACTTCTAACCTCTTGGAAAACATCATGGATTGTTACCCAATGTTCACCATGGTGCAACAAGGTGGTACAACTCCAGATTTGATGTCCTAAGTAAGGATAAATTTTTGTTTTAACAAACTTTCAAACTTGTTACAATGTTTTCATTGTCTTTCTTGGATGAACATGAACCAAACTGTCACACCCGTTTATTTGCGGAAGCGTACGGTGTGAACTTGATTAGTTTTCATTGCATATGATAATAGTAAACAACTACATGATTAAAACAACGATGTTCATCCATTGACATAAGTTAAAATATTACACATCATTAGTTGTTTAAGTTACAAACCAACATAAGTTTTAAGTTTCTCAAAATGACTAGTTCGACATAAGATTAAAACATTAGGCTTTGCATCCTATATCTCATTGAAGATGAGATATACGGACCAAACCCTCCAAAAGGGATGACATCGACAACTTGTAATCCAAAAGCTTGATAGTAAATGCCAGCACCAAGATCCAACTAATTTCCTGAAATACATGTAAGTTTGAAAATATCAACAAAAGTTGAGCGAGTTCATGTGTTTTGAGTGAGTTCCAAATAAACTTTTAAACATTTGAGAGATCTTTTAATAACAGATATGTAAAGCGTCTATGAATAGATCATTAATGTTTTGTAAGGACATTAATATATGCGGCGACATAGCAAGCACTCAACCCTAGCGAATTTCCTTTGATCCACCCGGTTGGAACAACAAAAGCATTACATGGGCCACACAAGGACCCAAGAGTGGGGCTCGCTACACCTGATAGATCTACCACCTTTGTCCCTCGGTCTTAACAAGATTAATGGCACTTAAGAGAGATACTATTCGCTCACATGATCTAACAGTTCATTCCCTAGCTAAACCATACCATTGAAACATGTATTCCACCCCCAAGAGTTATAAATCCAAAAACAATTATGAGAAAATGGGGACATGAACTCACAGTTTTGCGTTCCGTAAATAGTGCGTACTCAAGATTGGTTCCCTCGGTTCGTGTTGCAACCTACAAACATGCTAGGTTTTGTTAGACACTCCGGTCTTGTAACGACTCTTAGTCTTAAATATTTAGTAAGACTTTTTTTGGAATTGTATTTGTTTTGAGTTGTACTTTCGATATACGATGTCTATATATAATTTTCCATAAATATATAAATTTCCAAGTTCGATAGATTAGCTAAAATATTATATCTTAACTTATATTATTTGCATGCATCGTTTATATATCATTTGTGATTCCGATGGGTTCGTTAAAAATAATATATTTTTAACTAGTATTGATATATAATATTTCCATATGCATGTGCTTATAATATACATGACCAATTGTACCGTTTGTTCAATATTATACTCGTATACATATTACCAAGTATAGGTATACTTGTATTATGAGTATTTTGTGTATTTAACTTCGTATTCTCATAATAATGTATAATACTTTGTATAATGGTATCTTCACCAAGTTTTGGTAGTATTTGTTGGTATGCATTTGTACGTATAGGAATACGTATATTCTTGCATTCTTAAAATATTTATTTTTAAGATATGTTTATAGAATCATGCATGTATATATCTGTAAGGACCTGCAAAAATGTCCCTAAACGACCCGTAAGTGAAAACCCGGACCTCTGAAACCCTAATATGCATGAAAAACAAAGAAATCAAGAAATTTGGGTTTCACGCGGGCCGCGTAAACCATAAGATAAGGTTACGCGGGCCGCGACAACTTAAAAAGTCTCCGGATAAGCGAACAGGCCACGTGTCGCACACGTGGCGGACCTACCGGTGACACGCTAGCCCTAGTTGTAGACTAGGTGGCCCTCGCGGGCCGCGTAAGCTCTTATTAAGTTTTACGCGGGCCGCGTAAAACTCATTTTTCTGCTATAAATTGCCTATGCATGGCCTGATCGTCTGTGCTCGAGAAAAATTTCAAAATCACACTTATTCTGTTCGAAAATCAAGTTCAAGGTAGGAAAACGCTGCTACGATACAGGGTATTAACTCGATCACTGCTACGATATAATGTCCGATCGATTGAAACCAATCCGATGGATGTTTAAGTGCTGCCCGTATTTGGGCTATACTTTGTCATTCGTGGTGAAGGTTTTGTTTCGTGAGCTTATCGTAAATGTTGTATTAAGTTACTTACCTAGTTTCGTGTGCGTTGTTGTTTAAATTAGGTTATCAGGCTTATCAGTAGGCTAAACTCTGCCCAACTAAAGTTGCAATGTGAGTCATTCTCTTTTTATCAACAATGTTTTACAATACTCAAATTATTTACAAAAGTTATAATTACAAGGATTAAGTCTTGGTTATCTTGAATCACTGGAAAGTGGGGTATTGTGCAAATTACTAATTTCTCACGGTTAGGTTCTCCAACCTATCAGTGATAATCATCACTACTTGGGTGAAAGGACCCAATAGTGGTATGACCATCGTCACCAGGGTGTGACACGGCGCTAGATTAAAATAAGATAGAAGCCATTGTAATCGCTCTTATGCTGTAATTTATAGCTATGTGTCGTTTTATCAAATTTGAGTGACTCGCCAGTATTTCCCCACTGATGAAATATTTTTAAAACATGTTTCAGGTGACCTACTGTGAATCAAGGAGAAGTGCAACGAAGCACTAATAAAGCTTGAAGTGGTGGCTTAGTTAAATAAATAATCATGTTTTGTAAAACAGGGAATTTCCTCGTGAAATTCCTCTATTGTAAAATACGGGGTTTGTCCCAAGTTATGAAATAAAATAATTTTGCATTTTCAAGTTTTAAAAGATCCTGTTAAACTTCCGCTGTCAACTCAAATAATAAATACCACGGGTTTCTGTTCTGCGGCTCCTGAACCGGGTCACACCGAGCCGGGGGCCGTGACAGAAGAAGGTGGTATCAGAGCCACTGATTTAAGCCAATTAAGTATTTAGAAATACTTAATTTTTCTGATTGCCATTCTGTGATTTCGTGAAAATTTACTTTATAATAAATAAAATTTTAACTTAAGTTTGTGTGTGTCTTCATGTGTGCTATCAGCATGAAAGAACTATCGGAGGCACTCCCAAACTTTACTATCCATAGCACCGATATGGATACTACCGGCACTTTCACTGGCTACCAGGCTGATACTGAAGAGCCAATGGTGTTCTAGGCCCAACCACAGGAGAAACCAAAGACGAAAAAGAGAAGAAGACTTGTAGGTTGGAGGCGTGTGCGTAGGAAGAAACCAGCGGTACAGAAAGTTATAAAGACTAAGGATCCGGAGGATAAGGGGAAAGGAAAAGAAATTGGGGAAAGTTCCGGGCAAGCCCAAGAAATGCCATCATGGGAGGAGCTGGATCGTAAACTGGCACTTAGTGACCTCATCGGACCTGCCGATGAAAACCTTTTCAATCACCCAGTTGAATCACAACTTCCAGTTAATCTAGAGCCTGCTATCCCAGATCCCATTGTCAACCCCCGACCTCTACAAGGAGAGCTGGAAGAATGGTGGACCACTGACTGGCAATTTCAGAATCTCTTAAATAACCCTAATACCTTTTTCCCCAGTTTGACCCTGAGCCTGCACCAAACCCACCTATGAGCACATAAAACTTGGCTGAACTTCGTCACTATGGCGAGGAGCTAGTGGATGCAGGAAATCAAATCCGAGAAGTGGGGGACAGATCTCATGGAAATACGACGAGAGGGAGCGTTGTTTCTGAGATGCCAGCGGACTGTGGTTGTGTTATGTGATTATGTGTTTAATAATAATAAAATAATAAATAATAAAAATATATTCATGTAAAATAACTTAAAATAAAACTTTTGTTAGATAACTAGTGTGTACGGATGCCTACTAAAATATATAAAATATGAAAGTCGCAAAGTCGACAATTTTGGCTATACGTGTTGACGTGATTTTTTTAGTATGATTATTTTATTTGCGTTTAGTTGTTATTTATTTGTGCCAATAACTTGTATATACTGTTAATTATCAGATGGAACACGCTGTTAATGAACTAGTTAATGCAGTTAATCAATCGAAACACAATAATGAGGATTATTTTCTAAATCAGCAAGATATAGAAAACATCGTTGCCCAGGGAATAGCCAATGTTATCCCGGCAATCGTCGCCGCTGTTAAAAGTCCTGTTGAGCCTTCACAAGCCAACCCCAATAAATGCACGCACGACGATAATTTCAGTAATAGTGTTAATGGAGGCGGCATCAATGAGAATAATATGGTTCAAGCCCCCGTACTCAAGAAAATGAAAGTTGCAACATCTGGTTGCACTTACAAGGAATTTCTTGCCTGTAAACCAGTCGAATTTGCAGGCAATGAAGGGGCGACAGCCGCACTACGTTGGTTAGAGAAAACTGAAGCAGTAATTAAAATAAGTAAATGCGCAGAGGAAGACAAAGTTATGTATGCTTCTCACCTTTTCAAGGAAGAGGCATTAGAATGGTGGAATACGGTATTGCAAACCAAGGGAAGTGACATGGCTTATGCCATGAATTGGGAAGAATTTAGACAATTGGTGGAAAGGAAATTCTGCCCCGAATATGAAAAAGAACAAAAGTCAAACAAGTTCCTGAGCCACCAAATGGTGGATGTGGACTGTCGAGGGTATACTTCGAAATTTTTCGAGTATGCCAGAATTGTGCCAACTCTGGCTTCGCCAGAGCCGGTACTTATTTCTCGCTACATTTGGGATTTGATTAGCGAGATTCGTGATATCGTCAAAGCTGCAAGACCCAGCATGGTTGACGATGCGGTTGAGTTAGCCAACACCTTGACTGACGGACTGGTGCGTACGCGAGATGAAAACAGAAAGAAGGAATTGGCTCAGAAGATTACTCAAGGATTCCGAGGGGGTAATACTAGTAACAACTTCAAGAAAAGAGGAATTGGGCGATCCTCCACTGCTCCATTTTGCAGTACCCATAAAAGAAAGCACTTTGGAAAATGTAAGGGGTACTGTAACTTCTGTAAAATCTCGGGGCACCAGAAAGAAGATTGCAGAAGAAAGAAATCGACAATTTGCTTCAACTGTGGAGAAGCTGGACATTTTAGGCCAGATTGCCCTAAACTGGTTAAACCAGCTGACAATAAGGCTAAACCCGCAGAAGGAACTACCAAAAAGAATGCAAGAGCCTTCCAGTTGTCTACACAGGAAGCAGATCTGATTCCGGATGTGATAGCGGGTACGTTCCTAGTTCGCAACGTTTATGCGAAAGTATTATTTGACTTTGGTGCAAACCAAAGTTTTATAAATACTTCGTTCTGCCAAGCTCTTAAGCTAACTTTAACAAAACTTAGGCAGCTTTATACAGTAGAAACAACAGACGGTAACTCTGTTAGCATAGATCAAATTTTGCAGGAAGGTAAGATAGAGCTTTCAGGTCATAAATTTTCTGTAAACCTGTTACCTATGAATTTAGCTGGCTTCGATGTTGTGTTAGGAATGGATTGGTTAGTAGCCAACCATGCTCGAATCCTCTATGATAAGAATTCCATAGAAATTCATGCGCCATCAGGAGAAATAATCGTGGTTGCGGGAGATAAGCCACGTAAGTTTACAAAGTTCATTTCTGTAATGAAAGTTGCTAGTTATAAACGAAAGCAAGGAATAGTGTATATGATTTCGGTAATCATTAGCACTAAGGGTAAGGAACTTAAAGAAATTCCTGTAGTATCAGAATACCCGGATGTATTTCCGGAAGAGCTACCAGGATTACCTCCGGATAGGGAAGTAGAATTTAGAATTCATCTAATTCCCAGAACTACACCGATAGCCAAGGCACCTTATCGGTTAGCACCCACCGAAATGTTAGAATTGAAAAAGCAGTTAAATGAATTATTAAGCAAAGGATTTATACAACCTAGTTCATCCCCTTGGGGAGCACCAGTGTTGTTTGTGAAAAAGAAAGATGGTTCGATGCGAATGTGTATCGATTATAAGGAATTGAATAAAGTTACAATTAAGAATCGATACCCATTACCTAGGATTGATGATCTTTTTTATCAGCTTCAAGGAGCTAGATATTTCTCTAAGATAGATTTACGCTCCGGATACCATCAGTTAAAAGTACAAGAAGAAGACATACCTAAAACCGCTTTCAGAACTAGATATGGTCACAATGAGTTTACAGTTATGCCATTTTGATTAACAAATGCTCCTGCAGCATTTATGGATATGATGAATAGGATCTGTAAACCGTATTTGGATAAATTTGTAATTTTCTTCATTGACGACATACTTATTCATTCCAAAAGCCAGGACGAGCATTGTGAACATTTACATACACTCTTAACTTTGTTAAGAAAAGAGAAGCTTTATGCCAAATTCTCAAAGTGTGAATTTTGGCTTCAGGAGGTGCAATTTTTAGGACATATGGTGAACCATGAAGGTATTCACGTAGTTTCCTCCAAAATAGAAGCAATCACCTAATGGAAGGTTCCGCAATCAGCTACGGAAGTTAGAAGTTTTCTAGGGTTAGCCGGATACTATAGGCGATTTATTAAGGATTTTTCTAAAATAGCTGTGCCATTAACTAAGCTAACCTGTAAAGCAGTAAAGTTTGAATGGGGACCTAGGCAAGAAGAGGCTTTTAAGATTTTGAAACAAAGGCTAACAAATGCCCCAATTCTTGCCTTACCAGAAGGGACAGAAGATTTTGAAGTTTACTGTGATGCTTCTAAGTTAGGATTAGGATGTGTGTTAATGCAACGCAAGAAGGAAATTGTGTATGCCTCCAGACAATTGAAAAAGAATGAGGAAAACTATACGACACATGACTTAGAACTAGGATCGATAATTTTTGCCCTTAAGATTTGGAGACATTATCTGTATGGAAGTAAGTTTATTGTTTATACAGATCATAAGAGTTTAAGATATATATTTGGGAAAAAAGAATTAAACATGAGGCAAAGGAGATGGATGGAAATTCTAAGTGACTACAAATGTGATATTCAATATCACGAAGGAAAAGCAAATGTAGTCGCAGATGCTTTAAGCCGTAAGTATCATGAAAAGCAAAAGCGAGTTCGCGCTCTTAGATTAAATCTACGGTTAGATTTAATGGAACAACTGAATAATGTTCAAGCAATAGCAATCAAGGATGATGCTGAAGGAATGAAAGGAAGGATAAAAGAACTAGAGCAAGGCACCGATGGAATTTGGAGATTACACAAGAAAAGAATTTGGGTACCTAAGCAAGGAGATTTAAGAAATAAAATTTTAGAAGAAGCTCATAAATCTAGGTATACCATGCACCCTGGAAACAATAAGATGTACCAAGATTTAAGAAATAATTTCTGGTGGATAAGAATGAATAAGGACATAGCTAGATATGTATCTAAGTGTCTGACCTGCTCGCAAGTTAAAGCAGAACACCAGAAACCTTCAGGGTTACTCCAACAGTTAGAAATGCCTGTGTAGAAATGGGAACTAATAACAATTGACTTTCTTACTAAGCTACCCAAGACCAGAAAAGGTAACGACGCAATTTGGGTAATTGTGGATCGATTAACCAAATCAACTCATTTTCTACCCATGACGGAAACCTTTAGCATGAAAAGATTAGCCAAGTTATACATAGAAGAAGTAGTATCCTTACATGGAGTTCCACTCTCTATTGTATCAGATAGAGATAGTCGTTTTACTTCGCATTTTTGGACAAGTTTTCAAGAAGCCATGGCGACTAGACTAAACTTAAGCACTGCATACCATCCCCAAACAGACGGGCAAAGGGAAAGGACACTCCAAACCTTGGAAGACATGCTCAGGGCATGTGTAATAGATTTTGGTGGAAACTGGGATGACCACCTATCCTTAATTGAATTCTCCTATAACAATAGTTACCATTCAAGCATCGAAGCTGCCCCGTTCGAAGCACTGTATGGGCGAAAGTGTAGAACTCGAGTTTGCTGGGCAGAAATAGGAGAAAATCAATTATCAGGTCCCGAGATTGTGCAAGAAACCACCAACAAAATAACTCAAATTTAGGAAAGACTGAAAGCAGCTCGAGATCGTCAAAGGAGTTATGCAGACAATCGGCGCAAGCCGTTGGAATTTCAAGTTGGAGACAAGGTACTTTTAAAAGTTTCTCCTTGGAAAGGGGTAGTCCGCTTAGGTAAGAAAGGAAAGCTAAATCCAAGGTACGTAGGACCATTCCCAATAACTTAAAGAATAGGACCCGTTGCATATCGCTTACAACTACCAAAAGAACTAGCCGGAGTACATGATGTATTTCATGTATCTAATCTCAAGAAGTGTCTATCTGACGAATCACTGGTAGTACCTCTTCCGGATATAGAGGTGAATGAAAAGCTAAAGTTTGTTGAGAAACCACTCCAAATAGAAGACAGAAAGGTCAAGTTTCTCAAACACAAAAGACTAGTACTGGTCAAGGTTAAGTAGGATTCAAAAAGAGGAGCTGAGTACACCTGGGAGCTGGAATCAGAAATGAAGTGAAAGTATCCTCACCGATTTCAGTAAATCTCAAGGACGAGATTTTAAATAAGGTGGGGAGGATGTAAGGACCTGCAAAAATGTCCCTAAACGACCCGTAAGTGAAAACCCGGACCTCTGAAACCCTTATGTGCATGAAAAACAAAGAAATCAAGAAATTTGGGTTTCACGCGGGCCGCGTAAACCATAAGATAAGGTTACGCGGGCCGCGACAACTTAAAAAGTCTCCGGATAAGCGAACAGGCCACGTGTCGCACACGTGGCGGACCTACCAGTGACACGCTAGCCCTAGTTGTATACTAGGTGGCCCTCGTGGGTCGCGTAAGCTCTTATTAAGTTTTACGCGGGCCGCGTAAAACTCATTTTTCTGCTATAAATTGCCTGTGCATGGCCTGATCGTCTGTGCTCGAGAAAAATTTCAAAATCACACTTATTCTGTTCCAAAATCAAGTTCAAGGTAGGAAAACGCTGCTACGATACAGGGTATTAACTCGATCACTGCTACGATACAATGTCCGATCGAATGAAACCGATCCGACGAATGTTTAAGTGCTGCCCGTATTTGGGCTATACTTTGTCATTCGTCGTGAAGGTTTTGTTCCGTGAGCTTATCGTAAATGTTGTATTAAGTTACTTACCTAGTTTCGTGTGCATTGTTGTTTAAATTAGGTTATCAGGCTTATCAGTAGGCTAAACTCTGCCCAACTAAACTTGCAATGTGAGTCATTCTCTTTTTATCAACAATGTTTTACAATACTCAAATTATTTTCAAAAGTTATAATTACAGGGATTAAGTCTTGGTTATCATGAATCACTGGCAAGTGGGGTATTGTGCACATTACTAATTTCTCACGGTTAGGTTCACCAACCTAACAGTGATAATTATCACTACATGGGTGAAAGGACCCAATAGTGGTATGACCATCGTTACCAGGGTGTGACACGGCGCCAGATAAAAATAAGATAGAAGCCATTGTAATCGCTCTTATGCTGTAATTTATAGCTACGTGTCATTTTATCAAATTTGAGTGACTCGCCAGTATTTCCCCGCTAATGAAATATTTTTAAAACATGTTTCAGGTGACCTACTGTGAATCAAGGAAAAGTGCTACAGAGCACTAATAAAGCTTGAAGTGGTGGCTCAGCTAAGTAGATAATCATGTTTTGTAAAACAGGGAATTTCCTCGTGAAATTCCTCTATTGTAAATTACGGGGTTTGTCCCAAATTATGAAATAAAATAATTGAGCATTTTCAAGTTTTAAAAGATCCTGTTAAACTTCCGCTGTCAACTCAACTAATAAGTACCACGGGTTTCTGTTCCGCGGCTCCTGAACCGGGTCACACCGAGCCGGGGGCCGTGACAATATCTTTGGCTTGGCAATTTCTTGTATTTTCATATATCTTAAAAATAATTTATTTTTAAGATTAACTCAAAAATATGTATTTTTAGCTTCCACCAAAATGGCCTATTTTAAGGTGTTTATCAAATATATATTTTTATACTTCAAAAATAATATATTTTCATGGTTGAAAAAATATATTTTATTTTTATATACTTGTAAAAATATATATTTTGTCACTTGTTCGGTTTTGAAAATATAATTTCACCAAGTTTCTATATTTTATATTTTTAATCTGGAATATATATATATATATATATATATATATATATATATATAATTTGTCCAATATGTCCAAGTGTCCGATTCGTCCAATTTTGTGTCCATGATATAAACATTCATGTATTCTTGTAATTCCTTAATTACAAATTTTACCGTATTTGTTTGTGTATATTACTTCAAGTTCCTAACTTTAATATAACTAATACAAACAATATACACATAGCACATAGATCAAGTGACCACTAAATATATATTTTCCTAAAATATATATATTTATAACCATTTGTATTTCTTGAAAAACCTTACCTTCTTTGCTTGTATTTTTATACAAAAATTGTGGGAATTTTTATACTTATTATTTTTGAACAAGTTTACTTGTAAGAACCTTGAAAAAAAAATATTTTCTAAGTGTTTGAATTTTATAAAAATTTGGCCATAGTTTCCCTTAGAAAATGGAGGTTCCATGTTTTAAAAATATATCATTTTCTTTTAAAAAAATCATCAACAATTTCCCACAACAATTTATAACATAATATATCACGAAATACACTAAGATGAACTTGTGAACATGTAGTATTCTAGTATGGTTTTTAAGTATGTTTATTTGTTTAAAAATCATACTTAACTTATAATTTTACCAAACTTTTAGAAAACCATTATTGAGTTCATCCGTCTTTCAAAAAGTCCATAATTTGTATGTAACAATTTATAAACTTTAACAACTTCAATCTTTCAAGTTCATCCATTTTTCAAGAAACCAAAATTTGTATGTAACAAGTTAAACATTTTAATAACTTCAACTTTCAAGTTCATCCTTCTTTCAAGAAACCATATTTTGTATGAAACAAGTTCTACATTTTAACAACTTCATTTTTCAAGTTCATCCATTTCATACAACATGTTCATCATGGATCCTTCCAAGATCCTCATGTATTCTTGTTAGATCATGTTTTTACTCATCATCTAACAAGTTTATATGTGATGTTCATCATCATAAACACAAACAATCAACTAAACAACTTCATAACACATCATAAACAACTTGTTTTCTTTTGATTTTTAGCTTGGTTTAAAGTGTTCTTCATCTTTGTTTTGTAAGAGCTTTTAGATGTTATGTTGTACATAAGCTACATATACATAAACAAGATGAAAAATAGGTGTTCAAGGGTCTTACTACTAGCACAAGGCTAGGGAAGTGACAAGAGGATGAAGGTGAAGAAAATTGATGGATAATAGCTCCCAAGAGAGGTCCTTCAACTCCTATTGCTTGGAACCTTCTTATATGTGCTTGATACACCTTGGAGTATACTTGAAATTGCTTGAAATTGATTGAAAGTGAAGATGGGGGGTGTGGTGTTTTCGGCCGAGAATGGGAGAGGAGGAAGGAGAAGTTTGGATTTTTTTGTGAGTCTTGAAAATGAGTTGAAAGAGATGTAGATAAGCAGTATTGTCTTTTGTGTCATAATTTCCCTCCAACAATTTAACCAAAGGATCATGGACTAGCGTCTTTGACTAACAATGTGTTTAGTCAACTTGTTTAGGGATGGTGGGTCCCTTGGGGACGGTTAAAATGGGGGGGGGGTCTTGTTTGATTAAAAATATGTTAAGTGTTTATATGATGAAATGTATCACTTAGTTAGGGGTTTAAATTGTGTTGGTGATTTTCATGTAATATAAGGTGTTAGATGAATTTAACTAGCTTCATATTGCTAAACAACTTTAACTAGTTTGTATTTTTGTGTCTAGCTAGTAATCGGGTGTTTGTTTCGATATCAGATCGCTAAAAGATCAACATTTGTAACTTGTATAACATGATGTGCTTTTATGTCTTGATAATATTCCCGATACTTTTTAAGTTATTCTGGGTGTTCAAACATTATTTCTGAATATTACATGAACTAGTGAATGCTGAATTCTTGCTGAATTATGCTGATTTTGCCATTTATAGCTAGTTTCGGGTAGTTTTTAGTGTTTGTATGTCTTCCGAAAGGTATTAACATAAACCCTTGTTTTCTCACATGAGATTTAGTATAACATTGACGCTGGACCTCAATATATGTCCTAAATATATCGTTTAGCTGAGTAATGAACCCATGCCAGCACTACTAGTCTAACTGGTAAGTGTACTAGTCATTCCTGAGCACTGTCTAAACGGTTTCAAGTTGCGACCAATAAAAATGAACAATATGCATCAAAAAATGTATTTTGTGAGTTCTCTAGATGTATGTCGTGAAATCATGCAATTCAGTTGTTCAGAACACACAATTGTATAATATTAAACACTGTTTTAATGGTACGGAAGTTACCCGAAAAATGCCAGTTGTCACACAAACCTTGTTCCCAACTAATTTGCATGTGCCAACCTTAACATGTATAGCGCTTTAGGATTAGCACATCGCCCTATTGAGGGTCTATGTTAAGTCATTCAATCACGGTTTTTTTCGCCTCGTTGACAAATTACGCAACTTTGTGGACACAATTGGTTTGACCTTTATTTGATGCATGCTAGTATTGCTATGTTTTCATGCCTTTCTATATTGTTATGCTAGGTAGAATTGATGACAACTTTTCTATCTATGCTAATAGCCAAAACTTGTATGCTCACCAATGCTTTATGTGTTGACATTTATTTTTTATATATTGCAGGAAATTGATGATATGACGTTCAAGAATCTAGTACGATGGATTTAGAAACACATTTAAATTGATGTACTTTTAATTTTTGTATTTGAACTTCCTTGTTGCATTTCTATTTCAAGACAATGTACCCTTTTAGTTATCAATGAAATTAAGTTTAATTAATTATTGTCACATTTAGTAAGTTGTGATGTCTCGAGCAATCTATTTCGTCCCACCCCGATGTTTTCACCATCGGTTGGGGTGTGACACAAGCCCTTATCTTGGCCTTAACCTCTTAAAAACAAACCTGACCCCACTCATTCACCACACAACACTTCACGCAACATCCAAGACTCTCCCAAAGATTCAAGTAACCTCTTAACCTTCTCTCTAGAAAAATTTAGCGTTCTCATGATCTATGAAGCATATTTAGGCTTTCAAACAACGAAAGACCTTGAATATGCATCAAAATAACAAACATAACACTCTTGAAAGGCACATTGATGTGTATAGATTCAAAAAGGTGAGTTTCTTTGAAAATGTTAGGTTTCTATGATAAATTGTAAAATCTTCATGTGGTGATAGAGGAATCATCCATCTTACATGTGTATGTGCAAGGATGTTGCTCAATGATTCACCCAAAACATGAAAATACATTCAACATGCCAAAACTAACAAGTTCTATGTATCACACATTGTGTTTAGATTAACAAGTTTGAAAGATTCTTGAACTAGTGTCACCAATAATTTGTTATGTTCATAGAAATATAATTGTTTATGGAAATGGCTTCGAAAAAGTGTGAAAATAATATATGGAAACAAAATGTGTTCAAAATAGCTTGAAATAGGCACTATGTAGCAATATGTATTCTAAAGAGCCAAGATCCACCAAGTTTTGATGAATATACAAAGTTTATACTTAAACCAAGCAAGAATAGTGGTCTGACGAGGAAGAATTGGTGAAAAACCTGCTGAAAATAACAAAGAGAAACTCAATACCGAAAAACCGAAAAGAAAACCCTAAGATTAGAAAACCTAGTTACGGATCTTAAAAATTTCTAAAGTTATTACAAGTGATTTAGGATGTCAAAATAAGGTTGTCTTCCGGAATTCATGATTTTTTGAGGTGTCTAGCTATTTTTAATAATTTGTGGACATAAATAACCACAAAAAATAAATAAAATACTTAAGACTACCCAAAATTCCTAGTTTTTTTTTTGAGAAATATTTATTAGTAATATGAAGCATAGAAACTAAATTTTAAATGATTCTAAGTTGTGGAGCGATGATTTTGAATATTGCTTTAAAATGCGATTTAAAGACTTTTTTTTTGGATCTTTCTCAAAATATACACTAAAAATACAAAAAAAAAAATAATATTTCTAAAGAAGGTTATAAGGTTAGAAATGGTTTTGGGAATTTTTTGGAATTATATGGTCATTATAATAAGTTATAGGGAACTTAGGTGTTAAACAGGTTTTTAAATCGAATTTTATTTTACAAACTGACACCTATAAAGTGTAGAGATAAAACTCTATAGGTTTTTAAGTCTAAAATAGTCTATTTTGATGTTTTAAACCTATTTTTAAAATATACCAAAGGTTTGGGGGCATTTTAGCCAAAAATGCAGATCAACAGTAATAAACAGGAAAACCGACAAATGTTGGGAACATATCCCGCAAGCCCCGAAGCTTGTCATGTTTTTATAAGACATTATTCCATACCCAGGGTTTGATTTGGTATAACATAGTAGAAGTCACAAGTCTTTGAGAATCTATAAGTATAAAAACTAAAACAACACCCTAATTTCAGAAATAAAAGATTTTCGCTTTCAAGACATACATCAACCACTAGCCTCCTCAACACAATATATACTTGGTTTAGAACGAAATTCCTAGTCATACGTCATTCGGATTAGATCCGAGGTCTTATAGTTCTTAACACCTTATAGGAGACAAGTAGTGCACACACGCCGTACCGAAGTCTTCAAGTAAAAGCACAAACTAAACTGTGAGTCTCGTGGCCCCTATTAGTGTTTTATACTTTCTGCGTGAAAAATGCAAAACGATACATTTTAATACATGTTATCCACATAACATCACATCACATCACATCATATGGTATTCCATGAGTTGTTGCTTTGGCACCACACATGAGTCCCTACATTCAAACATAATCATTAGCTTTTGGTAAAGCCATGAAATAATATAGATAGCTTGTCACACCCCAATCGATGGCGGAATCATCGGGGCATGGCATTGAGCGAAACAGATTGTCCAGAAGTTTCCATAACAACTATCATTACTATTCAATTTATATAATACGTCCCATACCGTACCTTAAATAGCAAACAAATTATTATAGATAACATCAAGTCAAATATTCTGTTCCGACAACTCAGATTTAAATATAAAATTTGTTCAAATGCTTCTAGAGGCTCGATCTGCAAGACCTACAGACAACTATGCTCTAGACGCTTATTCTAAGCTCGCCTTCCTAGCATGTCGGGCAGAGCGGGTGGGGACCTGTGTAAGCACGCTTTGCTGGCAGCGCTTGAGTAATTGGTGCTGGTCGATGATGAGACTGCTGCTGAGCCGGTACGGCTTGCAGAGGAGCAGCAGTGGTAGTGACAGCACAGTTCTTGTTGCTGGAGCTGTTGTTGTTGTGCTTCTTCTTGCGGCGTGATGACTTGGATGGTTGAGCAGTGGCGGTTTTGGCAGTCGGTGCAGTGGTAGCTTGATGCAGAGACTTGGAGGGCTTATCCCAGAACCCAGCTTTTACCCGCTTGTCGTTGATCTCGGTGGCAAGCAAGTAAGTCTCTTCAATTGATGAGGTCTTCGCGGCGTTAAAAAAATCGGCAACACAATCGGGTAGAGCTCGAATGTACTTCTTGATGGCCATGTCTGACGTCTTAACTTGATCGGGACAGATGATGCTGAGCTGTTTAAAGCGAGCAGTCAAGGCAGCGTTATCTCCATCCTTCTGCTTAATGTTCCAAAACTCGTCCTCCAGCTTTTGGCATTCACGGGGAGGGCAGAATTCGTCCATCATGATGGCTTTCAGCTCTTTCCATGTCAGCTCATAAGCTGCATCATTCCCGCGTTTGTTTCGTTCGGCCGTCCACCAGTCTACATGTGACACTTCGGATTTCCCGGGCAACTTTCTTGATGTAACATTGCGTGTACGTATATTATTAAATGGAAACTATGAATTTTCTGTTATTACGTGTTGTATGTACGTTATATATATATATATATATATATAAGTATGTATGTGTGTAGTGGGCCGAGACCACGAAATCCGACTCGAGACCACCCAGTCTCGAGTGAACAGTAACATTTGGGCCGGTTGGGCCATACCACTCGGAACCAAACCCGGCCTTGAAACGGGTATAAAAACCCAAAACCCTCACACTTTCTCCTTTACACTCTCCCTCATTTCACTCTTACACTCCCTACCTCTCCCTCACTAAAACCCTAGCAACATCACATTCTTCTCCTTCTTCTCGGATCAAATCGGTGACCACTAGGAGCTCTCGGATCAACTCACACACACACCCGTTTAGAAGCTTCATACTCACCCTTGAACCTCATCAACCGGTTAGTGTCTCTATGATGTTTGTTGTTGTTGTTAAATGATAGTATGAATGATATGATTTAACTAGTGTAGTTGTATGCTTGATGATGTTTTATTTTGTGAATCAAATGTGTGTGAAGTGGATAATCGGCTAACATGTTTTAATTTCGGATAAGTTGCTAATGAGCTCATGATATCTTGTGGCTAAATATGATTCAAACCATTGATTATTGATGTTCATGAAAACCGGTTTGCATATGTGTAGCACCATGTGAATCGGTTTAGTGTAGAGTTGATTTTTGAGATGTTATGTGATAACTTGAAACCATTAGATGGGTATGTTCAAGTGTGTTGATTTGTTGTTCATGATTATGTTTGTGATTTATGCTAAAAATCCGGAAATATGATGAACAAGTAGTTAACATGAATATGACTTGATTTTATATGAAGAACAACTTGAAGATGCTATGAATATGTTATGAACATTTGAAATTGCCATGTTTGATCCATTTTGATGCTTAGCTAGACAAGAAAACATGTTTATGAAATTCTATTGGATAGTACACCAAATCACGATTACACAATTCTATTGGTTAGTACATGTGACAGGTTCTAGAAGGATTTATGTGCACGTAATCATGGTTGCGAGTCGGAACCCTTGGTTGCGACTCGAGACCAAAGCATGATGAACCGAGACGGGCTTCAGGGACTCGAGACCGACTAAGTCTCGACTTGAGACGACATGATCTCGACTCGAGACTGGGCTCGAGACTCCTGAGATTGCGACTCGCAAGCAGCACACTCGAGACCAAAACGTGATCCTTCGAGATCTCCCGGTTGCGACTAGAGACCGTGTATTCTTGAGTCGAGACCACCCTTGTCTCGACTGGGCTGCCTACGTGTTATTGGGCCACGACTTGTTGGGCTATCTGTTGACTGGGCTGCATGTGTTTCTGTTACTGTTGGTTTGTGAAGATGTTAGGGCAGGCCCAATAACCCAACTGTTTGAATGTATGCATGCTAAGTGTGTCTATACGTGTTTACTATACGTAATTACTTGTACCCCAACTTGACCTATATTTGGTAACCATGCTAGGACGTGGTGACCAACGTGTTTGACCGGGTATTTAATCTACCGAGCAACCCAAGGTGAGTTCACAACCTAAAGCATGCGTTCCTGGTGGTTTGGGAAACGGAACTAAAAACAACACTATCCCCTGATGAGGGATACAACTTACTTTTCTTCCCTTGTTCTTGGGAACCTTTAGTTAATTACTATTTATACGGAATGCAACAAACGGCACTAAACGAAACTCTATCACTCAAGTCCCTACTACATAATACCGATTAGTCGCCGGGGCTAGGCGAACGGGTTATTGGTTGATAGCGCTATTTAGGTCTTACAAACCTCACACCGTGCCATGGTATGGGATCGGTCGTGAACTAATGTACTCAGGCATCCGTCAATGATGATAGAACATTGACATCGGGGCATCCTGCGGAAACGCAAACGGTTACCTAGTGTTCGGTATTGGAAAAACAGTTTAGTCGCTAACTTTTGGGGTAGCTCCCCATGGCATGTATAAACGGATAAATTAACTGGTGAAACAAGTTTTTGGTAATTAAAACTGGACAACTAGTGAACTCGCTCAACATTATTGTTGACACCTTACTGCATGCTTTGCAGGTAACCAGTGACTGAGGAGCTTGCTGCTTGGGGATGCGTAGTGTTCGTCTACCCCTGTGTGGGTGTTAAATAAACATGAACCATGAACCTTGTTTAAAACGGTTTTATTTATGCTTCCGCTACTTACTACTATTTGAACTTAAAACTTTAAACTCTGAACTTGATATTTGCTAATCGTATGGTTAGTAAGTGTTACTTTGGCTATTAATTTAATTATTCAGTATAATTGGTGGATGGATCCTGGTCAGTCACGCCCTCAAGCGGATGATACTCCGCAGGTGGAATTTGGGGGTGTGACACTAGAGCTCGGGACTGGAAGACGCCGGTTGCGTTTAGGGTACGGAGATTTCTGGACAACCGCTTTGGCGTAGAGTGACTTCGATGGAATCAAACCATTGAAACATAGCTGTTGAGCCATCTTCCCCGGTGAATTCCTTTGGTCCGCACGCCTTGAACTGTTTAAAGCTGAAAAAAAGTCTTGGTAGCGTCTTTGGGAGCTTCAGTTCTCGACTCCTCGGAAGATTTGCTGACGTTTTCATAGACATCGCTCACGGCTTTTGCTACTTGCTTGGCGATGATAGCAGCAAGACGTCTGTCTCTCTTTTCTTGGCGGGTTAGTGGGGTTTGGTGTCCGGATGATGACATGGTCTGCAACAGACATCGTCTACTACTTACTAAAGCTCAGGAACACGTCGAAACACGTATCACATACACATATAGGCACATAATCACAGATTCACGTAGTCACAGAAGCACATAGGCACGTAGGCATGTATAGCACAGAGACACATAAACACAGAAGCACATTCCTATTTAATCACAGAGGCAGTCAGAATACAGAAACCTATCATTCAAAGCTCGCGTGTCGTTCGTATATATCGGTCGTGTATAGCATATTGGGTAGTATCGTATATTCGTATGCATGCCGAGTATAGTATAAGCGTATATCGTAGCATAATGGCCTCTAGATTGTGGCGACCCGTTACCGTTTTGAGGTAGAAGAGCAATGCGAGTCGTGTGTGTCGATTGACTCTCGGGATCGTGTTTCCGCCTCGATTCTTGGGCATTCAGCACATATTCCCTAGGTCATACTCGTGAGTTCAGGTCGTTGGAGTCCGTCGAGGCTTTGGTGAGGTAAATAAAAGTCGGAACAAGTTGTCAAGGTTAGGGTTTCGCCCCTAGCTTAGTAACTTCTTCCTTGTTCTAGTAAAGTTGAGGAGATTATTCATCAAAATATGGATTTCACTCCTGATTTGGTATAATTCTCCTTGTCAAACAAGCGTTCGTAATTGAAAGATAATGAAGAAATCATTGATAGGTTGATAAAACAGCTTTTGATCCAGCAATTTAGTCGAGAGTTTGCGGTTTTCACACCTAATCTTGACTAAATCGCCTTCTCATTATTGAAAATTTGAGTGCGGTAATAGTGTATTGTAGGCGAGTTCTGCTCTTTCTCGCTTGGTCTGTTGGTTCCTAACTATAGTCTAGGTCTCTAAGACTTCGACCCGGACTAGGTCGAGTCTAGCCTAATTCCCTATAGTTATGGCTCTGATACCAATCTGTCACACCCCAACCGATGGCGGAATCATCGGGGCATGGCACTGAGCGAAACAGATTGTCCAGAAGTTTCCATAACAACTATCATTACTATTCAATTTATATAATACGTCCCATACCGTACCTTAAATAACAAACAAATTATTACAGATAACACAAGTCAAATATTTTGTTCCGACAACTCAGATTTAAATATAAAAATTGTGTATGATGGTTTGACTTTTGAAGTTTTCGTTGTAGCATTTTGAAAACATTGAAGTATCTTTACCTTTCAGGTCGATCAATCGAACGGTCCATTCGATCGGCCGGCTAACCGGTCAGTTAGGTGCTTCAGCAAACAAGTTCTTATCAGGGTGTCACCTGATCGGACGGCTGTTCGATCGGGTGGCACTCCAACGCGTTGAACATTTTGAAAATCAATTAAGTGTTGAAGCATAGTATCTCATGATCCGAAGAGTAATTCAGATCAGACGATAGTCCGATCGAACAGTAGTTTGTTTAATACTAGACTTCATGGAATTGTTCAAGTGTGGGGCCAGGTGCTAGCCGATCGGCTGATTGTCCGATCGGCTGGGCTGTCCATTCGGACAGTCAGTCCGATCGGTTAGCATCCTGACCTAATCAGCCTGTTCGTCTAACCCTTGGCTGTTCTGATTGTTTGACGTTATATCGAGGTGTTTTGACAACAAGTTGAACCATAGAACCCTCGTTCTTACTTGTTCCTCCTGATCGGACATGAATCACCCAAATTCGGCCGGTGAACTGTTCGGAACGGAGTTTAACGTTTAACCCGAAGTCGGTAAACCTCGTGGATAGAATCCGGATCTTGAGTCGTGCCACCACCGAAATGATTAGCAAGTCGGCACAAGCTCTGTTCCTATCGGTTTGAAGGCATTGAGTGTAAAAGAGTTGAAAGAAAGTTGGAAAGCCATCTTTCAATCCTTTTCACCGAGAAATGTTCAGATCTATGAAAGATCTTTGCTTGTTTTTGTGGAAATCGGCTAGATCCAAGTGATTCTTGGTGGATTGAAGCCAAAACATGAAGTTCTTCAGGAATACCATGATGACATCATCGTAGAACACTTGAATCTTGATGATTTCATGGTTAGAAATCAAGATTTGAAAAATAGAAAGGTGTAGGAGTGTGTATAGATCAAGAAAGTACAAGATTTAGGATGAATCTTACCGGAATCGGAAGGAATCTGAAAAAAGAAGGGGGGCACGAGCTGGTCGGTCAGAGCTTTCCAAAAGTGGTGAGTATGACGATGACATGGGTATTTATAGGATGCCAAAAGTAGAAAGGGCTAGCCGATCGGCCAGGCATCCCGATCGGACAGCCTGTCCGATCGGCTGGGCTGTTTGAGCGGCTGAGAGCCTGATCGTTCAGCTGCCTGATTCGAGTGTTCGGTGCGACGATTCTTGATATTTCGGTTTCGATTGCGATTGATGAGAATACGATAGAGTTTCCTATTCAAATTACTTTTAATCGCAACCACTATATCAAACATACAATCATCTATATCTCGCGCTGTCTCTTCTCCACCAATTGTCATGATTCGATTTCGATTGAATTCGATTGAGTCTCGAGTTCGATGATGATTAGATTAGCTCGATTATTGATTAATTGACTTTATCGCATTGTTACTTCCTATTATTCACAGTCCTAAAGCAGTTCACGTCGATAAATAAACTTCGATTAATTCGATTTTAGCAGATACTCCACATAATACAACTAACGTAATCGCAAACATAAAATAGACTAACTATGGTCAAAGGAGTCAATCTTGAATTTGACTTTGACCTTGACATTCGGTAACACGGGGTGTTACAGCCTCCCCTTTTTAGGGAATTTCGTCCCGAATTAGGCTGAAAGCTGCACAACACCATGAACCACGTTTGAAAACTTCCTCTCTCTAGGCTTTCATTTGAACAACTGCGGGTACTTCGCCTTCATGTCGTTTTCGAGTTCCCAAGTGAACTCTGCGCCTCGTTTGCCTTCCCATCGGACTTTCACAATAGGAATGCGCTAGCGTCTGAGTTGCTTGGTTTGGCGATCCATGATTTCGACAGGCTTCTCCACAAAGTGTAGCATTTCGTTTATTTGAAGGTCGTTGAGAGGTACAATTAAATCATGCTCAGCCAGGCATTTTTCGGAGGTTTGACACATGGAAAGTTGGGTGGATGTTACTGAGTTCCTCCGGTAGTTCGAGTCTGTAGGCGACTTTTCCGATCCTTTCCAGAATCTTAAAAGGTCCAACGTATCGAGGCGCTAGTTTCCCTTTCTTGCCGAATATGACCACACCCTTCCAAGGTGATACCTTTAGGAGTACGTAGTCGCCAACGTCAAATTCAAGGGGCTTGCGTCGTTTATCGACATAACTTTTCTGTCTATCCCGAGCTTTCAACAAGTTGTCTCGGTTTTGGAGGACTTTGTCAGTCGTTTCTTGTAATAGCTCAGGACCGGTTAATTGCGAGTGACCGATCTCGTGCCACACAATTGGCGATCGATATCTCCTTCCATATAGGGCCTCGAATGGTGCCATTTGGATGCTGGCATGATAGCTGTTGTTGTATGAGAATTCGACTAACGGCAGGTATTTGTTCCAATTACCACCGAAGTCAATTACTACCGAAGTCTATGGCACACGCACAGAGCATGTCTTTAAGAGTACGGATCATTCTTTCAGTCTGTCCGTCGGTTTGAGGATGGAATGCGGTACTTAGGTTAAGCGACATACCGAGAGCTGCTTGAAACGTTTCCC
The DNA here is from genome assembly GCF_002127325.2 of Helianthus annuus. Taxonomy (NCBI): domain Eukaryota; kingdom Viridiplantae; phylum Streptophyta; class Magnoliopsida; order Asterales; family Asteraceae; genus Helianthus; species Helianthus annuus. The sequence continues at coordinate 16,231,369 of NC_035439.2, forward strand.
ACAATCGTGAAGTAAACCGTGCATCACGGTCAGAAATAATGTCACGAGGCGTACCATGATTACAAATGATCTCGTCGGTATAGATTCGGGCTAATCGTTCTACCTTGTAGTCTTCTCGTATTCGCAAAAACTGGGTTGATTTGTGTCACACCCTGACCACGTAAAACAACAAAACATGGCGGAATCGTCGGAGAGTGTTGTAACAGAATCATTGTTTCATAACACATAACACATGGAAAATTGAAATTTTGTTTTATTGATTAAAGGAGTTACAATGTCTTAACAAACAAAGAATATAACATAATCAACTAGTCTTGCATCTTTTATTGTCACTAAAGCCCAAGTCCGCCTATGTGTATCTTGATCAATCCTATGCATCATCTCCTGAAACACATGTGAAAATAGGTACGTCAGCATAAAAATGCCGGCGAGTACATAGGTTTTATTGATTTAGGATTCATGACTTATAGGTTTAGAAAAAGTTGTTTAACAAAAAGTCAGTCATGATCCTTGTAAAATGTTTTGTTTTATAAATCATTTGAAAAGCGATGATAGATATGTATATTTAAAAGAATAATGTAAGGTTAAATGAATAACCAAGTAAAATGAATTTGTATAAAACAAACTGTTTTGTAAAACAATGTCTTGTGAAAAATATGTTATTTCTATAAAATGTATAAGTCCAAATTTAATGATTTAAATAACGCTACGACATGTAATATAATACAAGCACTTATATATAGGAAGTACCAGCGGCGTATCCACCATGCATGTATCACATTACACACGTCTCGTTACTCAAATCACTTACCCAAACAAACCACCAATGTAAATTGCCCATGTCTAAACCATTTGTCAAATGTCTTTGTGAAAACCATGTCAAAATGTTTATGTCAAAATGTTTATGAAATGTATATGTCAAATGTCAATCATGTAATGTGTAAACAAAATGTCATGTATGGCAAGTGATATATGTATCAACTAAACCATAGGTAAAAAAATGCACAAAACAATGTATTGAAGTAAAACTTGGTTTAAATCAATGTTATGTTTTGTGGAAATGCATGCTACAATGAATACGGACATTTATGCGGTATTATGAAAATGCATACATCCAAGCCTTGTGACTGTGGTGATAAACCTTTAAACAAATTAAAGGTCTATCGGTTTTTATGTTTAAATCGAATTCGGTCATTCCTTCCATCCAAACATACCTAGGATGTCAGGAACGGGAGTTGTCAATTCCTATGGTACCATTACCTACTAACGAGCGGCGTGATCGAAGTTAATGAATGTATATGGTCCCACTTAAACAAACCAAATGTCATACCCAAAATGTAAGCATGTGATGAAAAACAAATGTACTAAGTATGATGAACATACATAGCATGAAAAGGTATTGTAAAACAGTGCACTAAGTATGCGCTAAACGAATATACGTAGCATAAAATGTCATGTAAAACGATGTACTAAGTATGCACACAATGGACATACATAGCAAAAACATAATGAAATCATGTACTAATAGTGTACTAGTGAACATAGCAAGTATATGATGTGAAAACATGAAAAGCATGAAAGTAATAAGTAGGCACATGTGTTTCACTCCAAAATGTTTGGAAAACAGTAAAAGAGGGGTCTATGTACTCACTTGAGGGTGCTTAGAAGTCTTGAACAACAACCAAGCAAAGCTAGAGGGATCACGGAATCAAACGGCACCCTATATAGATAACTACATAAATAACCGGACCTAAATCGGGGGATTGGATAGTATGAGGTTTTGTAAACCAATTGAGTATTGGAACTCATATGATATGGTTAATCAAAGCCCACATACTAAAATGAAACCTAACCTAAGTGCTTATGACCCGTTACGACCTATTAAGGTAGCTTACGCTACTTTAACGCGTCGTGCGCGCAAACGCGTGTTCGAGAAGTCTAACTAGTCCTATGACAAGTACTATATGCCCATACTTGTTTAATTATGTTACACAATTAGTTATGTGTCAAAAGTTTAGGTTACATATGCTTAATTACCAATTATGTATGAAAAGGGTATTTTGGTAATTTACTAAAGGCATATAACTACCTATCATGCGACTAATTAAACCTAAGTGACCATAAGGTATAACCTCGGAAGGTTATTCCCTATTCTACTATGGTCACAAAACATGTTTGGTCGGATCCTAATAATCGACCAAACGGGTCGTGTTCGAAATTCTAAGCGGGTGTTTAGTCCGCTTGACTTACGACTCTACACAAGCACTAAACTATAAAGTGACGAGCTAAACATGTCAAAACATGTTTAGTTAAGTTAGAAAACAGGTTTGGTATCAAAACAAACGGTTTTGATACCTAAAAGTAGCTTGGTTACAAAATATGCGAGAAAACGCATTCTGGCCGAAGCTAAGACTCGTCACTGAGCCTAGATAACGCGGTAATCAGTAGGTATACTTACTAGGGACTATAACCATCGTGATTACGCTCACGTTATGAAGTTCAAACGAACTTCGCGTTGACCATAAACTGGTCAAAGCAGAAAGTCAAACACAGTTTGACTTAAATGCTAAAACGAATGAAAAACGCGAAAGAATACTTACAGAGGGTCCCCGCAAGGTTTGATTCCAAGTAATCTCAGGTAGGAAGTGCATAAACACAACCACTTAGAGAAAACTCAGATCAAATGTGAGGAAGATGGGCAAATGGGTTGGGTATTTATAGGAAAGGCACAATCGTTAGGATCGTTTCTCGATAATCGAGCTTCAATCTTGGCCTTCCACTTGTGCCCATTGTTTTACAATACAAGGGGTGACTAAAAACCATCAAAATCAGCCCCTAGATTGATCAAAAACATGTCCAAGTTCAACGAAGACCAGCTGCTGTTTTAGAAAATGGTTTTTCTGTTACTGGGCACTTCACGCGGCCCGCGTAAGGATAGGGAGGATCCTTACGCGCCCCGCCTGAGGAAGTTTGACAGATTTGTCAGTTTTGGTCCCTACAGCTTAGAAACATGCGTTTCGGCCCATTTTTGACACGTTTAAGCCCCGTTAACCTTATTTCAAGGCTCTAAAATGAAATTAAAGTATTGGGAACTCAAAACATGCTCAAAAATATCTCGGATGTCGGTTCGTTTGGTCGTACGGTTGCGTTGTTCGGTTAATTACGACGGAAGTCGTAACGAACGCAAAAACGATCCAAATTGAGCGACGAATGGATTTTTTTTATTATGCCAAACACCAAAATAAAATATTTTAAGGCTTGCATAAATTTTTGGGTGTCCGGAAGTATTCAGAACATAAGTTATGCGCGAAAATGCAAACCTATGCACTTTTTGACGCTTTTAGTCCCTGAATGACCAAAAAGTTTATTTTAGCACACCGAACACCTCAGAGCCTATTTCTAAGCTATGTAAAGGATATTTAGGGTATGTTTAACGTATGGTCAAGTTCCGGAATGTCCGTTACAGTACAAATTGACATACTTTCGCAGTTTGTCGAATTTAGTCCCTGTAAGCGAATAGACTTGATTTCGGCATACCAAACCATCCAAAACTTATTTCTAAGTTATGTAAAGGTTATTTAAGGTATGTTAAGCCTATGTCACTATTCCGGAATGTTTGTTGCATTAAACTGGTTATATTTACGCATTAGTGCGTATATAACCTTCCCGAAAGCGATTTAAAGCCCAAAATCGATCAAGAACTAATATGTGCAAATGATACACATATTTATAGAAATTCCAAGTATGAAATACAATGTTTCATTGGTTTGGTATTTGTTTGATGGCTGAAGCGACACAGGTGTCACAATTTGGTCAAACGATCAACGACAACCCAAATGTTGTCGTGACCTGATGATGTGGGCGGAAGCTTCGTTATGAAATCCATAGCTATACTCTCCCACTTCTATATAGGAATTGGCGGTTGTTCGAGTAAGCCGGAGGGCCTTTGATGTTCAGCCTTGACCCTTGCACAAGTTAGGCATCTTCCGACATAGAGAGTGATATCCCTTTTCATTCCCGGCCACCAATACTTGTAGCGAAGATCCTGGTACATTTTATCGGCACCGGGATGAATAGAATACCGAGATTTGTGGGCTTCATCCATTAAAATCTTTCGTAATTCAGTCCGCTTAGGGATCCAAATTTGGTCCAGAAAATAGAAGATCCCATTTGATTTGCTTACAAGCTGAGCTCCATCGTGATAGATTATCTCTTTCTTCAAGGTGCGTTCATTAAAGCAAGCATGTTGGGCTTCGCGGATGAGGGTTTCGAGATCGTGTTGGGCTTGGGTATTACGAATACTGAGCAAATAACTCCGTCTGCTGAGCGTGTAGGCAACGACATTTGCTTTGCCTAGGTGATAACGAATCTCACAGTCATAATCGTTGAGGAGTTCTACCCATCGGCGTTGACGCATATTGAGTTCTCTCTGATTAAAGATGTGTTGTAAACTCCTGTGATCGGTGAAGATCGTACACTTGGTACCATACAGGTAGTGTCGCCAAATCTTCAATGCAAAAATAACCGCGCCTAGCTCGAGATCATGGGTTGTGTAGTTCTTCTCGTGGATTTTGAACTGTCGAGAAGCGTAGGCTATAACCTTGTCTCGTTGCATGAGGACACAACCAAGGCCAAGGTTGGAAGCATCACAGTAGACAATGAAATCGTCGTTCCCATCGGGCAATGAGAGAACAGGAGCATTGCAAAGCTTATGCTTGAGGGTTTGGAAAGCAGACTCTTGTTCGGTTCCCCAAACAAAAGACCTGTCTTTATGCGAAGAGCGGTAAGCGGCACAGCGATCTTAGAGAATCCTTCGATAAATCGTCGATAATAGCCTGCTAATCCGAGAAAAGAACGGACTTCAGACGGGTTCTTTGGTGTAATCCAACTCTTAACTGCCTTAATCTTCGCAAGGTCGACATGGATACCTTGACTATTCACGATGTGCTGAACCTCCTCCAGCCAGAATTCGCACTTGGAGAACTTGGCATAGAGTCGATTCCCTTGGAGTAACTTAAGAACCAAACGTAGATGTTGCGCGTGTTCGGCTTTCGATTTGGAATAAATCAAGACGTCGTCGATAAACACGATGACAAAACTGTCAAGATACGGCTTACACACACGATTCATCAGATCCATGAAAACCGCGGGTGCGTTGGTTAAACCAAAAGGCATAACAACGAACTCATAGTGGCCGTAACGAGTGCGAAAAGCGGTTTTGGGTATATCTTCTTCCTAAATACGTAACTGATGATAGCCTGAGCGTAGATCGATCTTCGAGAAACATGTAGCACCTTATAGCTGATCAAACAAATCGTCGATGCGAGGTAGGGGGTAACGGTTCTTGATGGTTAACTTATTCAATTCCAGGTAGTCGATACACATCCTGAACGACCCATCCTTCTTTTTGACGAAAAGGACTGGTGCGCCCCAAGGAGAGGTGCTCGGGCGAATAAAACCTTTTTCAAGTAATTCCTGGAGTTGGTTCGAGAGTTCCCGCATTTCGGATGGAGCGAGTCGATAAGGGGCTTTAGCTACGGGGTTAGCTCCAGGAATGTGGTCGATGCGGAAGTCGATATCACGACTTGGCGGTTATCCGGGAAGATCATCAGGGAACACCTGAGGAAATTCACGGACTACAGGGACGTCTCTGATTTCTGTCTTTTCTTTTCGTTCTCCGCTACTACGATGTTGGCGAAGAAAGCTCTGTATTCCTTGCGGAGATACATGCTAGCTTGGACACATGACATGAGCTTGAGACCTTTCGAAGCAGTTTCGCCGTACACACATAATAAATCACCATTCGCGAGCGAGAATCGAATCATCTTGTCGAAGCACACAACTTCAGCATGGTTTTCGCGTAGAAAGTCCATGCCTACTATGATGTCAAAACTTCCGAGCTGCATTGGAATAAGGTCGATTGGAAAGATGTGATTGTTGAGCTCGAGAGTACAATCACAAAGAACGGAATTAACGGCGACAGTTCTTCCAGTAGCGACATCAACTTCGAATGACGAGGGAAGATAAGAATGCTTACGACTAAGGAGCTTCTCGAATTCAAACGACACAAAGCAGTTATCGGCTCCAGTATCAAACAAACACGATGCCTAAATACCATTCACAAGGGACGTACCATTAACACGTTGTTGTCAGCCTGGGCTTGCGACATTGATGTTGAAGGTTCTAGCGCGTGCTGCTTGTTGCTGCTGCTGGGGCTCTTGCTTCACAACCCTGTTTGGGCACATGTTTGCAAAGTGGTTAGGGTCACCACATGCAAAGCAGACTCGAGCATTGATCACGGGTGCCTGAGCTGCGTGTTGGCCTTGCGGAGCTGGGAGTAGAGCTTGATGAGCAGTGGCTTGAATTGGGGCTTGACGAGGACCATAGCGACAATTGGTAGTAAAATGGCCGTACAAATTGCAATGAGCGCAGAAGCGACAGGCAAGACCCACCGGGTGATGATATGAGCATGTCGGGCAGAGCGGGTGGGGACCTGTGTAAGAACGCTTTGCTGGCGACGCTTGAGTAATTGGTGCTGGTCGATGATGTGACTGCTGCTGAGCCGGTACGGCTTGCAGAGGAGCAGCAGTGGTAGTGACAGCACAGTTCTTGTTGCTGGAGCTGTTGTTGTTGTGCTTCTTCTTGCGGCGTGATGACTTGGATGGTTGAGCAGTGGCGGTTTTGGCGGTCGGTGCAGTGGTAGCTTGATGCAGAGACTTGGAGGGCTTATCCCAGAACCCAGCTTTTACCCGCTTGTCGTTGATCTCGGCGGCAAGCAAGTAAGTCTCTTCAATTGATGAGGTCTTCGCGGCGTGAAAAAAATCGGCAACACAATCGGGTAGAGCTCGAATGTACTTCTTGATGGCCATGTCTGACGTCTTGACTTGATCGGGACAGATGATGCTGAGCTGTTTAAAGCGAGCAGTCAAGGCAGCGTTATCTCCATCCTTCTGCTTAATGTTCCAAAACTCGTCCTCTAGCTTTTGGCATTCATGGGGAGGGCAGAATTCATCCATCATGATGGCTTTCAGCTCTTTCCATGTCAGCTCATAAGCTGCATCATTCCCGCGTTTGTTTCGTTCGGCCGTCCACCAGTCTAGAGCTCGGGACTGGAAGACGCCGGTTGCGTTTAGGGTACGGAGATTTTCTGGACAGCCGCTTTGGCGTAGAGTGACTTCGATGGAATCAAACCATTGAAACATAGCTGTTGGGCCATCTTCGCCGGTGAATTCCTTTGGTCCGCACGCCTTGAACTGTTTAAAGCTGAAAAAAGTCTTGGTAGCGTCTTTGGGAGCTTCAGTTCTCGACTCCTCGGAAGATTTGCTGACGTTTTCATAGACATCGCTCACGGCTTTTGCTACTTGCTTGGCGATGATAGCAGCAAGACGTCTGTCTCTCTTTTCTTGGCGGGTTAGTGGGGTTTGGTGTCCGGATGATGACATGATCTGCAACAGACATCGTCGTAGGTCTCAGACACATCAAAATCGAATCTTACCTCACACGTCTACTACTTACTAAAGCTCAGGAACACGTCGAAACACGTATCACATACACATATAGGCACATAATCACAGATTCACATAGTCACAGAAGCACATATGCACGTAGGCATGTAGAGCACAGAGACACATAAACACAGAAGCACATTCCTATTTAATCACAGAGGCAGTCAGAATACAGAAACCTATCATTCAAAGCTCGCGTGTCGTTCGTATATATCGGTCGTGTATAGCATATTGGGTAGTATCGCATATTCGTATGCATGCCGAGTATAGTATAAGCGTATATCGTAGCATAATCTCGTCTAGATTGTGGCGACCTGTTACCGTTTTGAGGTAGAAGAGCAATGCGAGTCGTGTGTGTCGATCGACTCTCGGGATCGTGTTTCCGCCTCGATTCTTGGGCATTCAGCACGTATTCCCTAGGTCATATTCGTGAGTTCAGGTCGTTGGAGTCCGTCGAGGCTTTGGTGAGGTAAATAAAAGTCGGAACAAGTTGTCAAGGTTAGGGTTTCACCCCTAGCTTAGCAACTTCTTCCTTGTTCTAGTAAAGTTGGGGAGATTATTCATCAAAATATGGATTTCACTCCTGATTTGGTATAATTCTCCTTGTCAAACAAGCGTTCGTAATTGAAAGATAATGAAGAAATCATTGATAGGTTGATAAAACAGCTTTTGATCCAGCAATTTAGTCGAGAGTTTGCGGTTTTCACACCTAATCTTGATTAAATCGCCTTCTCATTATTGAAAATTTGAGTGCGGTAATAGTGTAGTGTAGGCGAGTTCTTCTCTTTCTCGCTTGGTATGTTGGTTCCTAACTATAGTCTAGGTCTCTAAGACTTCGACCCGGACTAGGTCGAGTCTAGCCTAATTCCCTATAGTTATGGCTCTGATACCAATCTGTCACACCCCAACCGATGGCGGAATCATCGGGGCATGGCACTGAGCGAAACAGATTGTCCAGAAGCTTCCATAACAACTATCATTACTATTCAATTTATATAATACGTCCCATACCGTACCTTGATGTGTGTAAAATGCAACATATAAATCACATCAATTAAGGCATAAAACTAACCCTTTTTAAGTACTAATGTTGGAAAAAGAGTGTTTTTGTCTTCCTTTTGTATTTTCAGGATGAAATGAGCTCAAAATCACAAAAGAAGCAAAAAGACAACTAATTCTACCATAAAATACAAGAAAAGGAACAAAAGTGGACTGCCCAGACCCTCAACGGCACCTCCCAAGGCAAAGGAGAAGAAACAGAGTCTGAACACGCCCCGTGTCCAGCGAACACGGGGGCGTGCCCAGGAAGCAGCAGAAAAGACAAACCAGTAGAAGCTTCCATTGCCCACCACGGGGCCGTGTCCAGCGAGCACGGGGGCGTGGTGAAAGTACAGCAGGCGCATTAATTGTAATTCGCAATTACAATTAATGAAGTGAGAGAATGTCAGACGGGCACGGGGCCGTGTCCAGCGGACACGGGGCCGTGTCCAGCCTTCTGTTCAGCCTATAAATAGAGGAGCTTGGCTTCATTCTCTCTCATCCCTTGGCACACCACCTCTCTCACACCTCATCCACCACCCACCACCACCATAACACCATCATCCACCACCATCATCCATTGTCCATCGTAGAGTGTGTGTGAGTCGTCTCGGGATCCAAGATTGATCGTAAGAGTTCTTGACAATCAAGGCCATGTTTGCCTAAGTCTCTTACATCACTTGGTGAAGACAAGTGTTTAGTATAATACTTTTTATTTTTAATCTTTTGCACTTTTTATTTGGTTTTGTATTAATGACTTTAATAACTAGTTACTTATGTTGAAGGTGATCTTTCCTTATCGTTTGTCCGTGGTGTCTTGGCATTATTTTACTGTCTATATAAAATAAAAGATTTTCACCATTCATATCTCCACGGTCTATATGGAGGTATGTTGGCTACCTGGTCGGGGGTTAAGGGAACGGTTTGGTAAGGGTCTTGCCCTTGTTCAGCGTTTAGAGGTCCTGCTTGGGACCTGGGTCAAATTTAGTAGGATCTCCTTCAATGCCCATAGGTATTGGATGGCGGGGATCCAAACTCTTTGACCCCCTCATAAGTTAACTACTATTAATACTATAACCCGGCTATTTAGGACTGTATCCCTGCTGACTCAGACTACTTAGCCGAGGGTAACGTCACCGCCAAAAGCGGGGCCTACCACAATTTGCATTAATAACTTAATTCATTATCTTTCAATAATCCGACCCTTTAGGATTGTATCCTTGCTAACTCAAACTACTGGGTTGAGGGTAACGTCGCCTTCAAAAGAGGGGCCTACTACAATAACTAAGATAATCTCTTAAACAAGTGCAAAAGTGCGAAAATAATCAAAGGTTATACTAATACACGTGTCGGATCCAAGTGATTCATCTTGTCTATCTGTTTTTATTTTATTTTTATTTTCAGCATTTAGTTAGTTTTTATTTTCTTAGTTTAAAACATTTTTCTAACCTTTTTGATTTGATTAGACGTTGAGGATAAACCGGTATTAAAAGCTCTTGTGTCCTTGGACGACCTCGGTATCTTACCAACACTATACTACGTCCACGATGGGTGCACTTGCCCATATGTGTGTTTAGTGTTCGTGAATATCGTGTTTTATAAATTTAAAACTTGGCTAAAAGTGTAAAAAGGGGCTTAAATACTCATAAAAATTATATACACACCGACACACATCATACCTTAAATACCAAACAAATTATTATAGATAACATCAAGTCAAATATTCTGTTCCGACAACTCAGATTTAAATATAAAATTTGTTCAAATGCTTCTAGAGGCTCGATCTGCAAGACCTACAGACAACTATGCTCTAGACGCTTATTCTAAGCTCGCCTTCCTAGCAGATAAGCATCCTAATTGCCTGTCACATACATTAAAATAAAGTCAATACATATAATGTAAAGGTGAGCATACAAGTTTGATAATAGCATAATAGAATTCGAAATAGTTTACGCATAACCAGCACGTACACAGAAGAAAATGAAGCATGTTAATTATCGACATGGATCTATCGATACCAATGACTGCGGGTTGACTGCCCGAGGCAGTTCGCAATACATGATTACCACCGTAATCCATGCAAGTAATTGTCCTTAACAAACCCCGTGTGACCGGGTGCTGAGTCCAAACTATAGTACTATCATCGTTAAGGCAGGTAGACAGCATTCCACGTGTAAACATAACAACACGCATTCATTTAGTCACGTAATACATGCGGTGACGGTTAGCGTTTAAAGTAATTGAGTAGTGTGTTCGATTGTGATTTAGAATAAGTAACGTATGTAACACCCAAAAGTGCTAAAGTAAAAAGGGTTCGAGTATACTCACAGTGAGTGATGGATTGAAGGGAGCACTTGAGAGTAGGGTTAGCCTGAATAGTTCGATAGCATAACGATAAGCAACGAGTAAAACGGAAAACAGGTGTTGGAGGGTCAGACAGCTGGTCGATCGGACGGTTGTCCGATCGAATGGCTTAACTGTTCGGATTGGCATTCCGTTCGGACAGCCTGTCCGGTTGGTCAGTAGGCCGATCAGGTGGCTGTTCGAGTGGATTGTTTCTTCCTTTGAGAAGGATGTGTTTGTGTATGATGGTTTGACTTTTGAAGTTTTCGTTGTAGCATTTTGAAAACACTGAAGTATCTTTACCTTTCAGGTCGATCGATCGAACGGTCCGTTCGATCGGCCGGCTAACCGGTCGGTTAGGTACTTCAGCAAATAAGTTCTTATCAGGGTGTCACCTGATCGGATGGCTGTTCGATCGGGTGGCACTCCAACGCGTTGAACATGTTGAAAATCGATTAAGTGTTGAAGCATAGTATCTCCTGATCCGAAGAGTAATTCAGATCAGACGATAGTCAGATCGAACAGTAGTTCGTTCAATACTAGACTTCATGGAATTGTACAAGTGTGGGGCCAGGTGCTAGCCGATCGGCTGGCCTGGTCGATCAGCTGATTGTCTGATCGGCTGGGCTGTCCGTTTGGACAGTCAGTCCGATCGGTCAGCATCCTGACCTGATCAGCCTGTTCGTCTAACCCTTGGCTGTTCTGATTGTTTGACGTTATATCGAGGTGTTTTGACAACAAGTTGAACCATAGAACCATCGTTCTTACTTGTTCCTCCTGATCGGACAGGAATCACCCAAATTCGGCCGGTGAACTGTTGGGAACGGAGTTTAACGTTTAACCCGAAGTCGGTGAACCTCGTGGATAGAATCCGGATCTTGAGTCGTGCCACCACCGAAATGATTAGCAAGTCGGCACAAGCTCTGTTCCTATCGGTTTGAAGGCATTGAGTGTAAAAGAGTTGAAAGAAAGTTGGAAAGCCATCTTTCAATCCTTCTTTCAATCCATTTCACCGAGAAATGTTCAGATCTATGAAAGATCTTTGCTTGTTTATGTGGAAATCGGCTAGATCCAAGTGATTCTTGGTGGATTGAAGCCAAAACATGAAGTTCTTCAGGAACACCATGATGACATCATCCTAGAACACTTGAATCTTGATGATTTCATGGTTAGAAATCAAGATTTGAAAGATAGAAAGGTGTAGGAGTGTGTATAGATCAAGAAAGTACAATATTTAGGATGAAATCTTACCGGAATCGAAAGGAATCTGAGAAAAGAAGGGGAGCACGAGCTGGTCGGTCAGAGCTCTCCAAAAGTGGTAAGTATGACAATGACATGGGTATTTATAGGATGCCAAAAGTAGAAAGGGCTGGCCAATCGGCCAGGCATCCCGATCGGACAGTCTGTCCGATCGGACAACTGTCCGATCGGCTGCGCTGTTCGATCGGCTGAGAGCCTGATCGTTCAGCTACCTGATTCCAGTGTTCGGTGCGATGATTCTTGATATTTCGGTTTCGATTGCGATTGACGAGAATACGATAGAGTGTCCTATTCAAATTACTTTTAATCCCAACCACTATATCTAACATACAATCATCTATATCTCGCGTTGTCTCTTCTCCACCAATTGTCAGGATTCGATTTCGATTGAATTCGATTGAGTCTCGAGTTCGATGATGATTAGATTAGCTCGATTATTGATTAATTGACTTTATCGCATTGTTACTTCCTATTATTCACAGTCGTAAAGCGGTTCGCGTCGATAAATAAACTTCGATTAATTCGATTTTAGCATATACTCCACATAATACAACTAACGTAATCGCAAACATAAAATAGACTAACTATGGTCAAAGGAGTCAATCTTGACTTTGACTTTGACTTTGACATTCGGTAACACGGGGTGTTACATAGCTCTATTTGGGTTTGACACCCCCTTCCATGGTTAGTCGCACTAATCTCACTTGCGATCAAAACGATTGTATATTATCCACACATTCAACTGATGGAGCATTGGAGGGGCAGGACAATCATTTAGGTTTGGTTATGTTGCTCATGGTTATAATGCTCATGGTAATTTATAACACACATGTCATGAGTTATAGATGAAACAAAACATAAAATAAAACTAGTGAACTGACACTTTTAAGCATGTTTTTCAAGTGACACAAACAATTAAGCATAATTGGTATTTAAAACCTTTTGGATGCATGCACGATATGAGTAGTTTTGGAAGATTTTGTAGTATAGCCTTTGTTGTTAGGCCATATTCATGAATCTCAGTTTTATACTTCAAACAATTATCATGTGCTTACATTTTAAATCAATTCGGATGTTTTACTTTTAAGTGTTCATGTAAACAATTGGTATGAAAATCTTGACCGTTACACTCTGCGTTTCCGCTTTGACGAGGTGTGACATTAGAGGTGTTCAAAAATTTCACGACACGCTCGAAAAAAGCTTCGCTCGAAATCAAGTCAGGTGTAAACTAACTGACTCGACTCGATGGATAAACGAGCCAAGCCTGCGCGAGGCCTGGCTCGTCTCGTGAGCTCGTGAGTCGGTTGGCAGTATTATATATATATATATATATATATATATATATATATATATATTAATTTATTGTTAAATTTATTAAAATCTAAAGTATGTGAGAGACGGTTAGAGTGTTAACATTTTAAGTTTAATTATTTATAACATATAAAATAAAGAAAAAAATAAAAATAATACATTTGATGCTTTTAATATGCCTTTTGGTCTTTAAAATATTTTAAAAGACAAAAATAATACATAGTCTGTGTTACTTTTTTATATTTTTTTTTATATTATCAATACTTGTAAAAGAATTAAAAAATATGAAAATAAAAAAATAGTTAACGATCCGGCTCGATTGAGTTTGAGCCGGCCGAACATTTTTACAAGGCAAGCCCGAGCTTAACTTTTCAGCACGATAAGATAAATTAGCCGAGCTGGCTCATTTAAGTTCGAGCTCGAGCCCAACTTGGCTCGGCTCAATTACAACCCTACATGCTTTTCGCTAATGATATTTTTTAGCCCTGGAGAGTAATCAGAGTTTGAATGTGAGGCTAGAGAAGTAGCAACACCGTTAAAGAGAAAATGTTTAAGGATTGGTTGCTTTAAAATTGGGTACCTTTATTGTGACTTTAGTAGTGCACGTGATGATGAGGACACACATATGACCGTTGAAGGCCAGGTTGTTCAATAGTCAAGCAAGTTCAAGTTTTAGAATCGTTTGTTCAAGCGACGGGGACATAGATAGTGGTGTAGGTGGAGTGCATCTACATGGGTATTGTTCAACATGAGCATCAAACTAAACTAATGGGAAAATTTCATATGGTTGCATTTTGATTAGCTATGTTATACATAATATATTGTTGGGGTCATTAAGAAAATAAAAGCGCGTAAACCGGAGGTAGTAGAGATGTGGATGCCCGAGGTGTTACTATGGGCGCAAAAGGTAGTAACCAATAAAAGATAAGGTTTTTTGAAAAAATATAGGCTAGTATATGTATATCGATAAAAAAAAGTGAGGGGAGACTGAGATTGTTTGGCCATCTGACGACGCCATGGAAATCTAAACTGACTTGGGATGAGCGGATTCGACATGATATGTAGATTTGCACCTCTTAAAAAACATGTTTGAGGATAAGACTTGGTTGAGACATAACATTAAGGAATTTTATGCAATATATACTACATATATGGAATATATGATATATTGTTGCATATATGTAATATACAGTTTTCATATGATACCTCCCCTATATATATATATGTATATATATATATATAGGGGATCCGTAAAATGAAAACCACCTCCAGTTGTAAGAACCATGAGAACTATACCGTACGGGGCGAGTTGGACCAAAATTTTTTTTCATAAACGTAGATGCGTGTATTGTAAACACATTTGTAAAAAAAAAATTCAAAAAAAAAAAATTGTCGTGTGTGCAGTTTTGAGCACCACAAGTTTGTGTTTACGGGTACCGTAAATTTTAAATAAAATTTATGGTACCCGTAAAAACAAACTTGTGGTGCTCAAAACTACACTCACAACATTTTTTTTTTTTTTTGAATTTTTTTACAAATGTGTTTATAATACACGCATCTACGTTTATGAAAATTTTTTTGGTCCAACTCGCCCCGGATCAAAAAGTTCTCATGGTTCTTACAACTGGAGGTGGTTTTCATTTTAGCGGTCCCCTATATATATATATATGCATATATAGGGGAGGGTTATCTTGAGAACACCCATTTTTGTGAGAACACTAACAACAATTTACATCCATAGATCATCCTAAATTAAGGGCTAAGATTAGAGATGTTAAATGAGGAGGAAACTTAAATTATTAAAAGACTAAAAGGGGCATTATTGTCAAAACACAAAACACAAAAACCCATCAAATTCTTTCTGTCAATATCTGTAACAAAAAAAAAACCTTCAATTTCAAAATTAAGAAGAATCAAACTTTCGATTAAAACAGAGGAATGCGAAGAATCAACATCTTCTGATTAGGATTCGATTTAGTTAATCCTCCAATTAGAACAATGCGATTTCACTCACTTGAAGAATCTAGAATCAACTGAAACGATTCACGTTTTTGCTCTTCTTCTCCAGGTCTGGTTTTTATTGTGATTTGGATCTGATTAATAGTTTAAAGTACGATTATTTGGATTCTGTTAGTTAAGTATAAAATTGCTAGGTTTGTTTTGACGTTCATGTGATTTTTAGTTATGTATGTGGAGAATTGGTGGAATTAGGGTTTCTATGACTGAATTTGAGTCAGAAATCGTTAGCTTTGTTTGGGAATTGATGTTAATTTTAGTTACGTATATGGAGAATTGGTGGAATCGGGTTTTCTATGACTGAATTGGACTCTAAAATTGTCAAGTTTGTTTGGACATTGATGTGATTTTTAGTTATCAGGTTCCGGATTTGATGTTAATCAATCACATGAAAATTGATTTTGAATAGTGATTGTTGATTAATCACGTGCCATCTTATGTTCACTAGATACAGCAACAGTATGGTTTCAATACAGAGTCTGATTTTGTTTAGTTGGGTTTTTACGACTCTTAGGGTCTTATCGTATTTTGAGTTTTTGTTTGAAATTGGTAGATAAAATAATAGGATTTTCACTTTAGTGTTATTAGTTTTCAGCATAATAAGTTGCAGTAGCAGTTTGCATTGTTGTGAAATGGGATTTTCATGGTGGATATTTGGGATTTACACTAAATAGTTATTGCTCAATATGATTTAAAATTTGATAACCCTTAATAAAAGTTTAGCGCATACAAACTTAACATCATAGATACAGATTTTGTAGATTTCAATCTAATCATTAAGATATCATGCTACCAATCATCATTGATTATAATGGGTAAAAAAATTGGTAAAGAAAAAAGTATATATCTAAAGGTTTACACATGTGTAAATCATGTTGGAATTTGTAGATGACTATATTTGGGGCAACAAATTTTAGCATATTCCTCAAAATAAATTAACATTATCTTAAAATCAGATTCAGATTCCTTCAAATATATCGCTCTCCCCTTGATCTTAAATTTTCTTTAATGCAGATTCTTTCAAGGTTAATGTGATCGAATACACAACCAGTGCTTTCAGGAGTCATCGTGAGAAAATCTAAAGCTTTGTGGTTGAACTCGGGTGCAATTTAGTTCATTGTAAAAAAAAGTGTTTACACATGTGTAAGTAAGATGCTTACACATGTGTAAACCATCTTAGTTAATATTATATTTGTGTAATTAAGCAACTTACACATGTGTACACAAGATGTTTACACATGTGTAAGTTGTTTACACATGTGTAAATCATCTTAGTTAATATATCATTTGTGTGAATAAGCAATTTACGCATGTGTAAGTGAGCAGTTTTGATCATTTACACATGTGTAAGTCAGCCGAATTATAGGTTTAGAGTAACAGTAAAAACAAATAGCTTAATAGTATTGTACATTTGTTACTTTGATTAGGCACATTTTAGAAAAAAAATGGTACATTCTACTGTTGGTTGGAAAATGACATAAAGAACTTTGAGAGGTCAACTGTGGAAGCCCTAAAAATGATGCGAAGATTGTACTTTGAAAAGTGAATATTCACCGAGAAGATGTGATCAAGAAGATATTGGAGTTTGAGAGGGACGAAAATGTAAAAAAAAAAAAAAAAAAAAAAGACTGGATGATATTATGGATTATGACTTGTTCCTGTGTTATCCATTAGCGTATATCAAGGATTACAACTTATGTTTTCATCTTATCATGGTTACCGTATATCAATGATTATGACTTGTTATGCAATTTAATATTTTTGATTATTTATAATACTATTTTGGTTTAACTTCACATTTTACATGTGTGTAATAAAGCTGCAAATGTGTATAAAATAAACAAACATAATGATCATGAACAAATTTACACATGTGTAATACAAATGGACATATAGTGATAGTAAAAAGTTTACACATGTGTAATTCAGATGCACAAGTGTAAAAGAGAATCAAATAAGTTACATTGAACAATTTTCAAATGTTCAAGACATATCACATAAGAATACATGTAATTTACACAAGAATAAAACAAACAACTTAAACATATGCAAAGCAGTTACACATTATGTAAAAAAGACCCAAATAGATGATAGAGGCCAGTTACACATGTGTAATTCATCTGCACATATGTAATACATGCATAGATATCTAACGGCGAATAGTTACACATGTGTAAAACTGATACAAATATGTGATAGTGAACAATTTACGCATATGTAATTCAACAACATATATTTAAAACAAACAAAGATACGTGACAATAGAATATGAACCAACTTAGTTTTTTAAGTGCATATTTCTGTCTTAAATGTAACCAAATTCATTGGATAAACAACCCATGAAAACGAAGGTTAGCATCATAAGAATACAATATTCACTCACACATTTGTAAAACATACACTTATGCATATGTATAATCAACTGTTACACATACATAAATGAATAGACACATAAAAATTCTTACATCACCATTAACATTCTCACTCGTCCGATGCAGCCTTACTTTTTCACTTAAACATCACTTACGTACGTATACGTACATGTCCTCATATCTTCCAGGTTTGAAATAGTCTTTTACAATAGTAGCACATGTCAAAAGTCTTTAAACACGACTATTGTCGATTAACATTTATAACTCTCGTTTGCCAGTGATCCTTTTTCATGCCCCACCAGTACCGATATAGTTTTTGACACCGACTAGTGACAATGAACATATTACACATGTGTCAAACCTATTACATAAGAATGAATGAATTTTAGTTAAAATAAAAATGGTTTGATGCAAACTATTACTTATATAAACAAAATTGGTTTAAAGTGACACAGATAATACCACATAATTTTGACTTAGACTCCACAGAACACTCTTAACCCTCCAACATGGAAATAGCAGTGAAACAAAGATTATTATCAAAGAAGAAACAAAACAATTTCTAGGATTATTTATTCTGATTATCTTCTATTCTTCAGATCGATTACATAAGAAACTAGATAAACCCATGTTGCTAATAGTTGAGATTAAATGGGAAAACTACTTGAAAAGCAAACTAAATACAACAGTATTTAAGTGTACCACTTTAATCTGATGGCTACCAAGACCAGTGAAGCTGAAGAGAACTAGACAAAAAGACAGAGCATACACATACAAAGTTCGGCCATAAAGCTAGATTTAGAAAAACATTTCGAATGAGCAACATGGGCTCAAGTTCTAATATCAACCATTTACTCAGCAAACCAAATGGGTCAAAAATGACATGTTTTAACTCTATAATGCCAGGCCCAGATGTGTGTAGACCACCTGCAGAAGTAGATCCACCAATCTGGTTGTTATTTTTTAATTAATCAAGAGGTAGAATAGAATATTTATCGACCTCTGTAACTCAGTCGTCTGTATGGGGCCCACACACCAAAACTGAATGTGGGATCCTATAATATTAGGTGTACCAATGTAGGACAACAGACTCTCGGAAGGATTCCCATCATTAATGATATACAAAGTCTATAACGAACAAACTTTGCAGCGAATTAAAATGTAACGGCAGAGCAGCGGATAGCATGTAATACCAAATATACAACTCGTTCTACTTGCCCGACGATTCCAAATCAGAATTAGGATACACTTTAAACGTTGCTTTAGCTAATATGATATTTAATTTATATAATGCTTTTGACCACCGGAACTACCTTTAAACTATGTAAAACACAAAACTCACTTTGGCATTTTAACAAACAGGTTATGTGCAATGAGAAATGATACAATAATTCCTTTTCATGCCCATATTTTATCCCTAAATTCAACAAAATCAGGACACTTAATGGAAAGATGAAATAGTGTAGATACCACACAAATGCCCAATTATCAGAGTTAGGGTTTTGGTAGTCGTCGCATCCAAGAAATTGGAAGAATCTGATGTTTCTCCATCTCTAGTGAACCGCAAAACTACAACTACCAATCTGCAAATCGAATCGGAGTAATGGATAAAATCGAACCAGTTCATCAGAGATCTAGGGAGGTCGTGATTGCACGCGAATTTTGAATCATGGATGCGCGTATTTTCCGGCGACTGAAACCAGGGGCGACAGTTTTAAGCTCCTAGCAAGCTGGGGGAATGGTGATTTTACTAGGTGGTCTAAATCATTGGGTTGTAGATTTACCAATTTAACCTTTTAATTAAAATTCCAAGAAATATAAATGTGTGGCTGGTAATTGTTCTCACTGTTCTCACAAAAGATGAGTGTTCTCATTTAAACTCTCCCCTATATATATATATATATATATATATATATATATATATATATATATATATATATATAGTGGGGATCCTACGGAAAGTGTGTTTTTCCTAAAAAGTGTAAAAAGTCATAAAACACAATAATTTCAGGCATAAAACACACCTAAAACTCACAAATAATAGAATGAATATTACTAAAACACCATATTCAAACTCTAATAGTCCATAAAAACTTCAAACACACCATCGTAGAACTACGAATATAAAACACACAATGCTAAACAACATAAAACACAATAATATTTGTCATTCCACAATCAGAGCCTTAACATCTAAAACACAACACAAAACCCACATACATGATGTTTTAGTAATCTTCATCATATTATTTGTGGGTTTTTGGTGTGTTTTATGGTTGACATTATGGTGTTTTATGACTTTTTACACTTTTTAGGAAATTTGGAATTTCTGGCCAACTCCTATCCTATATATATATATATATATATATATATATATATACATATATATATATAGTGTGAGGTTCATTGGGGAACACTTAAAAAGTGGGGAACAGCGGGGAACCGACTCAAACGAACTCCGATTGGACTCATTTCAGTTGCGTTGGAACCGGCTCGTCGAACCCTAACTAGGATCTTTTAACCCTGAACCCTAAATCATAACCCCTAAACCCTAAATATATTAGGGTTTGGCTTTTAGGGTTTTTCTTTAGGGTTTAGCTTTAGGGTTTAGCTTTAGGGTTTAGATTTAGTGTTTAGGGTTTAGCTTTAGGGTTTAGGGTTTAGCTTTAGGGTTTAGCTTTATGGTTTAGCTTAGGGTTTAGCCTTTAGGGTTTAGTTTTTAGGGTTTATAGTTTAGATTGTACGGTTTATCTTAGGTTTTAGCCTTATTTTTTTAGCTTTAGGGTTTAGAGTTTAGGAGTTAGGATTTAGGGTTTAGGGTTAAAAGATCTTAGTTAGGGTTCGACGAGCCGGTTCCAACGCCGCTGGAATGAGTCCAATCGGAGTTCGTTTGAGCCGGTTCCCCGCTGTTCCCCAATTTTTAAGTGTTCCCCAATGAACCTTCCCCTATATATATATACATATATATATATATGTATGTATATATATATATATGTATATTAGAAACTAAATAAAAGTAATGTGATAACATATCCGGTTAGGCTCACGAGTCTAAACCAGCTCAATAAGTGAAACTTGGGCTCAAGCTCGTTTATTTAATAAGTTGGATTCAATTGATGCTCGAGCTATTGCTCATGCTTGTTTAAGCTCGAAATAATTCAATATTTTTCTGAGCCAATCTTGAGTAACTCACGAGCGATTAAGCTAGTTTACACTCCTATTTGTAAGTCTCGTAAAGAGTAATGTACGACAATCTGATGAACTATTGGAAGGAACTCCCATCTCCTATCTATACATAAGCTAGCCAAGTGTGGTCGACTGTCACTGCAATAATATGGTTTTTTATCCCAACAGTTGGAGAGGTTCAACTGCTTAACCCGTGAGTTGAATATTTATAAATGAGAGTGCAAGAATAAGATCTACTCAACAAGTTTCCAATATGGGTATGATAACAAAGACAAAGCATCTCTGAGAACTCACTTTGCTAAATTACATGGTGAGTTGGACACTTCGAACTTGCGGTGCACAATTGATTTCTTTTATAGGCATTATATAGTTCTTAACTGTAACCTTCGAAAAGAAGGAGTTCTGTAATTCAAATTCACATAACCTATATTTCTTTTAAATGCATTCTATAGTTCTTAACTATAAGTTATAACCTTCAAAGAAAAAGTTCTTAAATTCAAAATGACATAACTTATATTTCTTTTATATCCATTCTATATAGCTCTTAACTCTAACCTTCTAAAACAAAGAGTTAATAAATCCAAAATCAAGTGGTACATCAGCCAGATGAGCAGGGAAATCCATAGAGGGTGAGCTTCCCCACTCTGTGAACAAATTCGATTCAGAGGTAACTGGGGAGATAGAGTATGGTGAATAAACATGCAATAATTCTTCACTGTATTGATTTGGAAAATGAACATGGTGGTGATCTTCAATGAGTCCAAATGATGTTAAAGATGGAACAGCATTTCCACCCTCTAACCCTTTGCCTCTACATACTCTAACTTGATGTTCCCATGTTTGGGACCCTTTTCTGAGACCAAGCAAGAAAAAATAAATTTACAACTTGTACAACATTCACGCAACATGCAATGTGATGGGAAAGTAAACGAATTTCAAAATACCTCTTTTTGGAAATAATGTTTTCGCCCTGATGACTAGAAAAGGGTTGGTCGAACTTGAATTCTTCACTTCCTGGGCTCCCAAAGGATATCGGTGATTCGAGCAGGTTTGGTGCTGGAAGGGCAGGTGGCGGAGGCTGCCCGGCAGAGTGTCCCGATTGGAGAACGAAAAGAGCGTTCTCATAGGAAGATAAGATCTTTTGAATCAAGAAGTCTCTTACTTCAGGTGAATGCAGATTAACCCTTAGCTGGTTAGCCATTTGTAGCCCTTGAGTTAGCTCATGAATGACTGTCTTCTCTTCATAAACGCAAGCACTGCCCATATTGATATTTTGGATATAATTCGAGACGCTGGGGCTACAAAGTGAAGTGGAGATAGAAGCAGGATGGTGCAAGTATAATGAAAGGAAGGAGGGGCTATATATAGGAAGTTTGAATGATTAGTTGGATAGTCAAAGGTTGACTAAAGAAACCGAGTGAGGGTTTTAGTTTCCAACGTGGACTTGCCTTTGGTCAAACAGTGAGCTTAATAGTTAATACCGTACGTTGCTGTAATCAGTTTTGTTTGCATATTAGTATTACAGGCTTCTGGGTGCTTGCTACAAGTCTACTTTTGATAATATAATAACATTTCTACGCTATTTTAAGCAAAAAATACTTTAAATTGGGCCACATCCTCGTCATACTTAATTTATACATAACAACACGTTCGTGATATTCATAACAAACGAAAAAAAACGTATGTAAATTGAGCAAATTATAAAATTTTCCTAGAATTTATAACATTTCAATTACATGTTGGGTGTGTGTTAAATTATTTAATTCAAACACGGCTTGTCTAACCAATACACATTTAAAATTGATCAGCAAGCTGGACACCGGCGTGTTTAATCCATTTATCAAATGAATTGCCATGTGCCGGGGTAATTATGTTGTAAATAGGGTTCTTCAAATTGTTCGGCGTTTGACGCTCGTTCGAAAGATGCTCGGAATTTGCTCGTTCAATTCAGCTTGATTGAAAAAATGATCGGTTCGGTTTGTAAACCAACCGAGCACGAGAAAAGGTCCGCCCAGTTCGGTTCGGCTTAGTTGGCTCGATTTATATATATATATATATATATATATATATATATATATATATATATATATATATATATATATATATATATATATATATATATATAGTGTGAGGTTCATTGGGGAACACTTAAAAAGTGGGGAACAGCGGGGAACCGACTCAAACGAACTCCGATTGGACTCATTTCAGTTGCGTTGGAACCGGCTCGTCGAACCCTAACTAGGATCTTTTAACCCTGAACCCTAAATCATAACCCCTAAACCCTAAGAGTTTAAGATCTTAGTTCGCAAATACATTAGTGCTCACTCTAGAACCCCACCCTATGTATATATATATATACATATACATTATATATATACATATATATATACATATATATATATGTATATATATATAGGGGAAGGTTCATTGGGGAACACTTAAAAATTGGGGAACAGCGGGGAACCGGCTCAAACGAACTCCGATTGGACTCATTCCAGCGGCGTTGGAACCGGCTCGTCGAACCCTAACTAAGATCTTTTAACCCTAAACCCTAAATCCTAACTCTTAAACTCTAAACCCTAAAGCTAAAAAAATAAGGCTAAAACCTAAGATAAACCGTACAATCTAAACTATAAACCCTAAAAACTAAACCCTAAAGGCTAAACCCTAAGCTAAACCCTAAAGCTAAACCCTAAAGCTAAACCCTAAACCCTAAAGCTAAACCCTAAACACTAAATCTAAACCCTAAAGCTAAACCCTAAAGCTAAACCCTAAAGAAAAACCCTAAAAGCCAAACCCTAATATATTTAGGGTTTAGGGGTTATGATTTAGGGTTCAGGGTTAAAAGATCCTAGTTAGGGTTCGACGAGCCGGTTCCAACGCAACTGAAATGAGTCCAATCGGAGTTCGTTTGAGTCGGTTCCCCGCTGTTCCCCATTTTTTAAGTGTTCCCCAATGAACCTCACACTATATATATATATATATATATATATATATATATATATATATATATATAGGGAGCCGCTAAAATGAAAACCACCCCCAGTTGTAAGAACCGCGAAAACCATTCTCCACCAATAAGATAATGACACCCAAAAAGGTAATATAGTCATTTAATAAAAACTATCAAATCCATTCTCTCTCCTCTTTAAATATTCTGACTAACATTACATTGAGATAAGCACTATCCTTTTTCATCTTTCACTCATTCTTCTCTCTCTCTTTCTAAATAACCAGACCACCACCATTTACATAAAGTTCTCAAGCCTCTCTCTTTCTTAAAAATCCATGATTTTTGAAACCAAAGATATCCGATGGTGAGGATTTAACGGTGACAGTGGGTTTTGACGGCGGACCTTCGGTGGCACGGCCTCCAGCGATGAGAGGGAGAGAGGAAGCTGTAGAGAGAGAGAGAGAGTTAGACGAGAGAGAGAGAGAACAGTGAAAGAAAGGAGCCGACCACCCTATTATGGTGGCACGGCGGCTGACAAGCGACGAAGCCGTCACTCCGGCAGTCCAATAACGTCGATGTCTGCGGTGGTGGTGTTTTTCCTTTGTTTCTAAATCACTGATTCCTCTCAAAGTGTCCCGATCTCTGATTTGGTTGGCAGCGGTGGTTCTAACAGTGGGTTGTTGGCTGGTGGAGGGCCGGCGGCAGCGCCGCCGTGAGCGGCGGAGGTCCCGGTCTTATCCCGCCGTGAGCTGGGAGACGAGTGATTGGTAGTACACCTTTCAAATATATGCAGATCTGTTCAAGGAATGGTGATCCGTTCGTAAATGATGTTTCCCAGATTCGTTGAAGATGATGATGATTTGATGGTGGGTGCCACCCCTGTTTTGCCGGCGACCACCCCTGTTGTCGGCTACCCCCAAACACCACACCTTTTTGGCTGATTTTGAGGGGGTTGAGTTTTGGGGGTTTGATGCTCTGGTCGACTTGAATGGTTTGGTATGTTGTTTTTGATTTTTGTTTTGATTTGGTATGTTTGGTGTTTTTGATCTATGTGTTTTTGAATGTTTGAATGTATGAAGTACAGTGATGTTTGCTGGGTTTTTTGCTGGGTGATTTTTGAATGTTTGAATCTGTGGGTGTTGTTGGGTTTTGCTGGTGCTTTGTTGGTATTTTTGTCGAACAGTGAACTATGTAGGTTGTGATCCGTTTTAGATTGGGGCGATGATGATGAAAAAAAAACCCGCATATTTTGATGACGATGGCGCGGCAAAAACGGCGGAGGGTAGGTTTTTGAACCTGCAACCCCACTTTGTAGCCTCTGATTATCGGAAAATCTGAGCCAAAACTTCGTTTTTTTTTTCAAGAATCCACTCGTTCTTTTGATTTTTGTTTGTTGGTTTTTTTTAGGGGTCGATGATGATAGCAAACTATCTGAGACACCCCCCGAGTGTGCGATTTTCTGTTGCGTTCGGTTTTGCGTAGAAACATTTTTGTAAAAAAAAAATTAAACCGTAAACTTGTTAACGTAAACCGTAAACTTTTTATTGTAAAACGTAAAAACGTGAAGCGTAAAAAGTGTTACATAAATTTTTTCGTAAGTTTTACGTAAAACGTAAAACGTAAAAAGTTTTACGTAAAATGTAATTTTTTTCGTAAAACGTAAAAAGTTTTACGTAAAACGTAAATTTTTTTCGTAAAACGTAAAATTTTTTTCGTAAAACGTAAAAAGTTTTAGGTAAAACGTAAAACATAAAGTTTTTTTAGTAAAACGTAAAAAGTTACGTAAATGTCATTTAAAAACCGGCGCGTAAAACGTAAAAACGTAAAAAACGTTAACGTAGAAAACCGACGTGTAAAACGTAAAAAAACGTTAACGTAAAAAACCGGCGCCTAAAACGTAAAAAAACGTTAACGTAAAAAAACGAGACGTAAAACCTAAATAACGTTAACGTAAAAAAACGGCGCGTTGAAAAAATGACGCGTGAAAAAGCCGGGCGTTAAAACGGCGCGTCAAAAAACGAGGCGTGAAAAAGCCGGGTGTAAAAACGACGCGTTGAAAAAACGACGCGTGAATAAGTCGGGCGTAAAAAACGGCGCGTTAAAAAAACGGTGCTTGAAAAAACGGCGCGTTAAAAAACGTCGAAAAAACGGCGCGTAAAAAACGTGTAAAAACGGCGCGTTAAAAAACGCCGATTGAGAAAAACGACGCCTTAAAAAAACGGCGTGTAAAAAACGGCGCGTAAAAAACAACGATTGAAAAACGGCGCGTAAAAAACGACGCGTTAAAAAACCGCGTTAAAAACGACGCGTCAAAAAACGTAAAACGTAAAAAGTTTAACGTAAAACTTAAATTGTAAAAAGTATAAAAATCTTTTAAAAAAATCTGAATTCAAAATTGTTTTTAATAAAGAAATTATGTTTAAAAAATAAAAGTATTAAAAAGCAATTAATGAATAAGACAAAAAGAAAATTAAATATAATATATATAAAAAGACAAAAAAGTAATTTTAATTAAATACCCTTTTCAATTAAAATATTAAAGATATAATAATAAGAAAAAAACTACTTTATATTATTTTTAAATACTTTTAATCTCATCCATCCATTATTTTGATCTAATGGCTAGAAAGTGGTTCGCGCAGTTCTTACAACTGGAGGTGGTTTTTATTTTAGCGGTCCCATATATATATATATATATATATATATATATATATATATATATATATATATATATAGGGAGCCGCTAAAATAGAAACCACCTCTAGTTGTAAGAACCGCTAGAACCACTCTCAACCAATCAGAATATGACAACCCAAAGGGTATTATGGTCATTTACCCCAAATGTTATTTCCCACCTCTCTCTCCTCATTTATTGTTGTCAGTAGTCTCTCTCCACCTTTTTATAAATCCATCTCTTTCTCTCCTCAACCTACACTTCCTAAAAAAAGTTGAATGCCCATTTCTCTCTCTCCCAAAGCTCCGTTCACCACCTCCTCCGCCCCTGTTCCCCTTCCTTCTCCGGCCACAACTCTGGCGGAGCTAACAACATCTGCGGTAAAACCTTGGGGGGGGGGGTTTGCTCAGATCTGATAAAACCTTGGTCGCCGTCGCCTCCGTCTCATCCGCCATCGTCACCGTCTCCTCCGCCACCATTCAGCACCATCTCTCCGGTCACTCTTTTGAAGCCTTGCTGGGTTTTTTTTGGTATGTTGGGGGTTGATTGGGTTTGGGGTTTCTTTGATTCTGATTATGTTGGTTTAGTATTCTTTGATTCTTTGATTCTGATTATGTTGGTTTGGGATTCTTTATTTGTGTTTTTTGATTTAGGTGGTTTTCTGTTGCATAAAGTGTCCATGTTTTGCATATGGTGATTCTGGTGGGTTTTGTGTTTTGCATAATGTGACCCTCAAATGTTTGATCGGATGTTAGGGGGTGGTTGGTCGGCGGCGGAAGACGGTGGTGGGAGGTGGTTGGTCGGCGGTGGTGGCGACGAATGATGGTGGTGCGACTGTGATACTGACGGGTGGTGTTCTTGAATTTTGGGTTTTTGTGATTCTTGATTGGGGTTCTTTGATTGTGGTGGGAGGTGGTTGGTGTTCTTGATTGGGGTTCTTTGATTCCAAAAGTTTGGGTTTTTTTTCTGCTTGAAGTTTGGTGGGTTTTGATTATTTTGGTGGGTTTGTAAAAAATAGTGGTTGAAGTGGGTTTGATCTGTTGAGGGTTTTGATTTGTGATCTTTGAATCTTTGGGTTTTAATACGATCGATTGGGTGGCGATGATGAAAAAAAAGAAAAAAAAAACGTAGATTTTGATGACGATGGTGCGGCAAGGACGGCGGAGGGTAGGTTTTTTGAACCTGCAACCCCACTTTTGCAGCCTCTTGATTATCGGATAATCTGAGCCAAACCCTGTTTTTTGTTTCGATGTTGTTGGTTTTTTATGTTTTCCCCCCTAGTCGATGATGATAACAATATATCCGAGACACCTCCTAAGTTTGCGATTTCTGGGTGCATTCGTTTTTGCGTAAAAAAGTTTTGGTAAAAAACAAAACTTAAACCGTAAACTTTTTAATGTAAACCGTAAACTTTTTAACATAAAATGTAAAAAGTTTTACGTAAAATGTAAAGATTTTAACGTAAAACGTAAAAATTTTTACGTAAAACGTAAAAAGTTTAACGTAAAACTTAAAACGTAAAAAGTTTAAAAAGTTGAACGTAAAACGTAAAAGTGTAAAAACGGCGCGTTAAAAAAACGTTTAAAAACGGCGCGTTAAAACGACGTGTAAAAAAACGGCCCGTTAAAAAAACGTGTAAAAAACGACGCTTGAAAAACGGAGCTTAAAAAACGGCGCGTTGAAAAAATGACGCTTGAAAAAGCCCGGCGTAAAAACGGCGCGTAAAAAAAATGACGCTTGAAAAAGCCCGGCGTAAAAACGGCGCGTTAAAAAAAAACGACACTTGAAAAAGCTCGGCGTGCAAAAACCGGCGCGCAAAAAATAAATTGTTTTGTTAAAAAATATGAATTTTGAAAATGGTTTTTAATAAAAAAAATTCTGATTAAAAAATAAAAAATAATATAATAAAACAAAAAAGTAATAAAAAATAATAAAGACTAAAAGACAAAAAAATTAATTTTACTAAATTACCCTTTTGAATTAAAATATTAAAGACATAATAAGACAAAAACTATTTAATATTAATATTAACTACTTTTAATCTCATCCATCTATCCATCCTCTTGATCTAATGGCTAGAAAGTGGTTCTCGCGGTTCTTACAACTGCAAGTGGCTTTCATTTAACGGTCACAATATATATATATATTTGTGCGTGTATCATTTAAAATGAAATGACTAGAGATCGACATCAACAATGTTTGGTCCAAGATCTAAATTGTAACACCCCGTGTTACGGGAGTCAAAGTCAAAGTCAAGATTGAAGTCAAAGTAAGAAAAGATTGCTAATTGCGATCTGTCACTCCTTACTTAGTTACTGGTTTGACTTCTTTGACTTGTAATTGAATCTTTTTACTTAATCGCTTTAGTTGTATTATGTGGAGTATCTGTTAATAATCGAGATTTAATCGATGTTTATCGCATGTTTTATCGCTTTACCGGTAATCGCATCGCAATCGCGCTCGCGCCATTGATTGATAGATTCTGAATATTGTTTTACGTGTGTGTTACTTATGTGCTACTTGTGCATATTTACTTTATGTTTGTGGTGATTAATCGAAACGCAATCGCAACTCTATCGCAACGCAACTTAATCGCAAATGCTAAACGCAAGTTATTTATACTGATTGTATGTTAGATATAGTATTTGTGTGTTTATTATTAATCTATCGCATCGCAACCTGACTTAAACACATCGCAACGCTCAACACGCGAAACGAATCACCGAAACTCAAACTCGTCGGACATTTCAAGCGAATGGCCAACCAATCGAATGGCCATCCGATCAGCGCCATTCTATCCGACACTCTCCACCCTATTCGACACTTATGCACCTTTCTCTTTTTGGCAACCTATAAATACCCTCCTGTCACATCATTTGTGATGTGACAGCTTTCTCACTCGACCAGCTCGCTCAAGGCCTTCTTTCTCTCGATTTCTCACGATTCTTGTAAGTTTTCAACCTAAATCTTGTACTTCTATGATCTACACACACTTCTTCATCATTTTCACCTTTGAATCTTTACTTTTAACCGTGAAATCAACGGATTTGAGGTGTTCTAGGGTGATGTCATCATGGGGTTCTTATGAACTTCAAGTTTTGACCTCATTCCACCAAGAATAACTCAGATCTGAAGGATTTCCACATGATTAAACATGATTTTCGCATAGATCTAAACGTTTTCATGGTTAAAGGATTGAAAGATGGTTTTCTAACTTTTCTTTCAACTCTTTTACACTTAATTCAATTAGAACCGATAGAATCGGAGCTCGTTCTGGTCTTCAACTCATTCTTAGTGAAGCATCGGTTTGAGATCTGGATCCTATCAATGAGACAACCAATTTCGGGATAAGCATGAACGACCGTCAAGGAACAGTCAACTGATCGGACCAGGGTGAATCCTGTTTGATCGAACGACTTGGGACTTGACGAAGTTCCGTTGTTTAGAACGTTGTCATACCGTCTTAAGCAAACTACAAAACCTTCAAAAATAATCAAGTTCAAGACAATCGGGATCGTTGGGACGGATTGCCGCCCGATCGAATAGCCATCCGATCGGATTGCCATCCGACCGAACTGCTATCCGATCGGATTGCACTTGATTCCACACTTAAACATTTTTCCAACTTGCGAAGCTCTGAACGTCGAACGGAATGTCGCCCGATCAGATAGCCATCCGATCGAATGACCATCCGATCATCTGACTTTTGGAACTTCGACACTTAACCATTTTCACAACATTCAAAGAACATCAGTTTCTAACGGATTGCTATCCGATCGAGTGACAATCCTGCTGTGAACTTGTTCTCACTAAGTGTCCTGCCAATCGGATCGCTATCCGATCGATCGAACGACCGTTTAATCGATCGACCGTTCGATCGATCGACCTTTCGATCGATCGACCTTTCGATCGATCGACCTGAAGGGTAGAGATACTTCTCTGTTTTCAAAATGCTACAACAAAAACTTCAAAGCCATCATACACAAACACATCCTTACCAAACGAATGTCAATCCAATCGAATGGCCATCCGATCGGATGACCATCCGAACGGATTGACATCCGATCGAATGGCCAACCGATCGGATAGCCACTCGACACTTAGTCACTTTTCACCGTTTAACATGCCGCTCATCGTTTATAGTATCAACCTTGTATGCTCAGCTTTACACTATGTGTATTGACCTCTATTTTAACGTATGTGACAGGTGCTTAGGATGTTGTGCTTTATCTGCTTGTGGAATCAAGTAGGAATGAGAGCCTAGAAACAAAGACAATTTATTTACTTATTTAAATCTGAGTTGTCGGAACATGTTATTTGTCTCAGAGATATCCATGTCTGTAAGAATTGAATTATTTGTTGGGTTATGGTATGGGACATAATATTAACTATCCGGTAATTTAGTTGTTATGGAATTTCTTCTGGACAATCTGTTTCGCTCAGTGCCATGCCCCGATGCTTCCGCCATCGGTTGGGGTGTGACACAAATAGAGCTCATTTAAGTAATTAGTATTGAAAGCCAATACCAATAGTCCATTGTTCAATACTTAAATGTTCATTTGTGTAATTGAGTCAAAATTTCAGATACTAAAATGTGAAGCATCGATCAATACTCAAGTCTCAAGCCTCCATTCGATTTAGAATTACAAGACCTTAATTCAAACCATGGTTGTAAAAGTCCCGCCCAGGCTCCGAGTACTCTCTGAGTACTCGCTACAAGGTAGGCTGCCTGATAATGCACTTTGGGTGATAAGTGCATGCCTTCCAATTGTTAGGGTCTTTACTGTACATGTCTTGAAACTTAGTCCAAGGTTTATCCTTGGACAATTTGTCCAAGTTTTTGTCTAGACTTTTGTCAGGGGTTTGTGTTTAGGCAAAAGTCAGGGTTTTTGTGTAGATTGTTTTGTCCGGGCTTCTAGTATGTCATGGAGTCCGTGGTTTGTCTTGTATGGGCTTTGGGCCCTTGTCTCCGGACAATGTGTTGTCCGGAGTTTGTCTTGTATATATACCTTTATGTGGAATAGACAAGATGGCGATTCTGGTTTGAAATTCTGTGCACCTTTCTAACCCTAATTATTGTGTGTGTGTTTTGTCTGGCGGCTACTGTGTGTGACGTCATCCATCTTTCTCATCAAGAATACTCTGTGTATTCTTGATTTCTCTCACAGATCTTTGCATTCTAGTGTTTCATCTACAGTGGTTGATCATCAGGTGGATTCCGCACACCTGTTGGTTGCATTAGCTGAGTGAGATCTTGGATTTGGAGGAGAGTTGAATGTTTGAGTTAATTTTGAGCTTTGTTGGTTAAAATCTTGCTTGGATGTGTTTTGAATATACTTGATTAGGTAAAACATTTTGCTTGTTTGAGTGTAGTTTTAGTGGAGTCTTTGTGATGTTCTTGGCGGGTATCTTTTGGGTATAAGGAAGAAGATGAAAGAAATTTGAAATATCGCTTTTTGATCTTCAAAAGTTTGTGAAGTTTGTTGTTTGAATATCGGAGAAATGGCCTGTTTGTTTCTGTAAGTTCGGTAATGAATCAAGTTATTTTGATGAGGATATTCAAATTTTATCGCCGTTAACAGGTCCGTTTTTTTTTGTTTGATAAAAATCGTTTTGTTTCAAGGTAAACAACAAGTCCGGGCTTTTGTTTTGATAAAAAAAAATTTTGTTCCGAGTTTTCAACAGGTTCGGTAAACAACAGGTCAGAGTCTTGAATGTTATGAATTTTAAGAAACAGTTCCGAGTTTTGAGATTTAAGTCAGTTCCGAGTTTTAATCTTGAATGTTATGAATTTTAAGAAACAGTTCCGAGTTTTGAGTTTTTAAGTCAGTTCCGAGTTTTAATCTTGAATGTTATGAATTTTAATAAACAGTTCCGAGTTTTGAGTTTTAAAGTCAGTTCCGAGTTTTAATCTTGAATGTTATGAATTTTAAGAAACAATTCCGAGTTTTGAGTTTTTAGTTCAGTATCCGAGTTTGGTTGACAGATTGAACAGTTTTGTTCTTGACTGCTGGTCCGAGTTTTGTTCTTGACTCCCAGTCCGAGTTTGTTCAAAATCAATCTGTTCAGGTCAAAATCAATCCAGTTCAAAATCAATCCGAGTTTCAACAGGTCCGGGCTTTAGTTTTAGTTTGTTCAAAATCAATCCGAGTTTTGGTCCGAGCTTTAAGGTGTTGTCTGTTGGTAAACTGTTTGGTGGTCCCAACTTCTTTAGTCCGAATTTTGTTTCGAGTAAACTGTTGGTAAACAGTTTGGCATTAGTCCGAGTAAAGGGAAGCTCGGACTTCTTTAGAGTAAACTGTTATCCAGTCCGGGTTTTATTGGGATTTCTTTAACAGTTCAGTTCTTCATTAACAGTTCTGATCCGAGAATTGGTCTGATCCGAATGGAAATAGCTCACTGAGAACTGTTGGGTTTAATAGTATGTTTGCTTCTATTAGTATTCATACCTAATGCATGTGTTTCGTTTCTGTTGTTTTCCAACAGATATGGCAGATCCACCTCGTCCGGTTCGAAAATTTCATCGTCATCACAATCAGATTGCATTGATAAACGAAAACGTTCGTGGTGGAGCTGAATATTCTGATATTATGCGTTTTCTTCGAAATTCAATAATTTGTTTCACGATTTCAGAAAATATTCACCAAGTACAAGAGTATATTGAAGATTTTTGGCGTACGGCTCAGATTGTTGATAATTCTATCGAAGCTACTATTCATGGAAGCCCTATTGTTATCACAGAAGCCGTTATTCGTGCGGCTTTGCGGTTTGGTGACTTAGATTATGGAAACACGTGTTATGTAAAGCAAATTCGTGAACGTGGGGCTAGATCTTTCGGTTACGTGGGTTGTTTTACCAAGAAGGAGATCGCCAAAGGATTGATTCTTGGGCAGTGGAGATATTTTTTTCATGTAATGATGCAGTGTTTAGCTCCACGAAAATCGGGAATGGATGGCATGGCTCATGATCTTCTTTCTGCAATGATTGGGTTAACTTACAACCAGCCATACTATTTCTCACTGATGATTTTCCAAGCTTTCAAACATCATATTGGTCTAAAAGAAAATGATAAGCGATTGATGATTCTGTATCCTCGTTTTCTTTTGCATTCGACACTTGTTGCCAAATCTTCCGTTCGATGTAACTCTACCTACGCACGCTCAAGCGCCCATGCATACACGTATTTTTACTGATTGTGCCAAGGTTAATGTGTCAAAGAAGACTGATGTTCGTCCTGTTACGACTCCTTTGCTTGGTGCAATTGTTCAAGAGAACTACAATCCGGAAAATGATCCAGTTTGGTTAAACATTCGAAATGGTGTTGCTCAAATCTTTAGTGGAGAAATGCAGGCAGTTGAGGCTAATGTTCACGAACCCGTGGTTGTTCAACCTCTGGTTAATCTTCAACAACCACCGGTTAATATTCCGGAACCTGATCCCATTGAAGAACTAGTTATTGATGAACCAATTATTGATGCTTCTGTTCAGGAAAATGTTTTTGTTCATACTCCAGTTTCTACTTCTTCGGCAACGGGAGTTGCTGTTGAAACTGATGAGGTGATCCTAGAGCTTGATGCGGCTCTAGAAGCGGGTCCGTCTTCCCGTGCAGTTGATAAAGGGAAGCAACCTATCGAAGAAGTTTTTGTGGATGAGTCTGTTAATGATATGCTAACTGAAAAGCAATACCTTCTGTTAGTTATGAAGAACCTTCAAAATCGTATCACACCTTCTGAAAGGGAAAGACTTGATTTATTTTGCGCAAAGGTTGCTTCTTTCGGTCCCTCTTCCGACTGGAATATACGCTTAGCGAGTTGGAGTGATAGAGTGAACGATTTGGATTCAATCGCTTTTAGTTCTTCTTCTTCTGATGATGAGGATGAAGACTATTGTCGTCCTGATACTGATACTGTCCGTGTGTCAGCTCCTCTCAAAACGTATAAACGACGACGGGTTACTGTTTCAGATTTTTAGTCTTCGAGTCCGATAGTTGCATCAGTTGTGGTTACATCAAGCGCTGCTCCATCAGATTCCAGAGGTCTCCTAAATTTGGAGTTATCTATCGCTCTTCCGTTACTGTCTTCTTCACTTCCGTTCACTTCCTTTGTGGAAGCTACCAGCATGACTACTTCTGTTCATCCGTTAACGCCGATGATGTCTTCTCAGATTCCTACAGTACCGCTTTTTGGGTCGTTATCTTCTCCAATGGGTACGGGCAATTTGTTTGCCTTATCAGGAAGTTTTTCCTTGCCACCGCGGCCTAGTGCTTTCATCGGTATGCGAGCGCCAAAGACACGGTAAGTCTGTTCGAAGGTTGCTTTCGGCCCAAGTCCGCTAGTGCGATCGAAGAAAGGATCTCAGAGACCTCCAGCTTTACTGTCATCAGGTCCTAGGCCATCCGTTGGACAACCGTCTGGTTCTAGACCTTCGACAGCTTCTGCCTCGAGACTATCAAGTTCTGGTCAAGAGCAAAATTTTCAAGAGTTTGTTCATAGCAAATTTTAGGATGCTGCTAAGGTCATGGTACAACATAAGAATCAAATCGTGAAGCAGCAAAAAGAAATTGATTACTTGGAGAAAAAGGATGCGGTTCGAGATCAGCAGATGACGCAGTTTTTTCGTCTAACCAAAGACCAAAGTATTCAGTTGGGAAAGTTCATAACGCAAGATGCCTCGACTTCAGCCCAACAGGAGACTTTGGCTAGGGCAACGGATCAGCTTCTCGGTATTGGGACGGATCTCGTGTCACTCCTTGCTGCTCAGAGGGAGAATTCGGATTTTCAAATTCACGCTCAATGTAAGATAGATGAGCTAAAGAAAATCAGAGATGATCTCGACAAGGACAAGGATCCCGACGCAGCGATGCAGGGGGAGCAGTCAAGGAACGCACCTGCTCCTGAAGCTGCAACCTCGGCTCAAGTTGAGGGGGAGTCCTCGGGTGCCGCCGCAGAGGGAGATAAAGGTCCTGTAGATGCTGATACAGGTGCCTTATCTGATTCTGAATTGGATCCTGCTGTTGATTTGGTTTTAGGAGGTGGTGAAGTGGTTGAGGAACTGGTTGAAGACTGGCGAACTGATGACGAACTAGCTGGTAAGTTTGAGTTCATTGAGACTGCGCAAGGGAAAAGGATCGAGTACGAGTCCCTACCGATTAACATTGATGATATTAGAAGCTTTGTGTTTGGAAGTGAAATGCCTGAAGAAATCTATAATCCTATTCGAGTTCCCGAGGAAGTTAGTTTGGCAGCTCGCAAGTGGTTTAAACCTCTTCCCGACGAAACTCAAAGGAAGAGGTATATAAACACAAAAGGTGAGTATTCGGGTCAGATTCGAAGTTGGGATTTTGATGAACAACACGACTTGGTGATGATCAAAAGGACTGATGGGGTACAGTATTTCAGGCCATAGGCCAAGTTCCTTGAGACTCTTCCAGCTCGTGATCTCCATCACATTGCTTAGCTGAATCTCAACAACGATATGAATTTTGCTAGCATCAAAGGATTAATTCCGTATCTCGTTGCTGAGAGTCGAGCAAGTAAATGGAAGACTTTCAAGCCAACAGTTGGTTGGGGAGTTAAGTACTTCAATAAGTTTACCGGCAAGGAAGAATGGAAGATGGTCTATCCTCCAGCGAGATGCCTCCGTAAAATCCCTATTCGCAAATTTGATCTCGATAAATTTGACAGCTTAGGGTATTGGTATCTCGATGGCAGGACTGGGGAAGCGATTATTACCGAGAAGAAAGTGACTGTTGAGATTGCAAAAATTCTGGATCCGATTTGGCTTGTCAACCTAAGGGAAGCACAACTGAAGAAGCTTTGACGCCTGCCTCTGAAATACCTTAAAGAAGATCGTGAGCTAGCTGATCAGTTCATCAAGGTAGTTCAGTTCTGTGTGAAGAACAAGGTATGGGTAGGAAGCGAGTACTCGAAGCAAGGATGAAGAATTCAAGACCACATGAAGACCATGCACTGATCAAGGGGGAGTCTGTTAACGCACTTTGGGTGATAAGTGCATGCCTTCCAATTGTTAGGGTCTTTATTGTACATATCTTGAAACATAATCCAAGGTTTATCCTTGGACAATTTGTCCAAGTTTTTGTCTAGACTTTTGTCATGGGTTTGTGTTTAGGCAAAAGTCAGGGTTTTTGTGTAGATTGTTTTGTCCGGGCTTCTAGTATGTCATGGAGTCCGTGGTTTGTCTTGTATGGGCTTTGGGCCCTTGTCTCCGGACAATGTGTTGTCCGGAGTTTGTCTTGTATATATACCTTTATGTGGAATAGACAAGACGGCGATTCTGTGCACCTTTCTAACCCTAATTATTGTGTGTGTGTTTTGCCTGGCGGCTACTGTGTGTGACGTCATTCATCTTCCTCATCAAGAATACTCTGCGTATTCTTGATTTCTCTCACAGATCTTTGCATTCTAGTGTTTCATCTACAGTGGTTGATCATCAGGTGGATTCCGCACAACTGTTAGTTGCATTAGCTGAGTGAGATCTTGGATTTGGAGGCCTTACACTGCCGAGGCCCGAGTATTGTTCTCCTAGGCCAATTACTCCCCAAGTAATCCCCGCCTAGGCCGAGTACTTCCCGAGTACTCCCGAATCCGACTAGGGAGTGCCTAGCGACTTTTGCAACCATGATTAAAACCCCCCATTGGCCATCGTTATCTAGTTTCTCCATCGCCACTCGCCAGGGTTTTGCTTCAATCGGTTCATTCAATTTCAAACTTCCGATAGAACAATGGTATGTTTCAATCGGTCGACGATTTATCTCCCCGCTTAGTTAGTCTTGATAGAACTAGTTGAGTGTTTTTGTATTCCTTGTTATTTATTAAATTTTACTTGTGTTTCATTGGACGAATCATCAAGGACGGAAACTGCACTTTATTCTAATAACTAGCACCCCCAACGTCATTTTCCTTGCTTGTTCTGCGACGCTCGATACTCGCTCGATGCTCGTTCGAAAAATGCTCGGACGAAAGACGCTCGCTCGACTTTGGCTCGGTTGAAAAAATGCTCAGTTCGGTTCGGGTCAGTTTGTAAACGAACCGAGCACGAGCACGAGCAAAGGTCTGATCGGTTCGGCTCGTGAACAGCCCTAGTTGTAAATGTGTTAATTAGGTTGGTGGGTTGTAATACACAGTTTAAATAGGTTGCAATATCATACCAAATGATTACACTCTATCTAACCATACTGCAAACTAGGGTTGTTCACGAGCCGAGCTGAGTCGAACCGAACTGAACCGATCGGACATTTGCTCGTGCTCGGTTCGTTTACAAACCGAGCCGAACCGAGCATTTTTCCAACCGAGCCAAAGTCAAACGAGAGCCTTTCGATCCGAGTATTTTTCGAACGAACGTCGAGCAAGTATCGAGCGTCACATAACAAATAGAAAAGTGACGATGGGTTTGTTAGTTTTTAGAGTAAAGTGTAGCTGTCGTCCCTAAGGTTTTGTCTAATTAGAACACAAGTAAAAATTTACGAAATAACAAGGAATAAAAAAACACTCAATTGGTTCTACTGAGATCATTTGAGCAGAAAGACGAATCATCTATTGACTGAAGTAGACCTTTGATCTATGAGATGTTTGAAATTGAATCAACCGATTGAAGCAAAACCTTTGGGAGTTGGCATCTTGGCGACAGAGAATTTGAATAATGATGGTTGATGTGGGGTTTTAAGTAGGATTATGTACTTTTGAATTGAATGTGGGTTGACACTTGAGTATCAGTCGACGCTTCACATTTTGGTATTTTGAAATTTTGACTCAATTACTCTGGATTATTAGAAAATGAACTATTGGTATCAGCCTTCAATTTTATAATTAAATTGGCTCTAGTTGGATCTTAGACCAAACATTGTTAATATGCGCATCTAGTTATTTTATTAATATATACATATATAAATTTAAATAATTCGAGACAACCGAGTCGAAGCGAACTAAGCGGACCTTTTGCTCATGCTCGGTTCGTTTTAAACCGAACTGGTTCGGACCAAGCGCCTTTTTCAATCGAGCAGAATCGAACGAGCAAATTTCGAATATTTTTCGATCGAGCATCGAACGAGTCTCGAGTTTCGAACAATTTGAATAGCCCTACTGCAAATTCATAAAATTGAGAAAATTCATATAACGTCAGTACTATTTGCTAGAAATGAAACAAAAAAAATATTATCTAAGAAAATTAATATTTATACCTACAATCTCTTTTGTTATAAATCAAAATAGGATACACATGGCTAGATTTCAACCCACATCTTTTTTTTAGGCTCTATTTATTCCCTCTCACATTGCCACCTGGTGTTTTTTACACGTGGCGTTTTATGATCCAAAAGACCTTATTCTCCCTGTTCTGATTAGCCTACCACATTAAGCATCCCTCCCCACCGTCCTCCTTAATTCTGCCGCGTCTTACGTTGAAAACCCTAAAAATTTGATTCGCTGTGGAGCGTTCCCACCCTTCTCCTACGCTCACGCATATTTTCTTTCATCCACGATAAACAATGCCACCACCGGAAGCTTCAATCGGAAGCTTCATCTTACGATGCAGATTGTCTCTAAATTGTAAGTCTCTAATTTGGATATACTTAACATCATTTGGCTTCATAAATACATTCTGTTGGTAAACCTTAACGGCCACATCCGAGTCACCCGATTTGAACTCCAACACCATAATGTTAACACCGTGTAATTTCTCCATTATCTTTTTATCTTGAAAACCAAACCTTCTTCCAATTTCACCTGTTCCAAGAGGCCACTCCACCGACAAAGAAAACAAAGCCACCTGCTTATTCTGTTTTCTCACTTTGCCAAACGAGGCGAATCCAAAGCCACCTGCTTTGACGGATGCTTTCTGGCCGCTTTTCACACAGCACGCCGGTATCCTTTTATTACGAACAATCTAATGAAGGTACCCGTTCTCACCATCTACTGCTATCACCGGTTGTATACCAACTGCGCAAACCCGTAATTAACAACCGAACAGCCTAGTATCTTCTTCCTTTGAAAATCGCTAACAGCCACGAACACCGATGTTCATCATGGTCACCCCCGTCATCTCAACCGGTTCTTACCCGCAACAACGGCTGACCCCAACACCATAACGTCTTCGTCTTCCGCTGTTAAACAACCCCGAAACAACACCTTCTTTTATGACTGCCCTCTACCCATCGGCACACCCGCCGGCGGTGGAGGCTTCCCCGATACGAGCCCTAGGCTCTGAAACCAAATGTTGGTTCAGGCCCCACTCACTCTCTATACTCACTTAAACTCACGTAGTATGTAAATGTAAATTTGCAGAGAGAATAGAAAAGTGTTGCAACTATATTATATCAAAAAGGGTGTGTTCGATTCAATAAAACAAATGAGCTATATATAGCCATACACTTATATATGTGGGAACATGCAAAAAACTATAAAAATACTAAATTAACCTAAGATTCGGTAAACTAAACTAGCACATGCAATCACCTAGTCAAGAGGATCCTTCCTAAAGAATCGTGGAACTCTAAACAACTTGAAACCACGTCGATGCACATGAAACCGAACATTGTTTGACCCTTTCAATAGTAAAACCCACGAGTTCAACTCCATGAGCCCCCGATAAACTCGGTTTAGAAACCATGAACCTTTAACATGCAAACCCGCTAACATGCTGACCCATGAACCTAAAGAACCGATTAACCCAACAGTGGTAATCAAGTTGTATGTGGATAATGAATTAGCCATTGCCTTGATTAAAAATCCGGTTTTTCAATTCACGGTCGTAACGAGCATATAGATACAAAATTTCATTTTATTAGACAGTGTGTTGAAGAAGGAAAAATCAAGGTTGATCACATCAGCAGAAAGCAGATGTGTTGACTAAGCCTTTACACCAGAATCTAGTTTGCTGAGATGAGACATTTGCTGGGCACAAGTGAAGTTCAGAATTAAGGGGGAATGAGTTGGTTTATTTCTGAATTTGGGTAATTTCATGGATCAAGTTTTTAGGCCAGTCAAATGGGCCTGTTAAATGGGTCAGCAGACCCGTTATAATTCAGATCTGTTTTCCAACGAATAAGGAGGCATCATCACATGGTCAAGAAGTGTGAACCCCAACGTATCTCTTGCAGATTATTAGGAGATTTCTGTTTAGTTCTTTGCTACTTAATTTTAGTTTTGCAGTGTCAGTTTGTATCTCTTTTCATTTGTCGAAGTAACTTGTAATCTTGCTGACTTGAAGCTTTCAATAACAATTCAGTTACTTCCGATTAATTACTTGTTCTTGTTGTTAATTCTGGGTATAATTTTTGATCTATACCAACAATCACTTTATTCGAGAGCTTGTTTCTTCCAGCAAGCTATGCAACAAGTTTGTTCCGACCAAATTTTCAGGTGGCAGACATCTTCACTAAGAGTCTTCCTCGACCACAGTCTGAATATATTTGTGCTATGCTTTGTCTTGGACTGCCACCATTTCGATTTAGGGGGATACTAGAGTTAATTCAGTAACGTAAACTTAGTTGTACACTTCTTGTAATTACTATGTACTATTCATGTAACATTTATTACTATATAATATAATATAATATTGAATCTTCACCTAATTGGATGTTGAGATTTTCACCCTAACAAGAATGTATCTAGAGAGGGGATCAGGGTAAGCACACTGATGAAAAGGAATATAAGACCGATATATATTAACCAGGCATTGCCAAGGTTAAAATTTGAAGAAATGTGTGAGTAGTTGACTTGGGTAAATATTAGACCCCTTCAAGAAGGTTTATTTCGGTTTGCTCATTGAAAAAGGTTTTTTTCCTGGTCCCGATTGCTTTTTTTACTATACTTTTAGTTATGAAACTTTTCATATTCAAGTTTTAATTCATGTTATCCTAGCTTAAGTGTAGGCGGTTTATATTCAGTTTTGACGCTATAAATAAGAAGCCCAAGAAAGACTCATGATCATCTTTTAGATCCTAAAAATCCTTATGTAGTGTTTAGTGTTTACAGATTGTTTACCAACATTCAATATTTTTTGAATGAATCTTCAAAAAGATGTTCTTAAAAGTCAAATCATGTAAACTTATCTCTCTTATACATCCATTCTATTGCTCTTAACTGTAACCTTCTAAAAGAAAGAGTTCATTGATTCAAAATCAAGGTGTACATCTGCCAGATCAGCCGGGAAATCCAAGGATGAACATCCCCACTCTGTGAAAACATTTGGTTCAGAGGTAACTGGGGAGATAAACAATGGTGAATAAATTTGCAATAAATCTTCATTATAATGACTTGGAAAACGAAGTTGGTGGTAATCTTCCATGAGTCCGAATGATGTTGAATATCGAACAACATCACCCTTAAACCCTTTGCTTCTGCTTGCTTGAACTTGATCTTCCCATGTTGGGGACCCCTTTCTATGACCAAGAAAGATAAGATAACATTTAGAACTTGTACCACAATTACACAACATTAATGTGGAAGTGAAAGTAAAAGAATTTCAAAATACCTCTTTTGGGAAATGACGTTTTCGCTTTGCTGAAACGAATAGGGTTGGTCGAACTCGAATTGTTCACTTTCTGGGCTCCCAAAGGATATGGATGATTCGGGCAGGCTAGGTGCTGAAAGGGCAGGTGGCGGAGGCCGCTCAGCAGAATAGCCTGATTGGAGAACGTAAAGAGCGTTCTCATACGAAGATAAGATCTTTTGTATCAAAAAGTCTCTTACTTCAGGTGAATGCAGATTAGCCCTT
This sequence comes from Helianthus annuus, assembly GCF_002127325.2. Taxonomy (NCBI): domain Eukaryota; kingdom Viridiplantae; phylum Streptophyta; class Magnoliopsida; order Asterales; family Asteraceae; genus Helianthus; species Helianthus annuus. Next base: position 16,273,759 of record NC_035439.2, read on the forward strand.
AGCTGGTTAGCCATTTGCATCCCTTGAGATAGCTCATGAATGACTGTCTTCTCTTCATAAACACAAACACTATCCATGTCTTTTTGATGTGGAGATAGAAGCAGGATGATGCAAGGGTAATGAAAGGGATGAGTGGAGGGGCTGGGCTATATATACACAGGAAGTTTGGATGACTGGTGGCGACTTAAAGCTGTTGGTTAATGAAACCGAGTGAGGTTTTTACATTTTTTAGTTTCCAACATGGACCAGCCTTTGTGGTCAAACAGTGAGCTTAATACTTTAAATTGGTCCAATTCCACGGTCAAATATAATTTAGTCATAACACACGCACGTACTCTTTCCAAGAAATAGAGACAATATTAGTTGAGAAAATAACTTTTTTTGGAAGGTTGCATTTTAACCAAACACAACAGTCGTCTGATATGTCAACGTTTTCGTGATGACATATGACAAGGGTTGACATGTAATAATATACGCTGTAACATGGTAATTGAGTTGCACTAAAACAACAGTCCTCTAATACGTCAGCCTTAGCGATGACACAACTTTACACTTCGTCAGTACAGGCTTTAGCAATGACAAGTCTTCGCTAAAGTCTTGTCGCAGCAGTTTCAACCCAAAAGGTAAAAGCCCAAAAAAAGTCGTTGCAAAAGATCTCACTGGACCTATAGTGACGACCTGCCGTCGCTACTGGTTCGACCCAAAAACATATCCCTACTAAAATAAATATATAACTTACATTATATAATATAAATTAATTTTTAACCTTTAACGATGAAGTGTCGTTGCTACAGGGTCGACCCGACAAACAATTTCGCAGACTAAAAAAATATTAATTATATTAATCACTAACCTTTACCTACGACAGAGTTTTTTATCTTTTTATTATTTTTATCTTTATAAGATTTTTTACAGAACAACTATCAATAGAAAACTGTAAATTGAAGGACTAATTATAACTACAAACCGTCAAATTTCATAATTAAAGTAAAGATGAATTCTATTGCAATTATCATAAATAACTAGTCATCTTGGTCTTCATCTTGACTCGACACGAACATCTTTTGTTTGATTTTAGTTAATTGATCTCGTCTTGCATTTGTTTCATGTCTTCAGTCATTAGGTACATAGTTTCTTGCATTTCATTATATTGTGATTCTAATGGTGAGTTGGACACACAAGAGCCATTGGGGACTATATTTTCCACTTTTCGCCCAATATCCCATTTGCAACCATGCCTTTCACCGGTGGCAACTCGTAGACACTCAGTCTCATTAACTTAATTGGCAAATCACCCGCTTCATTTTGCATTCGGGTGAACTTTTGTTGAATTTTATCATGTATTAAACAATACAAGAAACATATATTTTTTTAATAAAATTTGGCATCATGACTAGTGTAAGACGGATAACGAACTTGTTCAACTATAAATAGTAAACTAAAAAATGTCTCAAATTACAATAAACCTATAATAATAGCAATAATAGTAGTAATGATATCCAACTTTTAATATAAATGAGTTAAAATGACCAGAACACAATTCTCTAACTTAAAATTTTTAACTTTTACTCTAAGTAGATAACAATGACCCAAACCCACTTAAATTGACCAAAAGTTAGATATTTTAGTCTTTGAAAATAGGTTTAGGTCCTTTTGATTCATTTAAATAAAAAAAATAATTGATATTAAAAGTCAACTAAAATGGGTTTTGGTCATTGGACCCATTTAAATAAATATGTATGCAATATACTCTTAATTCCCTATATACCTGCATTATACTTACCAAATCTTGTGCTATCCTATCGTTAATCATCCACCCTCCGTTGTGCTTCCGGTTGCTTGCAAAGGTATACAACAAAAATACTATTAATAATATTTAAAAGCATTGTGATACATCTTTGGATAAGGTTGTTTTGATCTATTATTTGTATATCTTTTGGGCAGCTCATAGATGTAGGAATGAGGAATAAATCATTAATAACTTTCACCCATTGCTCAAGAGTTTATGTATGTGGGGAATTAAACATAACTAAATTAAAGAGATTGTGTGTATACCTTCAAATTTCTTGTTATTGGCAAATTAATACAAATATTCTGAAACTCTTCTTTTTGGATGTCTCGTTTGGCTTTTTTGCATATAGAATTCCTGATATTATACGTACTCCACATCATCTACTTTCTTTTTAGCATATAAAATTCCTGATATTATACATTCTTAATTATTGTTGCAAATTATGTTTTGATAACAATAAATTATTTAAATTATTCAAATATGTTACTCAAGATATATGAAGTCCAGTAAAGCAAAGCTTCCAAATACGAAATAAGTTGTGTTTATATGAAATATGGTACTCAAGTCTGCGAGCAAACGCTAGATATATTATCATATCTTTATGGTGTGACTGTGCTCTTTTAATACGTTTTTGCTTTTATAGTATGTGGTTCCTTTATTGTGCGTTTGTGATTGTATAGTACGCATATGCTTTTACCATAGTACGCGGTGCCTTTGTGGCATGTCTTTGCCTTCTAGTACGCCAACGCTTTTATAGTGTGTGGTACCTATATGATACATTTGTGCTCGTTTAGTGCATTTGTGCTTTTATAGCATGTGGTGTCTTTATACTAGGTATGTGCTTGTATTTTATGTATGATTGGAATTGATCTAATGTGCATATCGCACCCCATTTCGGAGGTACATATATAGGCTTACAAACGTTGTGTATCGTAATCTTATAATTACTATCATATGTATATCAGCTTTAGCTACATTCATATGAAATGTTCAGTATTGAATTTGTATAATTAAATCCATTTTCACTTGCAGTTGCGAAATTTTTTTTTTATTTTTTGAAAATTGAAGTATTTGACTAACAAAATATTACCATTTCATTAGTCTTTATCCGCACGCTAAGCAAATTTGCTTTGATCTACCCTTGTTTTCTCTTCTTGTACGTAAGATTGTTAGGACCATAAGGGATGAGACATGATTAACTAGAGTTTATATTATATGATAATATCCAGGTAAATCAATTAAAATTATCAATAAGGGATGAGACATGATTAACTACAGTTTATATTATATGATAATATCCAGGTAAATCGATTAAAATCATCAATAAACGTGATAAAATATCAAAAACCAAATTTGGATATAACTGGTGATGCTCCCTGAATATCACAATGTATAAGTATGTAAAGGAACAGTAGAATGATGAAAAGTTAATCTAGTCGATTTTGAAGCACTACAAGCAGGTCACATGTAAAAATGAACATTTAGACGAAACAACATTACACGGATGACCCAATTGAGAATGCTATATCTCACGAGAAATAGAAGCAACAACTAAAAGAGAACACACCTGATGTGAACTATCACGTGTGCGGTAGAGGATCTGTCCAGATAGCGTCTGAATAGACAAATCGTGATGCAAGATAATAACAGTTATACGATGGTCTATAACTAGCTGTGTAATAGATAAAATGCTCAATAACTACTATGGCTGCTACTTAATTACTTATGGAACATACTCGTAACTAACACTTATCATAACAACTCAAGTCAGTAACATATATACACTAATACAATGCTTAATTTCTCCTAATATTATTTAGAGAGTTATTATATCTTGAAGAACAATTACCAGACATTTACAAAAGACTTGAATTAAGGTGATTTTAAATTTTATATAGAATTTAATTAATAATTCAGCAGTAAATATTTTACCTAATGATAAATATTTTATGTGTTAACATTTAGATATTTAACCTAATGAATGTTTGGAATGATTGTTGGTTTCAAGGGTAAAAAAGGGAACTCCATCTCTCTTCTAGTTGCCGCCTGTCACTCCTTAGATCTTGATCGCTAAACTCTAGCTGTGAAAATCGCTCATCAATCTCTCGCTGGAAGGGACTCCATGTTCCGGTCTTTGGATACAAAAAGGGGTCGCCTCTACTGGTTCATAATCATCATCCAGAAATAACTCTACCAGACTTGAGTTTTACTATGTCATTGGTAGAGCTATCAGTCTATAACATCAATCGTCATCTATTAGCAGGAAATGTGGTTGTTATCTCAGCCATGCTTTGAATTTATATGCACACTCAGATTGAATCACTTTAGCTGATCTGATACCACAAATGTTGGTAAAAGAGCTTAAGCACTTGAATAAAAATAAGAACACAAGAATGATCAGAAGTGTTCTCAACTATTATTAAATTGCATGCATTACAAGTAGAACATAACAAGGTTTTAATAGGCTAACATACTAAAGAGAAAGGAACTAAATAAAAGGAACATAAAGACTTGCATGATAATAGAAACAATGCAACATACTTGACGAACTGAAACGTATTTGAATTTTGAGATTATTCGGAGCTCCTGATCCATAAACACTTGCCTGATAAACGATGGGGTGTGGCTGTGATGATGGTGAATGAAGAAACTCTTATCCATTGATTAATTCCTTCATTGTATGTGGGTAAGGAATGATGCATTCTTTTACATGGATAGATCTGAAGGAATTCATTCCATTTCGTTTCATACCATAGAATATAATAGTGACTATTCAAAATGATACTGATATGTTGATTTTAGATATAGGAACTTATATCTTTATATGCATTCTATAGTTGTTAACTTTAACCTTCTAAAAGAGAGTTGAATTCGAAACTAGGGGCTACACCTGCCGGATCAGCCAGGAAATCCAATGACTGCGAACTCCCACACTCCGAGAAATAAAATGATTCAGAGGTAACTGGAAAAAATTCATTGTCATAATAGCTTGGAAATTGAAGCTGGTGGTAATCTTCCATGAGTCCAGATGATGGTGGAGAGAAGGACAACAAGGATGGGATAGTGTCATTGTCACCACCCAAATCCAAGGTGTTCACACTCAGGTTGGCTCTAAGATTAGAGAGCATTTCGTTAGGACTTGGCGGTGATAGTTGGTGGTGATGTTGGGTTGGTGTTATTTCATGTTTTTCTGGTGAAGTTGGTGGTGGTGAAGCAGACTGGGATGCATGGTTGCAGGTGTGTTTCCCTTTGTATACAATTTCAAACTCAGCGGGGTCTTTATCTGTTCTTTGTACATATTTTGTTGCAAAACATTTCTGGGCGTTACGGTATGAGCATCTATAATAGCTTCTGCAAGTTTGTTGTCAAACATTTTAATACTAGTCGCACTGACTCTGGGACCTAATCTGTTAGAATAGGTCCCCTAGCCGATGAGATCAAGTAATATTATACAACGACAATGTTACCTTGGAAACCTAGCACCCAAAATGTCTTTCTGCCCATACTTCCTCCAATTGTAACCATCATAATTATCACTCTCTAACTTGTTTTCACTTGTGGCCCTCTTTCTGTGACCAAGCAAGAAAAGAAAAGATTTAGAACTTGTACAACATTAACACAATATTAATGTGAAAGTTAGAGTATAAGAACATCAAAGGACCTCTTCTTGGAAATGATGTTTTCGCCCTGCTGGCCCGAAAAGGGTTGGTCATACTTTAATGCTTCACTTCCTGGGCTTCCAAATGACATCGGTGATTGGATAAGATCAGGTACTGGAAGGGCAGGTGGCAAAAGCTGCTCGGCAGCTGAGAGGCCCGAATCAAGAAGGGAAACAGCGTTGTCATAATTGGATAAGATCTTTTGTATCAATAAGACTTTTGCTTGAACTGAATTCGGAATAAGCATTAGCTGTTCTGTCATTTGTTTCCCTTGGGTTAACTCATGAATGAGTTTCTTCTCATCATAAACACAAGCACTTTCCATATTGATCTTTTGGTATAATTATAGATGTAGGGTGCACGGGATGGTGCAAGTGTAAAGGAATGAGGGGAGGGGCTAGGGCTCTATATATATGAAGTTAGAATAGTTTGATGGCCGGGTCAAAGGTGGGCTAACGAAATTACAGAGTGAGGTTCCCTTTTAGTTTCCATCATGGACGAGCCTTTTGACTTTTGTTGTCAAACAGTGAGCTTAGTACTTTTATATTGGCCCAATTCCACGTCAACCCTAATTTATTCATTAGTCATAACAACACGCCCATATTGCAAGAAATGAAAACACGTACACACATACATAACATAGTGGTTTTAGAACCGGATTAAAATTATACTGAATCTGTCATAGAGGTTCAAACACAACTAAATAACATCATATTTAATTTGAGATATTTAAAGAACATAAAAAGTTCCTATAACGAATAGTCTAGTTTTGTTATCAACTTATCGTGTTATCCAAATATATTAACAATATAATTCTTATAACTTTTAAACCTCACTAATCTTTTTGTGTAATGTACTTGGTAATTAACAATATATTTGTTATAACTTTTGAACCTTAATTACACTAATCTTTTTGTGTAATGTACTTGGTAATAAAATAGTGACTTTGGAATATTATATTGTATTAGAATGTTTAATCCTTTTGGGTTAAAGGTACAAGGAATACATAATAGTTTTTTTATGTTTAAACTTTTCTAACGATCTCTAGTTATAAGATTATACATAATTTTGTAATCACATATTAACACCAATTCCTGCTTAATTGAGTTGACATGTTATGAACTTCTAAGAGATTCAAATCAATTAGGTTGGTAACCATCTAAAAAGAATTTATTCAACTTTTCAGTTCTATGTGCTTTCCAATCACACACCGCCCAAATAATGTCCGACATCGCCCTACAATGTAAATAAAACCCTTGTTCCACAAAATAATCCTAGCCTTTTAAATATTAAATCCATCTAGTTCAATCGGGCTTGGTGGTACGACGGTTCAACTATTAACCACCTAGGGACAGTCCAACCTTTTGAAGGTCCAATGCAAAATAAAATTTTAGGATCTTTCTTCTTTGATTGCTATAATCGGTACTCCTTTATCTGAGCTTGAAATCAAGCAAAAATGTAACAAAACTATAACAGAGTGTGGTTTGTTTGTAAAAGCAACCAAACAAATCTAAAAAAAATAAGTTTGCACTAATAATAATAGTTAACATATATATATTTTTTTAAAAATTGGAGGCCCTAGGCCTAAGCCTAGGTTAATTGTACTAAAGGTCTGACCATGTAACCACCTTAATTGGCTAGTTAATTTAAGGACAACTCAGAGGTAACCATTCAAGCTTGGTGCCATTACGAGATAATGGACTAGATACAAATAAATCATGCAGTTTTGAATGTTCGGTGGAACTTTTGTACCTTTAATACTGACCAACTGGCTCTTAGGAGCTATTGCGGTTCAAGTTTAAACTGACTAATGCGAAGCTAATAGGGCCTGGGAGGCCTTCCGCCACACAAATGCTAGACACGAGATGGTATATGTGCGTAGTTAAACAAAATTTCATAAAGTATTTAAGGTTTAAAAAGGTATATACTAGAATATTTTCAAGGCATTTAATTGTAATTATTCTAGTGATGGTAGATATATTGACCCATAATCTTGGAATGGGAGCAGGTGTTAAGAAGGTCCTACGAAACAAATGAGAGATATGAACAGAATCAAAAGTCAGATTACTACAAAGGAACCAATAATCACCACATAATAGTCGAAGGTTTCCCATTTATTTTTCTCCTAAGACATAATTTGTCGAGCAGTAGTGGGTCAGCTTTTTATCCTTCTAGAGTTAAAAAACAAACAAACAAACATCACTATTCTTAGTATATGTCAACCGTGTATGACATAACAAAATGTGTATATTCAATGATTCCATTTGACTAGTTTATGCATGTCGCTTTAGTACAAGAACATCATTCACTATTATATATTTAAATCTTGGATTAGAAAGTGATATGTGCATGATATTTCTCTATAGGACAAACATATCAATTCTTATCATTGATGTTATATAATTTGAGGGTGTTTGAATACATGTTAAATTTGAGGATGAATGGACTTTGGAGTAATTAGGGGCAGTTGAAAAGCTGTTTGAATGTCTGGATAGTGCGTACTTTATTTGATTAAAGGGTGGGAATCAAGAAGAATGTTTTCAAAAAAGTTGATTGAAATGGCTTGTTACAAATACATGAATGATTACATTCTATGATTGTCTTCTAATAGCCTAAACAGCCCATAATTCGTGACATCTTTTACCATAAAATTCAACCTATAAATAGGAAAAGTTTAAGTTAAACTCAACTCCATGTTCAGACTCAAATCTAAGAAACAACCCCCTTTTCTGATTAAAATATAGGGATATGTTTTACGGTTTAGAAGGAAGTGTTTGGTTTAGCTTACATACCATTATTTAATATGGAGGTTGAAGACCAGTTTAATTATAGAAAAATTGGTTGAAATTCCAGATCGTAAAAATAAAAGACTATTATAGAAAAATCGGTTGAAATTCCAGATCTTAAAGTAAAAGACTACAAAACATAGTAATCGGCCTAGTGAGGGTCTATGGAATATTGGAAGGGTCTATAGAGCCCCGTCTTTATTATCCGTGTGATTTGTTTTTCATGACCAAAATCCTCAATTAGTGAGGTATATGTATATGTATATGTAACTTCTCAAATATCATTGTAATAACCTTTTTGGGATTATTATTAGTTAAGGTAATGGACGAAATTCTCCTAATGTAGAACATGATTTTAGTTAAGTCAAATCATAGGATCAAAGTTTACTAAAACTATTTTTATTATGTTTTTTTATACCAATGTTTTTAAACATGTAAATGAATTGAAGGAACACGAATGAAGCATGTCCATTTATGGTCGTTCTACATTAACCGAACAAACAATCAAACATGGTCAATTAAGCGAACAAGGTTTCCTTGTTTATGTTTGTCCATTAAGAATAGAACGTGCACGTATTCATTTTATGCCGGTTGGTTAATAGTATAAATGAAAGGTTCACAAACAATTAAAATTGATAGTTAACATCCAATAATAACCATCTTCATTACATCAAACATTAACATTCAAAAGTAACCTCAAAATTAAACAAAAACATCTTTAATAGAACTATAACAGGCTTGAAAACACAATCTTCAAATCACCAATGGATTGTATGTGTTGGTTTAGTATGTCCACGTATCCACGTCCGGCAACACTACTAATTATGTGTTGATAATTATAATATTCATCAATGTGGAGATCATGGGTTCGAGTCTCATGTGGTACAATTTGTTCCCGGTGAGTAGCGGTTTTACCATAGTGGACCTTAGGGTGGTGGTTTCCCCTGAAATAATGGGCGGGTCGGGTCAACAACATTGTTTGTGTTCGCAGGGCGTGGGTTGCCTTTCACCAATAGATTTACCCAGGTGACAGGCCTTGTATAGTACTTGTTGATCGTTTAAAAATTAATAATTATGGAATTCATTATATATTATTATTTTAATGATAATTAGCAAGTTTTAATTCAATACCCTAACTTATCCTCTAAGACATGAATACTATAATTAGAGACTAGTAGGAAACCCGCGCGATGCGGCGGGGACAACAATTTTCAACAAATGATCACCTTTTTTTAAACATTACTAATTACGAATTATTACTTTAAACAACAAAAGCTATTCAAACACTATATGTTGCACCCCGTCTATTACAGATGATTATTTTTAGTCATATAATCACTATTAAAACACACTTGTACACCTTGTACACACTGCACAGCCCCAAGACAAGCTGCTAGTGTGTCAAACTGTGACCAGAAGGCTTCGGAACCTGAACTCGTTTTCCATTCCTAAGACCAGACCCATCCCTCGCCCAATATCGTTCTGCCCTAAGAAACCACAACCTCTTTATTAACCGCCGGGAATCTCCTCCACAAGGGACCGCCCTCAACCCAGTTATCCATCCAAAACATAGTTTTACCCCCGTCGCCAATTGGAAGGCTCAAAGCATAAAACTCTTTCTCAACAGAGCAGATGTCTTTCCACATCTCACAAATACCGTTCTTTCAGGGGGAATTGCCCAACCACTCTTGAACTACCATTGATCGGAACCACCACCTTAACCCATGAAGTCATAGGCCTGTCTTTAAGTTTCCACATCCAATTTGCTAGCAACGTAAGATTAGCACTTCTAATATCTCTAGTACCAATACCCCCAACTTTTATGCTTAACATGGGCCATTATTTCAGCCCTATTAAACATATACAAGAAGCCAAACAATAATAAATAGGTGATCCACGTAAAAGGTGAATTAAGATCATAAGAATGCATGCCACATGTGCTTAAAGATCCAATTCTTAGCTGTAAGTATCCACAGTAACATTATCAAACATCAAATGCAGGTACCTTCACTTTTGAAGCCATGTTTGTTGCTAGGCTTGTTGACGTGACAGACTGTGATAGAAAAAATAGAACTGAAACAAAAAAATTACAAATTTTATGACTAATATGACATATATGTGAAGCAAAACCACCAGCTAAGAAGAAACCAATTACCAAACATATATGTTCCATTGAGAGATCATCCATGCTTTCAATCAAAAACTCCATTTTCCTTTCTATGAAGGGATCTGTTGATAATTTCCGCCTATTGTAATCAGACTAACATGTAGAAACACTCATAATTACACTTTAGTAATGTCATGCTGAAAACTGTAAAATTTCTCTATAAGAGGAAATAAAATACCTTGGTGACAGGTGACCCAGCTTCCGGTTTAGTCATAAATGCACCAACAAGGGCTAAATTTGAAACACTGATCTGTTAAATGTAAATATCATCAAAAACATAGATAGTGTTAGCCAAAAGATTTATTTAATGCAATGAGTAATAAATTTTAAAACAAAATTTGCTCATAAAATAAAAGTAGTATTTTTTTTATCAGAAACATAAAGGTATCTCCTCAAAAATATCCGCACATGATAGTTTTTTTCTCATGCAGCCTAGACAACAGAATAAGAAGACAAAGTGTGACAAACTTCCAATTCATACAAAGCAGATTCATAAAAGCATAATAGAATGAAGGTTACTTTTCTCCATTAGTTTCATTGTTATTTCAAGGCCTTCAAAGCAAGGCACCTTGGTTGGACTTGGAAGAATCTTATATGTATATATTTTTTTAAATAAATGGCTAAACTTGCATACCATGTGGATTGAACCCGTGACCTCCACCTTATATAACAAACACATTGTTTACTATTCTCCCGCAACCGAGAAATTATGGCACATCACTCAAATAAGTACATCAACAAAAGAAATTATACCCCTTAGAAATACAACATCACATAAACTCGGAATCATTATAAAATAATATTGTTTGTATTTTATCACAAACTCGGAATCATTAAAAAATATTATTTTTTGTACTTTATATGTTTGTATTTACACCACTCGAATCAGTACATCAACAAAAGAATACTAAATGAAACTCTTACGCGTGTATGGGATTTTCCCACAAATTTGTTGTATTGTAATGATATTACAACCAGCGACATAGTAACAAACACGCAATCGCCAATGATCTCTAGATCAAGTGGTGGAAGACTTGCATTTCTCTTGAGAGATGCAAGTTCGACTCCCACTTGGTGCAGAGTGAGGCATTGGTGGGCAATGATAGGAGACCCAGGGAAACCTGGGTTGGATCCTTGAGCCAAACGGGTTTTACCGGTAATTTCACTGTCGTGCCTACGGGCGGGTGGGTTACCGGGTTTTCCCCGGAATTGGTGGTGGACTCGGGTTACTCTCGGAGTACTCCGTTTGTTCAGTGGGTGCCCCGAAAGTACTTGGGATTGAGTTTGTTCGCCGTTCAAAAAAAAGTAACAAACACGCAATCAAAATATACTAAATAGATAGATTCACCTAAATAGATCTTAAGATGCAAAAACCTAGATCTATGTTAAACTTCGTCTACTTCAAAATTAATCAGCCGTATGCACAAATAATCACAGATTAAAAATAACCAAATTGAATCACTCTTACAACATAATTAAACACCATCACAATTGATGACTTGAAATCACAAAAACCGAACCGGATGAGAAAGAATCAGACGAATCAGCTAGCAACTGAATCAGATTGTTATTCTGTGATGATTTTATGTGTAAGATTTGATATGAAAGTGAGATTTTAAATTGTGGTGATGAGATCGAATGATAGTTTTATATTTGATACCTGATTGCCTCCTAGATCTCGATTTGTATCTTTGAGGTGAGAGAGAGAGATGAATGGTTTTGAAAATATTATGACCCCCAAAATTGTGATGGCGGTGGTTTTTGACTAACAGGAAGATGTTGACCCGCTCTATTTCTGTATCGATCTCTGATCTCTGTATTTGTGTAGAATGAAGAAAACCTCTGGGTAGGTGAGTAGAAAATAAAAGCGGCAGGTGCTATATTGCGGAATTCAAAATTTAAAATCAGAGCTTAATAATACCTGGTCAACCTTTTGAAAGTTTCTTTGCTGTAGTTAGTTGTATGTTACACTTTAACATTTGTACCTTTAACCCATTTAAAGAGGAAAAGGTAACTACTAAATAATTATTTAAGATTTGGTTGGTCAAAGATAAAGGACTAAAATGTAATTAACGTGAGGGAGTTAAAATATAATTAGTATTTAAAAGACTAATTTACCCTTATTTTAGGGTCTATCTTATAAATTAAGAGAGAAAAAAATCTTATTTTCTGTATATCTTAAAATGTCATTCTTTCATGCATTATAATATATTATAGATTAGTTGTTAATTTCTTCTTTAATCACTTGTACATTAAAGCATTATCTACTTGTACCTTTTAATTTGTGCGTCGATATTGAACAAGACAACTACCGAAACGTCGACAAAAATGTGTAGGTTGTCATGCTATCTTTGGATTTTTTTTAAACATTATAGTTTATAAGATATGCCAAGAATAAGTAAAAAAGTTATAGGTTTGTTATAGAGGGGTGAATTGTAACTAATTATCTATAATTTTGTTAAAACCTTAGGGATTTAAGTGTAATAAGTTTAGGGGTTAAAAAATAAATAGTGTTTAAAAGACTAAAGTACCCTCATTTTAGGGGTGTTTCTATAAATAAAAAGGGGGGAAAAGTTCTTATGTTTTTGGTATCTTAAAATGCCTTTGCCTCATGCATTATAATATAGTATAGATTAAAGATTCTTTTGAATTATAAAGAAATATCAAGGATCTAAATGTTTTAGATTGAGGGACTAAAAAATAATTATGGTTTAAAAGACCACTTTACCCTCATTTTAGGGGTTTATTTATAAATAAGGGGGGAAGAAGTTCTTAACTTTTGGGAATCCCTCCCTCATGCATTATAATATAGTATAGATGTAGGATTAGGTGAAATGTTGCACCAAACTAACAAACCCTGGTGTAACCTAAATAGTGCATGTTTTTCATATACAAATTCCCCATGTTTGCACTGTTTATGCTAAAGATTTGATATGAATGGTTAAGTAAATAGAAACAAATTGTGAATTGGTTTTAACAAAAATGAGAAGTTTCGAACACAACAGAGACAAGAATTAGAAAATGTAGGGAAAGTTAAAGAAGTACGGCTCGTACTCAATTAAGAAGGTATTACCCGTAATATGTAACGACAAACAAGAAGTCAGAAACCGTAATTCCGACCCCTTGTTACTTGGTATGACTCATACTCACTTAATGAGCTACAGGTCGTACCAACGTCACAAAAATCCAAAATACACCTTTAAATACAACACGACGGCTAGAAACACAAGGAGGGTGACCTAGAGAAGTTGTCATCGACCTGATAGGATTAACCGAGGCATTTAGAGGGACTAACATGTGGAAACATCAAAGATTGAAGATTTAACCCTTCGGTTAGCGACATCTACTACACATGTTCTTTCTTTATCAAGGTTTGTCTTTCTTTACTGTCAAAACATGATTTTGTCTATATTTTGTTTGTTTTGTTCATCATGTCTGGGCGTCTGGCTAAGCTAGTGATAAGTATTCAGATGTGATGATTCTTAGGATGATTTGATTTATAAATGTTCGCTTTGTTTATGTAATGTAATTTTAGTAAATTTTGTGATAGTTTATCCTATTATGTGTATGATAGCATGTTGAGAATTGATTTTGTGATTGGGTTGTGTGGTTGAGTCAATCTTTCAATGAGGTATTGATGTGCTTAAATTTGTAAATCTTTTTAGCATGATTTTACCCCATGTTTTATGCATGATTATTGGATAATTAACGAGTTTAGTTGTTTATTAGCCTTATTTGTGAATTTCCAGGGTTTGTTGAAGCTTTGTTGGATTTTGGGAGGCTAACTCATTATTGTTGCATATTTTTGTAGTGCAGAGAAAAACACCTAATACCCTTCTTAAACACACCCAATGCTAGACACACCCAATGCATTTATTCGGCATGATCGTGCCCTCATTTAACCCATTGGTACTCCCTGTAAAACATCATCAGATATTGGGGCTTGAAGAACCAATGGGCATTGCAGATCGGTCAAACACATAGCACACCAAATACCAACTCTTGGACACACCTGATTTTTCTTGTTCACACCCAATGCCAACTACTAGATACACCCAGTGCCCATGCTTTCCTATATAAATGCATTAGATTCATTATCAAAGGGAGAGGCCCTACAGTTTTCACTCACCATTCTAAACTAAAAAATTTATGATTTCATTAATTTTCAAGCATCCAAGAGGACTTTCAACATTAAGAAGATCATCATTCATCAACCATCCTACTTCCTTGCTTGCTTTTGGTTTGAAATTTCTTAGATTTTAACCATGAATTTTGGTAGTTTAGCAAGCATGTTTGTATATGTTGCTATGAGCCTTATGGGCTAAACATTATAGTTGCTTAAATCATGTTGAAGTTTTTGTTCATGTGATGATTTGTAAGACTTTGTGATGACAAGTTTAAGTTAATCTTCATGATAATGTTCTAGACTTCTAGTATTATTCTTGGACTATGTATGCATGGTTAAGGTCGAATTCCATGAATGTTTGATTATTGTTTGCTCATGATATGTTGGAAAACCCATATGTGAATGATGATTGTTGAATCTTGTTACTAGTTAGTAGGATTCAAGACATAAAACTAGGAATGCTAATTGTTATCATAGATTGGATGAAGATTTGAACAGGTGTATGTAGTCTTGCACTTAGATTTGGAAAAATCATAAGGGCATTATTTAGATTCTAGAGTATGTTAAAATTATGTAAGATTGATAATTTAGGCCAAAATTGTTATCTAGCATGATCATGATCGTGGTTCACATCAAGAACAACATTATGATATTATCTAATTAAAAGCAATTTTAGGTGATAAGTATGTTTTTCATATTAGTCTTCCTGAGATTGCGAGTTAGGAGTTTTAACAAACAAGTAACTCGTGTTTAAAGATTAACATTACATTTGCAAACGAACTTCAAAAGAATGATTTTTAGGTGATAAGAATGTTTTGTCATTTTAATTTTCCAAAGAAATTATAAAATTAAACGATCTTGATGAGAACTTAATTACTAGAAAGTTTGTGTCATCACTGGTTTTGCCTAAGGTTATTGCATGAACATTAGTGGATACTTGGTTTAGGCAACTTCTTGATTGATCTTGTTGAACTTTCTTAATTTAGGCTTTTTTATTATTTGCATGATTAATTAGAAAATCAAACTTGCTATTTGAAAAGGCTTTAGACTAATAAAAGTTAAGTATCTAGAAGTCGCGTCCACATTTTTATATCCGGTTCTTGCCCCATACTATTCAACGGCTACTGGTGTGTGCAAAGCGTAATATGTTTTTATTGATATTTTAAGCTCATTTTACACATTAATCAAGTTTTAAATTTATAAAACACGATATTCTACTAACACTAAAAACACACTTGGGCAAGTGCACCCATCGTGAGCGTAATATAGCGTTGGTAAGATACCGAGGTCGTCCAAGGACACAAGAGCTTTTAGTACCAGTTTATCCTCAACGTTTAATCAATCTAAATTTTTGGAGAAAGGTTTAAAACATGAAAATAAAAACTAAAAATGCAGAAATAAAGATAAAATAAAAACAGATAGACAAGATGATTCACTTGGATCCGACTCGTCTTTAATGTATCCTTTGATGATTTTTGCACTTTCGGACTTTTTAAGATCTTATCTTAGTTATAGTAGTAGGCCCCTCTTTTGAAAGTGACGTTACCCTCAACCCAATGGTTTGAGTCAGCAAGGATACAATCCCAAAGGGTCGGAATATTGAAAGATAATTAATTAAGTTATTAATGCGAAAAGTGGTAGGCCCCTCTTTTGGAGGTGACGTTACCCTTGGCTAAGTGGTCTGAGTCAACAGGGATACAATCCCAAGTAACCGGTTTAATGTATTAATAGTAGTTTACATATGAGGGGATCAAGCCATTCGCACCCCCACCATCCAATACCAGTGGGTATTGAAGGAGGTCCTAGTAAGCTTGACCCAGGTCCTTGCAGGATCTATACACTAAACAAGGCAAGAACCTTACTAAACCATTCCCTTAACCCACGACCAGGTAGCCAACATGCCTCTATATAGACCGTAGAGACATGAATGGTGTAAATCTTTTACTTTATATAGACAGTAAAGTAATGCCAAGACACCACGGACAAATGATAAAGAACATTCACCTTCAATATTAGAAACTAGTTATTAAAGTCATTAATACAAAACCAAATAAAAACTGCCGAAAGATTAAAAATCAAAAGTAATACATAAAAGACTTGTCTTCACCAAGTGATGTAAGAGGCTTAACCAAACATGGTCTTTGATTGGCAAGAACTCTTAGGATCAATCTTGGATCCCGATACTACTAAACACTCTAAAGATGGATGATGGATGATGGTGGTGGGTGTTGGTGGTGGAATGGTGGTGGAGTGGTGGCAAAGTGGGAGAGTAGTGGCCGTTTTGCCAAAGGATGCCTTTGAAGTGAGCCAAGCACCCCTATTTATAGCCTGCACAGAGCCCTGACCACGGCCCCGTGTCCAGCGGGCACGCCCCCTTGGCCAGCCTTTTGTCATCCTTCAATAAATGCATGTGTCAGCAGAGGGCTCCACACGGCCCATGTCCAGCGGGCACGGCCCCGTGGGCAGAAGCGTATCTGTACTATCAAGATTTTGCAAGATTCTACGTATCTTAGCGTTGACCACGCCCCGTGCTGAGCTGGGCATGCCCCCGTGGTGGGCATAGAAGCTTCTACAGCTTTGTCTTTTCTGCAGGCATCTGACCACGCCCCCAAGTCCAGTGGGCACGGCCCTGTGGTCTGTCTTCTATTTCTTTGTTTTTGCTTTTGGGGATGATGCCGAGGGGTCGGGCATGTCACGTTTATTCCTTTTCTTTGTATTTATGTTGGTTTTGGTTGTATGTTTGTTCCTTTTGCTTGTTTAAGCTCATTTGGTCTTGTAAATTCAAAAGGAAGACAAAAACACATTGTTTCCAACATTAGTACTAAAAAGGGTTAGTTTTATGCATCATTTGATGTAATTTATATGTTACATTTTGCACACATCAAATACCCCCACACTTGAATCTTTGCTTGTCCTCAAGTAAAACTCTTTAATATGTGGCTTACACACCCAAATGGAAGAGGTAGAGGAGAAGTTTTGGGCTTGTCTTGAGTGTCGGGAATCCAAGATCTTTATTGGGTTTTATTTTTATTTTATTTACAATCCTATTTGTCATGATTTATTTAGAACATTTTATAAGAAAAATTACTTATTTGGGCATAACATGCCTCTTTAAAATTCCATTTATATATAAGTTCACATACCTCACAGGAGATCACTCAACACTCGGCCGAAGATGTATTTTTGTGAAACACTCGAGACTGGCATGGAATTTACTTCTGCCATATGCTTTCCAAGCAATCAAACCTCCTCCTTTTTAATTATAAACCTTCGTAAATATCAAGAGGACTTTGGGAAAAGGTTAAACTTGGTCTAAAAGGTGGTTTTGGTTAGTGGTTAGTAAAAAATGGTTAAAAGTGTAAAAAGCGTCGGTCGTCATAAAACCTTTTGTTTTTGTGACTTTTATTCAAACTAAGCATATTCAAACAAAGTTTCTTTGATGAACTTGTTTATTGCAAGACTTTCATTTTTTTTAACAGGAGACGTCACAAGATAACCGAGCTTTTTACTAAAACAAGGGGGTTGAAAAGAAAAAGTTTTTGATGGGTAAAGGGTGTTTGTTTTGTGGGTTTTGAAATGAAAAGGTTTAGGCTCAAAGGGGTTAACTAGGGGGATTTTGGGTAGGTGATTAAAAAAATTTGAAAAATAATGGTGTTGAAAGGAAAATGGGCTAGTCCTAATGCCTCCATCATTTACTTTCTTGGGTTTAAGTTGGTAAGGACCGGGAATGTATCGTCGTGGCAAGTTCTAGAGTCGTAAGAACTAAGGGGCTATTCACACAAGAAACAAAAAATGAGCATTTAGTTTAAAGATATAAGCTTGTATGCTCAATAAAGGCTCAAAACTCACTTGTTGTGGGAATGGGTTTATAATGTGATCAAGTATATATATAATCATATTTTAATTATATTTGTCATGCATTTTAGGGTCGAAGTGACCCTGGGAGTGAGAGTGGTGAGAAGAATGGTGGGAAGAGTGGTGAGAATGGTGCGAGTGCAGCGAATACTGCGAATGGTGTGAGCCTTGGGGCTCTTCTGGTTGTTGCGGCCCAAATGAATGATGATAGGAGGGCGAAGTGCTAAGTGAGACAGAACGTCTTGCTGGTTCAAGGGAGTGCCTCCAATCATCATACGGATCGGAGGTAAACGATGCAGAGGGAGTACGCCGATGTGATGGCCCTGCTTGGCTATGCCTTCCTCCCCTCATAGGTGCTTTCCCTCTTCCTCGTACTCTGGGCGGCATTTTCGGTATGTAGACCTATCAAAAACAAGGAAACAAACAAAATATATAAACCAAATAAGATTAAGATTAATCCTAGGTCATTTGCCTAGACTTGGAAGTCTAAGGAATGTGCTACTGTGTCATTGAGATTAAACACAAAAGGATAGTGTTTAATTCACTCAATGTTGGCTCTGATACCAACCTGTCAGACCCCGATATTTTAACCACAAACCGGTGGGCCCGGTGGGAAGTATCATGACGTAGTTGATATCATCATAGTCAATTAAACACGGTTTATGGCACAGCGGAAGGCTTGGTTGAAATTACTATTACAAACCGAAAGTTCAAAGTACGAATAAAAGAATATACAGACGGTTGTAAAGAAAGGATCCACAGGCGGATCTAAATATATTAAAAAACGAAGTTCAACAGACTTAAGGCATTACAGACTTGTAAGATCCTCTACTTAACGCCCAGAAGCTCCCAGCCTATTACGTGTAGTACCTGTCACTTAGTCTTTTAAAAATACGCCAGTTACACTGGTAAATACAATTAACTGACTCTTTTGAAAAGTGTTTATGAAAATTTGGTTTAGGTGCACAAGGCACAAAATCTTTTATAACTTGGGACAATTATAATTATAATCTTGTATACAGATTTACATGTTTGTCATACATTTAGGGCCCGATATAGAAGCCGAGACATGATTAACCGACACATCACTAATATAAACCCACAAGGAGTTATCCCCAACAATGTGGGTATATCTTTTTACATACGCAACTGTCAGGTGTATGCCTACACCCCGTGCTTAAGTCATGGCCATTTGCAATTAAATGAGCGGAGGATATCCAGGACACGGTCGTATTAACCCCCAATGTTTATGTTATCAAACAAAACAGATTAAAACGAGTTATGCGGATTTATTAATCATAATCCGACCAAATGATCCCATACCCGACCAAGCGGTAATATTTTATCGTATCCCAAGCCCGTATAAGGGAAAATAGGTTAAAAGTATTTACCTGAGTTTCTAAATGCGAGATCTATCTACTCAGCCGTATAATGTACTTAGACTAGTGAAGGTAGCTTTACCGGGCCTCCCTAGTCTGGAACGAAGGTTTTATTAACATATTAGATTACTAGCGTGTCTTATTTAAGTCGTAGACTTAGACCGGTTAGTTTAAAGTAAGATATACGGTATAAAACACTAGATTAAGCGATGACCGAAATGGAATGTAATTTAGACCCAACAAGTATGGAGACTTTTATTATATGGGTAAACTAAATACATTCTGGATTTTGAAGTCAAAATGATAAGGTTAAACCCGTTTCGGTTAATTTATGCAAACTAGTTACATAAACCGAACCGAACGCCTATAAGCATAAACGGGTAACCGGATGACTCAAATACAAGTCTCATATGTTATTATGCTTAAAATATGTTATGATATTAGTAGGATATAAGCAAGTATGCCCTTAAAGATTTTAAAACAGAATTTAGCCCTATAAGGGCATTTTGGTCATTTTAAGGTTTATGAAAGAGGTTTACATGTAAACTAAGATTCTGGTCATAATCATTCTGTAAAAATATATAATTTATGTTATTATAACAACAGGATATCATATATTTGTGTGGTTTGTGATTTATGGCCAAACCATGTACCGTATGGGGCATTTTGGTCATTTAACACATAGTTTTAAGGACTTATTTGAGATTCTGAGTTCATGACTTATACCTACTGTAAAAAATATTAAAAATAGTTTATAAAATCAGTAGGTAATAAGTCTTGGGTGCTAAGTATGGTTTAAAACCATACTATGCCCGTTAATGTTGTAAAAATCGATAAATGACGATTATTTCGATGCTTAGGAAATTCTAAGGTTATGACCAGCTTTGAATGGTCAAAATAATTTATTTATCAAAACATATCAGTAACAAAAGGTGTTTGCATGTTAATTATATTTAAAACCCAATTTAAGTGTGAAAAGGGCATAATCGTCATTTACTAACTTCATGCAAGAGTTGTAAGTTAAACTCACAATATAATTTGTTTAAATATCCCAAATAATTCCAAATATGATATCATATCAGTAAACATTGAGTTTTATGCTAAAATTATGCTTAAAACTTATTTTATGTGATAAAGGGCATTTTAGTCCTTTTTAAGCATGTTTTATGATTATTTGAGTAAATTCAGTTTATGACCAGAATGTAAATGTCTAAATATGCTAAACATGTTTACAAATCATAATGTAACTCATTTGCATGTTCCTTTATGGTTAAAATCTCATTTTTACATAAAAGGGCATATTAGTCAATATTAAGCATAGTAACGGAATCAAGTAAATAAACTCAGATTACTAGGTGACCATGTAATATAACTTCAGAGCGTCATATTAATACATAATATGGTCACAAAGGAACCTTAATACATAAAGGAAATAAGCTAATTCGGGTCAGAACTGAAAGTCAAAGAAAAAGTCAAGGTTTTGCGACTTCGGTTGCGAACCGAGCCTAAACTTAGAATTATCAGGTTGAATATGTTTAGACATGTTCTAATAATGTTTACCAAGTTATTAAAGTGATAAAACATATTTTATAACTTCTACATTATCAGATTTGAATTTATTTAAATACTGACCCGTTTGATTTTTATGTTAATTACTTTGACCCGACAATTAACCAAGTAAACGTGGTAATTAGAAGGTGCCCTTTTGAGGGATTAACACCTACCTAATTACGATCACGTAGGCATATTCAACTCGAACAATAGCTGGACCATTTAGGCCTAAACCGAAAGTCAAAGCCGATTTGCGGCAACTTTGACTTTCGGCTTTTAAATGCATAAAAACCGAACTAGAGTGGGTAAGGACACTACAAAAGGTCCTAGCTCGAAACTTGAAGTATGGAGAGCTTCCTTTTTTATTAGGAACCTCAGAGAATGCCAAGCAAGAGAGAAAAGAATGATTTTTTAATGAGTAAGGAAGAATGGCAACATAAGAGCTTTATTTATAATGCAAGAGGGTTGATTAAGATCATTCCAGGTGTTCTCTGTTGTTCTAAGATGTCTCCAGGTGTTCCTAAACGAGCTATGAGCAGCCATGCAGCCCATGGTATTGAAGGAAGTGGTTTGGAAGTATATGTGTGGAAAACAAGCAAAAATTCACCCAGTACCAGTCTTTACGGACCGTAAGCACGGACCCCATACGGTCCGTATATGTAACACCTCGTAAAATTACTTCCAATGATGTGTTGACACGTGTACTAAACCCTAATAAAGTCAAACGTTGACTATGAAGGACTAATTTTGCGAAAAATCAAAAACTTTGAATGCGAAAGGACTAAAAGCGTCAACATGCTTAAACTAAGCCTCTGAATAATGTTACACAGTATTCATATTCACAGATGAGCCACTTGTTGGTCGAGAGGAGTCGTATGCGTAACTATTTGAAAGTTTGTGCGTCGAAGGGTTAAAAGCGTCAACATGTTAATTCTTACCTCTGAGTGACCTTTTAACAAACCAAGAGCTTCATGATAATTGATTACACTCTCGGGAATGCCTAATATTGTCCATTAAGGGCTTTTATGCCAATAAGTGACGTTACGCGCAACTTTGCAAATTAAAGGGGTTAAAAGCGTCAATATGTTAATTATACCTCTGAATGACCTTTTAACGAACCCGAAGTATTATGAAGTGCAATCATACTCTTGAGAATGCCTAATATGGGCTACCTAGGGCTTTGATGCAATAAAATGATAATACGCGCAAGTTTGCACGTTAGAGGGACCAAAAGCGTCAACTTTTAAATCTACGCCTTTGGGTGACCATTTAAGCAAACGGGAGGGTCGTAATATTTAAGCACATGCTTGGGAATACTCAATATGGGCCACGAAAGGCTTAGATATCGTTAAACGATATTACGCGCTACTTTGTGCGATTAAGGGACTAAAAGCGACAATAAGCGAAACTACGCCTTTGAGGATCTTTTTAAATAAACCGAGACCTTCGCAATGCTCGGTCGAGCTCCCGGGATGCCTAGGATTGACTGTTAGAGGTTTTGAACCTTGTGTTAACATGTTATAAGATTTTAGAAATTTCGCACCAAAAGTGTCAATATTAATATTAAAGAAGCTTAAAAGAAATGAGGGGCTGTTTTTGACAAAAGATGAAAATGGTGACTGACTGAGCCTGCCTTCGTGGGCTGCCAGGCTGTATATCAGCAGCAACGAACTGTTTTTTTTTTTTAAGTTTGGTTTCGCTTCGACTTGATCATTATTCCTAGCTAATACGACTAAATCAATTCAGGGATCAAACCTGCCAATCAGCTAAAGCTGATTTCTTGTTGGCTGGGCTGACCCTTGTCACTGGTCATGACCCAAGTCCGGGCCTGCTCTCGCGGGTCATCAAGTTGCATAACAGCAGCAATATTATGGTATTGTGGATTGTCCATTTTTACGTTTCAAGTTCCCCTAACATTAAAACGCTTATAAGAAGACAGGGACCAAATCAGCAAATGTACTAAACTTGAAGCTTGGTCAGACAGCCTCTCCGGCCGCAAAGCCCACTAGGCTGGTGTTACGTGGGCCGCTAGGTCCAACAGTAGCAGCAAAACAGCATCTGCTGTGCTTATTGTTGCGAGAAAATGATAACAGGGACCAAAAATGGCAACTGCCAAACTTTTGTGGCTGGGCCGGCAAGGCCGCGGGCCGCGACCCAGGCCCTGTCTTGCTTACGCAGGCCGCCAAACAGTAAACAGCAGCAGCAACTATAGCATGCTGTTTTATATATATGTTGTTTTGCTGATTAATTGTTTTCCCACTCACACAAAACCATTTTATTAAAACCATGGACATGTTATACTGTTTTTTTTTTAAACCAGATTACACCTGTGATCATCCTATGGATTCACTAAACACTTGTCAAAATCTTGTTCAATTCAAAAAAAAAAAAAAAAAAAAAAAAAAAAAAAAAAACTATAAATAGCGGTTGTTTTTCATTTGAGCAACTCACACCTTCAATTCAAATCTTCCATCTCTCTCAATTCTAAAAGGATCCTGAACATTTTGGAACCTCTTTTGAGTTCTATTCAGTCCATAGGACCATTTCTAAGTGTCCTTTCGTAACTAGTTTATTTATTTCGCTTTTAAAGGCGAAAAGTCAAGCGTTTTTTGATAAACGCTTTGACTTTTAGCTAGACCATAAACGGTCAAGCCATTGTTCGCAACGAACATGGCTACGTGATCGTAATTAGGTAGGTGTTAAACCCTCAAAAGGGCACCACCTAATTATCACGTTTACTTAGTTAATTGTCGGGTCAAAGTAACTAAAATAAAAGTCAAACGAATCAGTTTTTAAATAAAATTCATAACTAATAATGGAGAAAATATAAAATCAGTTTTGTCAGTTTAATAACTTTGTAAATATTAATTGAACATGTCTAGGCATGTTCAACCCGACAATTCTGAGTTTAGGCTCGGTTCGCAACCGAAAGTCGCAAAAGTTGACTTTTTCTTTGACTTTTAGTTCTGACCCGAATTAGCTTAGTTTAGTTATTCCTTAAGGTTTCTTTGTGACTCTATTATATGTTAGTATAACCCTCTGAGGTTATACTACATGGTCCCTTAGAAATCATAGTTCATTTGCATGTTTCCGTTTAATGCTTAAAATCGACTATTATGCCCTTATGTTAAACAACGAGCTTTTTGAAAATGTGAGAGGACAAAAAGTTTTATTACTGATATATAAGCATGTCACAAAAATTTGACATCAATTTCTGGTCTCAAACTAAAGTTATGCAAGATATTTTAAAACGAAACTTTTTGTTAATTAAGTTGCATTTTTAGCAAAAATTATGTTTAAACCCAAATTTTGGCACCAAACCCATAGCCTACTGTTTTAATATAATTTTTAGGGATTTTTGGTATTTTTTGGTCAAATTTTATACTGACCATAACACAGAGTTCTTGCATGAATTCGGTAATTGACGATAATGCCCTTTTCATTAATAAAATGAGATTTACATATTATTAACATGCCAAACCTTTTTCTACTGACGTTATATGTTAAATAAAATATTTTAAACAGTAGAGGCTGATCAAAATCTCATATTTCCATAAATATCTCAAATATCGTCAATTATCGACTTTTACGCAAATTAAGCGCATAGTATGGTTTAAAACCATATTTAGCACCTAAGACATGATACCTACTGATTTTATAAATGAATTTTAATACTTTAATAGTAAGTATAAGTCTTGAACTCAGACTTCCAAATTTGACCTTAAAAGCATATGTGAAATGACCAAAATGCCCCTACGGTGCATAGTTTGGCTATAAATGGTAAACCTCACATATGTATGATATCTTACTGATGTAACTTGATAAAATAAATATCTTTACTGAATGTTTTGGACCACAACCTCAGTTTACTATTAAATCTCTTTTATAAACTTTAAAATGACCAAAATACCCTTACGGGGCTTAAATTGATTTTAAATTAGTTTTGGGTATAATTGTAGATATCCTACTGATATCACAACATATTTTAAGCATAATAACTTATGGAACTTGTACTTGACTTATCCGGTTACCCGTTATGCATATACGCGTTCGGTACCGTTTATGTAACTAGCTTGCATAAATTATCCGAAACGGGTCGAACCTTATCATTTTTACTTCAAAATCCAGAATGTATTTAGTTTACCCATATTACACAAGTCTTCATACTTGTTGGGTCTAAATTACATTCCATTCTGGTCATCGCTTAATCTAGCGTATCGTACCGTTTTCATATTTAAAAACTAGCCTGTCTAAGTCTATGACTTAATTAAAACCCAATAGCATTCTAATTGGTTATTTATACCATCATTCCAGACTAGAGCCTTACGGTAAATTGTATCTACGCTTAGTTAACTGAATACGGCTGAGTTATTATAAATCTTGCTATTTAAGTCAGGAGCTAGCTCAGGTAAATACTCTTAACCTATTTTCCCTTATACGGGCTTGGGATACGGTAATATAATTACCGCATGGTCAGGTATGGGATTCGAAGACCAATAAGTCAGGAAATTCAAATAATCTATTTTAATTCGTATTGCTTGACTGAAACATTGGGGGTTAATGCGACCGTGTCCTGGATATCCTTGACTCATTAATTGCAATGGCCACGACCTAAGCACGGGGTGTAGGCATACACTCGACAGATGCAATATGGTTTATTAAATAATTTTATACCCAATATGGGTTTCCTAATAAGGGAATAAGTGGTGTGTCGGTTAATCATGAACCGGAATACTACCGGGCCCCGTATGTAGAGCAAGTTATGTAAAACTGATAACATGAGATATAGTTTGTCCCAAGTATTAAATATTTCATGCCTTGTGCACTTAAACAAAATTTCATAAACATTTTCAAATGTGTCGGTTGATTGTATTTACCAGTGAAAACTGACGTATTTTCAAAAGTCTAAGTGACAGGTACAAATACGTAAATAGGCTGGAAGCTGCTTGGAATTGTTAGACGAGGAATTTGCAACTCCTTCGCATAAGCCATTAGTCTGATAAACTCCTTTTATTTTAATGATTCGCATGTGGATTATTACAAGCTTGTCTATACTAAATACTTTGATATATTTTAGACGTTTGTGTTTGTAATAATATTTTATATTCCAAGACTTCCGTTGTGTTATTCTATGTATGTTTGACTATGACGATACCAATCTTACGTCACGATACTCCCCACCGGGCCCACCAGGCTGAGTTGTAAATATCGGGGTGTGATAGTATACGTACTGACCAGCGAGAAAAATTATAAAACTTTACACAATTGGCCCCCTCTATTATTGCCTTGCAGCTTATCAAAAACCAACTTTAGCTAACATTTGTCATACATGGGACTGTAAATAAATATTCTAAGGCTCCCGGAATGTATGTAGACCACCCGAAGGTACTCGTTTCTCTCGTTGACGCTTTTAGCCCTTCTTCTTGAAATCTTGCACATTTTATCGTGTAACGATACCGAAACTTTATGTAATTATCATTTAGCATTCTCGAAATTATAATTGGACATTACGAAGCTCCGGGTTTATTAAAAAGTCACTCAGAAGTAATGAATAACATGTTGACACATTTAACCCATTCGTCTTATATTTTCACTTGTTTTTCACAAATGGCTTCTCACGCCCAATAATCCATTTGTTTAAGAATACGAACATCGTGTAGGGTCATTCAGAGGCATAGTTTTAGCATGTTGACACTTTTAGTCCCTCCGCATACATCTTTTCACTATTTGTCAACTTTAGTCCTTCAAAGTCAACTTATTACATGTTTAGGGTTTATGACATGTGTCTTCACTTTATTGGACATGATTTTACGAGGTGTTACAAAAAGGCATTCGTCGATAAGCAAAAGTTCCATAGGGACATGTGAATGTTATCTTTTCTTGGTCTTTGGGAGCTATCGGTATTTGAAAGTAACCTGAAAAAACCATCTAAAAAATAATAAAATTCGTGACCGGATAATCTTTCTAACATTTGATCAATAGAAGGTAAGGGAAAGTGATCTTTCCTGGTTGCCTCATTTTATCGATGATAATCTATATAAACTCTCCATCCGGTGACAGTTCTTGTTGGTATTAACTCATTTTTTTCATTAGTGACCACCGTCTTACCTCCTTTCTTGGGAACTACTTGGACGGAACTTACCCAAGGGCTATCAGAAATTGGGTAGATGAGTCCGGTGTCAAGTAGTTTGATAACTTCGTTCTTAACCACTTCTTGAACGTTTGGATTTACTCTTCGTTGTGGTTGTATTACCGATTTATAGTCATCATTCCTTAAAATTTTGTGCGTGCACATGGAAGGACTTATTCCTTTAATATCTACAAGCTTCCATGCGATTACGTTTTTGTGTTTTTTCAAAAGTGTGATTAATTTTTCTTTTTCTAAACTAGTTAATTTTGAAGAAATAATTACAGGTAGCTTACCATCCTTTTCGAGAAAAACATATTCCAAACCTTTTGGGAGTTCTTTGAGCTCAAGTGGGGGTTCTTTGGGAGACTCCTTATTTGGTTGCTCATTTTGGTCAAGAACCAAAAAAGTTTGTTCAATGGTGACTTCTTCTTCGACAAAGTGGTCGATTTCGTCTTCCGTATCGGGTGGTTCATCTTCATCTTTAATTAGGGGGTCGTCATTGCCGATTGGATATTTCATTGATTAGTCAAGATCGACATATTTTTTGTCGGCCCCTAATTGAATGGGTTGGTTGTTTTGCTTCCGGTTAATCAAAGCTTTGTGTGTTTTCACAAAAGGTCGTCCCAACACAAGAGGAGCATCATCAAGGATGACGAAGTCGGTTGGGACTACCGTTTGACTTGTTTGGACTAACACATCCTCAACTACTCCCATTGATTTTATTATTTTCCGATTAGAAAGAAAACTGGGTATTTGAAGTGGAGAAAAATCACTAATACTTAATTTTTCGAAAATGTAGTTTGGCATTATATTAACACAGAGATCTTTATCGATTGTAATATTACTAATAAAGGAATTTTGAAAGAAAAATGGAACAGGTGTAATGTTAATTTCAAATGGATCATCTTTTATTAGCGTAGTTTGATCATTTGTTAACTTAATGCTTACCATCTCGTCAATTTTAGTGTTAGTGTTTAACTCTTTTAAAAACTTAGCATGAGTAGGTACCAGACAATGGTTTTCGAAAGAAGGTGTTAAGAGATTAATTTCTTGAAAATTAGACTCTTTTTGAAGATTAGCGTTTTTGGACTTACCTTTTTCGTTGTTTGGTTCATGCGTCGGTTTTTCACTTACTTGTTCTTCCATTTTTACCTCTTCTACTATTACCTCTTTAGTACAAACTACCACTTCCCTCGGGCGGGATTCCTCTTCCCTTACGCGGGATTCTTTTATGTAGCGTTCGATAGTTTTGAGGTGTTCTATTATTATTTCGGCTACGGGGAGGATAGTTGGTGGTTCGTCAAAGTGAGCGGCATAAGTATCCCAAAAGCTTGAGTGCGGAAGTTCGATCCTTGGTTCTTCATAATACTCATGTGAGGTAGGCGGTTCGCACCATTGTTCCTCATAGTAAGTATATGATGGAGATGATTCATACCTTGGTTCTTTAAAGTATGAATATGAGGGAGGAGGTTCATACCTTGGTTCTTCATAGTACGTGTATGAAGGAGAGGGTTCATACCTTGGCTCTTCATAGAACGTGCATGAAGTGGTTGGTTCGTACCTAGGTTCTTCATAGTGTGTATATGAAGTGGATGGTTCGAAGAGGTCACAGTATAGTACCGAGTGAGGCTTACCGCAAATGGTACAATGCTCTTCTTCATAATCATCCTCTTCATAGTAGTAATTGTAACCTCCTGAGTATTGATCCATAAGAATAACTCAGCAGACCACAAAAGAGTCTCGGGACCAGAAAACAAAATAAAAACGGAAACAGAGGCTCACCACGGCCCCGTGTTCAGTGAGCACGGCCCGTGCTCAGATTCTGTATCTGGGCGTTGTAAAAAAATTGCAACTGGTTTTGTACAACACGGGGGCATGTTCAGTGAGCACGACCCCGTGTTCAGACTCTGTATCTGGGTGTTTTGTTATTTTTATGCAGCACGGGGCGTGTTAGGTGAGCACGGCCCCGTGTTCAGATTACTGTAATGCAAAAAGTTCCTAAAAATGTAAAAATGTGCGCGCAGTTTTAAAAATGTTTTGAAAAATGATTAGGCCGTTGATTTTAAGCTTTCTTAAAATCCTTGTGTCCCAGGCAACGGTGCCAAAAACTTGGTGTGTGCAAAGCGTGTTTGTTTTTATTGATAATTTTAAGCCCATTTTACACATTAATCAAGTTTTAAAATTATAAAACACGATATTCTACAAACACTAAGCACACACTTGGGCAAGTGCATCCATCGTGAGTGTCTTATAGCGTTGGTAAGATATCGAGGACGTCCAAGGACACAAGAGCTATTAGTACCGGTTTATCCTCAACGTCTAATCAATCTAAAATTTTTGAGAAAAGGTTTAAAACATGAAAATAAAAACTAAAAATGCAGAAATAAAAAAAATAAAAACAGATACACAAGATGAATCACTTGCATCCGACTCGTTTTTAATGTATCCTTTGATGATTTTTGCGCTTTCGGACTTTTTAAGAGATTATCTTACTTATAGTAGTAGGACCCTCTTTTGAAGGTGACGTTACCCTCAACCCAGTGGTTTGAGTCAGCAAGGATACAATCCCAAAGGGTCGGAATATTGAAAGATAATTAATTAAGTTATTAATGTGAAAAGTGGTTGGCCCCTCTTTTGAAGGTGACGTTACCCTCGGCTAAGTGGTTTAAGTCAGCAGGGATACAATCCCAAGTAGCCGGTTTAATGTATTAATAGTAGTTTACATATGAGGGGATCAAGCCATTCGCACACCCGCCATCCAATACCAGTGGGTATTGAAGGAGGTCCTAGTAAACTTGACCTAGGTCCTTGCAGGATCTATACATTGAACAAGGCAAGAACCTTACAAAACCATTCCCTTAACCCACGACCAGGTAGCCAACATGCCTCTATATAGACCGTAGAGACATGAATGGTGTAAATCTTTTACTTTATATAGACAGTAAAGAAATGCCAAGACACCACGGATAAATGATAAAGAAAATTCACCTTCAACATAAGAAACTAGTTATTAAAGTCATTAATACAAAACCAAATAAAAAGTGCCAAAAGATAAAAACTCAAAAGTAATACATAAAAGACTTGTCTTCACCATGTGATGTAAGAGGCTTAACCAAACATGGCCTTTGATTAGCAAGAACTCTTACGATCAATCTTGGAACCCGAGACTACTAAACACTCTAAAGATGGATGATGGTGGTGGGTGTTAGTGGTGTGGTGGTGGTGTAGTGGTGGCAAAGTGGGAGAGTAGTGGTTTGCCAAGGGGAGCCTTTGAAGTGAGCCAAGCACCCCTATTTATAGCCTGCACAAAGCCATGGCCACGGCCGTGGCCAGCCTTTTCTCTTCCTTCATTAAATGCATGTGTCACCAGAGGGCTCCACACGACCCGTGTCCAGCGGGCACGACCCCTTGGGCAGAAGCGTATCTGTACTATCAAGATTTTGCAAGATTCTACATATCTTAGCGTTGACCACGCCCCATGCTGATATGGGCACGACCCCGTGGTGGGCATAGAAGCTTCTACAGCTTTGTCTTTTCTGCAGGCATCTGACCACGCCCCCGTGTCCATTGGGCATGGCCCCGTGGTCAGTCTTCTATTTCTTTGTTTTTGCTTTTAGGGATGCTGTCGAGGGGTCGAGCATGTCACATTTATTCCATTTCTTTGTGTTTATGTTGGTTTTGGCTGTATATTTGTTCCTTTTGCTCGTTTAAGCTCATTTAGTCCTGTAAATTCAAAAGGAAGACAAAAACACACTTTTTCCAACATTAGTACTAAAAAGGGTTAGTTTTATGCCTCATTTGATGTAATTTATATGTTACATTTTGCACACATCAGGTACACTTTCCTTTCGTGTGTGTGATTTAGTTATAGGGTAAAAACTATTTTTAAAACTCAATTTATGTGAACGAACACGTCTTCATAAAAATATATGTAATTCACGCACATCAGGTATGCTAGTTAGATTCGATTTCTTCTATCTCTAGGTTATATTGACATACATTAATCTTAGGCTTGACACCTTAACTAATAATACATAACTTGGTAACATAATTGGTAAAACGTGTGAACTACCTATGGAAAGGACCTGTTAAAAGGATCTAAAAACTAGTTAGATCTTTCTAAATGGTAGATCTAATTAGTTAATAAGTTGCAATATTAGACTCGGGCTTACTGCAACAACCCGAGATTCGCGTCTGGAAGTGGGAACAAATATCTATAGACTTCATAAAAAAATTATCTGGGACCTTCAAAGGACATGACATGATATGGGTAATAGTCGATAGGCTAACCAAGTCTGCACACTTCCTTCCGATATGGGAAAAGGATAGGACAGGAAAGCTTGCTGAACTGTACCTTAAGGATATAGTGGCTCGTCATGGAGTGCCTATTTCAATAATTTCGGACCGAGACGGTCGTTTTGTATCAAGAATTTGGCAATCTTTTCAACAGGCCTTTGGATCTCGCCTGGATCTAAGTAGGACCTTCCATCCACAAACCGACGGCCAGAGCGAATGAACCATACAAACCCTTGAAGACATGCTTCGTGCATGTGTAATGGACATAGGCGGCAATTGGGATACTCGCCTACCTTTGGTTGAGTTTTCCTATAACAACAGTTATCACACGAGCATACAAGCTGCACCTATCGAAGCTCTTCAAGGTAGTTGGGCGGAAGCTGGAGATAAACAGTTAATCGGTCTCGAGCTAGTCCAGAGACAACCGATAAAATCTTCCAGATCCAAGACTGTATCAAGGCGGCTCGTGATCGACAAAAGAGCTACGCCGACAGGAGACGAAAGCCGTTAGCCTTCAAGGTAGGTGACAAGGTCTTGTTAAAAGTCTCGCCTTGGAAGGGTGTAGCCAAATTTAGGAAGCGTGGGAAGTTAAATCCACGCTATATTGGACCATTTGAGATCTTGGAGAAGATCGGTACTATTGCCTATAAATTGGAGCTACCGGAGGAACTTAATGGCGTACACGATACATTCCACGTGTCGAACCTCAAGAAGAGTCAAACACAAGAAACGGTTATCATCCCTGCGGATGAGATACACATCGACGACAAACTCCGATTCATAGAAGAACCCGTTGAGGTTATGGACTGGAAGGTCCAGAAAACAAGGAGAAGTCGCATCAAGTTGATCAAAGTCCGTTGGAACTCCCGACATGGACCCGAGTATACTTGGGAATGTGAGGATCAATTCAAAGCCAAATACCCCAACCTGTTCGAGGAAACTCCTGCAAGGGATAACTCAGCTTGAATTTCAGGACGAAATTCTTTTAATGGGGGAGTATGTGACAAACGGCACAAATTCGGTAACTTCCGTACCATTTAATAATTACTTATTGTCTGCAATTATGTGTTTTAAACGTTAACATTTTATGTTTGCATGTCATACATTTAAATCATGCATGTTATACATTTCATTCATCGCATTGTGAAACAATTTAAGCGTTGTGTCGAAACAATTAGTAAACTCACCAGTTAGACAGGCTATGTCAACACAACCTCAGTACTCAGCTAAATAGAAGATTTAGGACTTAGATGTAGGTCCGGCATCAAAAATATATTAAATCCCAAGTGGGAGAACAAGTATAATAGCTAACACTTTCTGGAAATTAAACAAGCACTAAAAATTGTCCGAAACGGACTACAAAAAACAATTTCAGCAAAATTCAGCATTAGATGATTTATACTAGTTTCAGAAATAATGTTAAACATCTTGAACAACTTTAAAAGTGTCGGGATTTTAATTAAACACAAAAAGTATATCATACCGTATAAATTACGCAAATTAGTATCTTAACGAACCGACAACGAAACGAATATTCGAACACTAACTAGACACCATATGTCACACCCCGATTTTCGGTTTGTGCGGAAGCGTATGGCGAGGTGTGACGAGAGCGGCAATCGTTACAATCAATCGAGTAAACAACATATTTGAAACATAAAAGATGTTCATCCATACATCTGATTCAAAACCATAATTTACATTACATATGTCTTGTTTGAAACTTGAAACAACAACAACTTTAACTACATTATTCAAAGTTCAAAACATAACACTAAAAACGGATGACATCACAAAAGCTTGCGTTCTTGATAACCACTTGAACATATTTTCCCAAAGCCGTCCACTAATCTCCTGTAATACATGTTAATTTTGAAAACGTCAACAAAAGTGGAGTGAATTCATGTTATTTTGTTTTTGCATCAAATGAGTCTCCAAAACAAACATTTGAAGTAATAAAATTCGTTTTTGTATAGTATGATAAAAAAAAATTGTATGATCATTAGTGTGTTGCAAGGACACTAATATGTATGCCGAATAGGAGGCAACCAAACCTTGACAATTTATCGTGTGTGTCAACGACACTAGTTTGGACACAAAGGCACTCTTGACGATCGTGGTTATCGTTGTCGTTAAGAGTGGGGCTTGCCAAAACCCAAATAGATCTATCCGTTTGTTCCTCGGTACTTGTTTATTCATTAATGGCCCCTTTATTTTAACACCTATCCGCATGTGATCAAAATAGTTTCATTGTATTATCATACTATTTTTAACATGTATACATCCCCGAAAGTTTAAAACTATAAACATTCAAAGTAAAAGGGGAAAACATGAACTCACAGATTTGCGTTCCGTGCAAATCTCTATTCGATTCCTTGTTCGCGGTTTGTTTCTCGACCTACAAGTGTTCTAATCTAGTTAGACACTTAGGTTTGTTTTTGTGTATCATACAAATATTCTATCTTGTATTTTGTTTTTGTGTTTTCATATATATATAACTTCCTTGTATATATACATTTATTTTATTTTATTTGTGTTTGAATGGGCTCAATTTATGTTTTAGAATTTAAGTCCATTTTGGGTATTTGGTGCTTATGGGCCTAGCCTAAATAACTTTGTTTAAAAATATGGGTCAAACCCAAATTAATTTATAGGAGTGGGCCTTAGCCCAAAACATTTTATAAAGGTAGGCCTAGCCCAATTTAGTTTATAGTTGTGGACTTAGCCCAAATAACTTGTGTAAGAATGGGCCTATCCCAAATTGTTTTCTAAAATATATCTAGTCTATAATAATTTATGAATATTGGGTTTTTAGCCCAAGTATTTTGTAAAGAGGGCTTTAGCCCAATTTTGACTAAAAATACATTTTAGTCCATTGTTTTGTAAAAGTGGGCCTAGCCCAAATTTTGTTTATGAGAAATGGGCATTAGCCCAAATTTTAATTTATAGACCACTTTTAAACTACATAATTTTTGGGCTAGTAAATAAAATAAAAAAATATAATAATAATAGTAATACTTGTATTTTTATAAAAATCTAATTTTTATAAAAATTGTTACTTATGCCATTGTTGAACATTTTAGTGCATAAACTTGTGTGACGGTTCGTATTTTATTCTAGTCATTTACTACTTGTCGGTTTTATTTATCCGTATCATTTATCCCGTTTGTGTTGTCCGTCACGTTTTACCATTTGCTTTGTTTGTGCCATTTTTGTTTGTCCAAAAGTCCATATAGTCCAATAGTGTCCGAATTTGTCCATTTGTGTTTTCGTGTCCAAGGATGGACATTTTATTTCGTTTATATATATATTTTGTAATTTTTATGGATGTGTAACAATTTTGCATTTGTTCCTACTAGAACTAACATATGATGTACACATCAAAATATATAAACTTATGATACTTGATGAATATTTTTGTAAGTACACATTTTATCCAAAAATATATACTTGTCATTTTTATTTAGAAATCTTTTTATAAAACATGGATTTATGACTTTGTCCAAAATTTGTTTAACCATGTTTAAAGACTCCAAGTAATTGTTTTAGTAACAAACTTCTTTGTTTAACAACTTTTAACACATCACAAAATTTATAAAAATTTTGCCATAGTTTTGTTTGAAATATGGATTTTTCCCCAAGTTTATACAAAACTTCTTTTCAAATTATTTCAATACAAAACATCATCAAGTATCAATATCTATCAAAATTTGTCAACAAAAGTAGCATGAACATGATATTGTTCTTAACTTTCCTAAAAAGGAAACTTTATTCCTTATTTTTGCCAAAAATTTGTAAAACGGGATTTTATGAAAAACTCTTGTTTTAGATGTCTTACAAAGTCATTTGAAGCATAAACATGTATTCAAAATATTTACTACTAACATATTTCTTGCTTTTGATTCTTTCCAGAAATGGAAACTTTATTCAACAAATTTTTCAAAAATTTATTTTCTTGTTTTTAAATGGTTTTTCACATTTTACTAGCATGCATGTTCATCAAAAACCCATGTTCATCACTTTGTTGATGAATCTTGGTTGATCCTACATGCATGTATGTAGATCATCTTTTTGAGTAAGAATAACCAAGATTCAAGTTTATTAGCCTAGATTTCTCCAAGTTCATCTCATAATCATAGAAAAATCATGGTTAAAAATAATGATTTTTAGTTATTTCTTGTTATTTTTCTTATGTGATTATGATGAACTTGTAAAAGAAATCAAAAATAAAAGTGAGACTAGTGTAGTGTTCTTACAATTTTGCTAGAAAAAATGAGGATGAAGATGCGAAAATCTTGATGATCTAAGAGCTTCTAGTTTCACCAAAATGCTTCAAATAGCTTTACTAACTCCCTAGTATCTTGTTTCATCCATAAACTTCCATTTTTGCATAAACTTCTTGAGTTTGAGATTTGAAAATGAAAGTGTTGTAGGGGTGTTTGGTTTACACGATTTTGGAGAGAGAGTGTAAGGAAATGGATGGTTTTTGGTGTATGTTGGAATTGTGAAATAGTGGAGTGTAAGTATTAACTTGAATTATGACTCTTCCACTAATCATAATATTAGAGTTCCAACACAACATTAGAGATGAGTAGGGCAAAAAGGGGGACCCACATGAATTTCGAAAATCAGCTTAGGGAGAGGGAAAATGGCTGAATTTTTAATAAAAATATTGTTCAAGTAGTAAACTTTAAGTATTTTTAATAACTTTGATATTTTATAAAAAAATATCTACAAGGTTTTAAGCTCTAATATTTTAAAGTAATGTGACACTAGGTAAAACTAGTTCACCAAAATTTTTAGTTTGTAATTCGGGTGAAAAAGTCGGTTCGGGTCCTGTACCGGGTTAAATACTGACACCGTGTTTCGTTTGGATAAATACATAACAAAAATTATTTTTGCACTTGATTTATTATCCAAATAATTAATCCAACTTTTTGGACTAAAAATTTTATTATTTTTGACACGGTTCCGGTACCGGCTTTGCTGACTGGCAGTTACTGAACTAGCCGTGTAGCTTAACGCAATAAGATTTGATTGCGGATTTTGTGTCGTTTTTAATACCCATTATATTATTTATGTCAAATAATATTTATTTTTGGGTTTTCGGACTGTTACTGTTTTGCTCTGCGGAATGCTGTACATTTCCGTAGGATTGCTGTATTATTTTGCGGACTTGGACAAATTGATTTTTAATTGGAATTTTGTAAATAATTAGGCACATAATGTTTTTGGACAAAGCTTTTTATAGAATATTTGTGTAGACATAACTGTATGTCTTGTTTTCATTGTGTCAGACTGTACCGCGACTAGTACTAACAAGTATCGTTTATTCGCGTTCCTAATGTTAGTCTAGGATACTGTTTCTAATCGCAACGGATTCGGTATCATACTTCACTATGATTTTAGTAATTCCTAGACTCTCAAGACTTTAATTAATTAAAATTAAGTCAAATACGCGAAAATAATAGTCGAAATAGTTGTTCAAGTTGTACGGAATTACCGGAATTTTGCCGTTTGTCACATTCTCCCCCTGTTAACGGAAATTTCGTCCCGAAATTTTTAATCTGCGTCCCTTCTTAGTTAAGACTTTCTTAAACAAATAAGGGTACTTCTTTTTGATTTCATCTTTTCGTTCCCATGTGAACTCGGGTCCTCGTTTCGAGTTCCATCGGACTTTGATTAGTTTGATTCGACTTCTCCTTGTTTTGTGAATCTTTGAATCTAGAACCTCAACAGGTTCTTCGATGAAATGGAGTTTGTTGTCTACACGGATTTCGTTCGGGGGAATAATAAGTGATTCGTCCGAAAGACACTTTTTCAAATTCGACACATGAAAAGTGTCGTGAACGTTACTGAGTGTTTCTGGCAGTTTTAACTTGTAGGCGACGTTTCCAATCTTTTCCAAAATCTCATAAGGTCCTATGTATCTCGGGCTAAGCTTCCCATGCTTACCGAATCTAGCTACGCCTTTCCACGGCGAGACTTTTAGCAACACCTTGTCTCCAACCTCAAAGGACAACGGTTTGCGGCGTCTGTCCGCGTAGCTTTTCTGTCTGTCTCGAGCCGCCTTGATACGGTCTCGAATTTTAAATATTTTATCAGTAGTTTCTTGAACTAACTCAGGACCTAACCGTTGTTTGTCGCCTAGTTCTGCCCAGCATACAGGAGATCGACACTTTCGGCCATATAATGCTTCAAATGGTGCGGCTTTAATACTCGTGTGATAACTGTTATTGTATGAGAACTCCACTAGAGGCAAGTGAGTATCCCAATTTCCACCTAAGTCCATCACACAAGCACGCAACATATCTTCTAGATTTTGAATTGTGCGTTCACTTTGGCCGTCTGTTTGGGGATGAAAGGCCGTGCTCAAATTTAATTGGGATCCAAAGGCCTTTTGAAAAGACTGCCAAATCCTTGATATAAAACGACCGTCTCGGTCAGAGATTATCGACAAAGGTACACCATGTCTTGCTACAATTTCTCTGAGATAGATTTTAGCTAACTTTTCAGTACTATCTTTTTCCCGGATAGGCAAGAAGTGAGCTGACTTGGTTAATCGGTCGACGATTACCCAAATCATGTCGTGACCACGAGAAGTCCTGGATAATTTAGTTACGAAATCCATAGAAATATGTTCCCATTTCCAATTAGGGATTTCGGGTTGTTGTAGCAATCCAGAAGGTTTTTGGTACTCAGCCTTAACTTTAGCACATGTTAGACATTTTCCAACATATGTCGCAATATCACCTTTGATATTAGGCCACCAATAAAATTCCTTGAGATCGTGATACATCTTATCTGTTCCAGGATGTATCGAATACTTGGATTTATGAGCCTCCTCAAGTATTAGTCCTCGAAGACCACCAAAATGAGGAATCCAAATTCTATTCATGAAATATAAGGCTCCGTTCTCTTTCGACTCAAATTGTTCTTCCATACCTCTAAGCATTTCTGCTTTGATATTTTCTGGTTTTAATGCTTCTTGCTGAGCATCAAGAATTCGAGAGGTAAGGTCGTTATGAATTGTAAGCCTTAAAGATCGCACACGCAAAGGTTTAACTCGTTCTTTTCGACTTAGAGCATCCGCGACAACGTTCGCTTTGCCTGGATGATATTTGATCTCACAATCGTAGTCATTCAACAATTCGACCCATCGTCTTTGGCGCATATTTAACTCTTTCTGGTTAAATATATGTTGTAGACTCTTGTGATCCGTGAATATCGTGCATTTGGTACCATAAAGGTAATGACGCCAAATTTTTAGTGCAAATACCACTGCACCTAACTCTAAGTCGTGTGTGGTATAGTTCCTTTCGTGAATCTTTAGTTGGCGTGATGCGTATGCAACAACTTTCTCCCTTTGCATCAACACGCATCCTAACCCTTGCCGTGAGGCATCACAATAGACTACGAAATCATCTGTACCGTCTGGAAGTGACAAAATTGGAGCATTACAGAGTTTGTCTTTAAGCAGTTGAAAAGCTGCTTCTTGTTTCTCTCCCCATTCAAATTTCTTATCCTTTTGAGTGAGAGAAGTGAGGGATTGTGCAATCTTCGAAAAGTTCTCAATGAACCTTCGATAATAACCGTCCAATCCTAGGAATTGACGTATTTCAGTCGGTGTCTTAGGTGCACTCCAATTCTTTATAGCCTCAATTTTTGATGGATCAACGTGTATGCCTTTCTCATTGACTACGTGTCCGAGAAATTGAACTTCGCGAAGCCAAAATTCGCATTTGGAAAATTTCGCATACAGTTTCTCCTTTTTCAACAACTCAAGAATAATTCTAAGATGGTGCTCGTGTTCATTCTTGTTTCGTGAATATATCAATATATCATCGATAAACACTATCACGAATTTGTCAAGGTAAGGCTTGCACACTCGGTTCATTAAGTCCATGAACACCGCTGGTGCATTTGTTAAGCCAAAAGGCATAACAAGGAACTCGTAATGTCCGTAGCGAGTTCGGAATGCCGTTTTTGGAACACTTTCTTCTTGAACTCTGAGTTGATGGTATCCTGATCTCAAATCGATCTTCGAATAATAGCTCGATCCTTGAAGTTGGTCGAATAGATCATCAATCCTCGGTAGTGGATACCGATTCTTGATTGTGAGTTTATTCAACTCCCGATAGTCTATGCACATCCTAAAACTTCCATCCTTCTTCTTCACGAACAGCACTGGAGCTCCCCAAGGCGAGTGGCTTGGTCTGATGAAACCCTTATCCAACAACTCTTGAAGTTGTGTGGATAATTCTTGCATTTCCGAAGGAGCTAATCAGTATGGAGACTTTGCCACAGGTGCGGCACCTGGAATTAAGTCTATTCGAAATTCGACTTGTCGTTATGGAGGTATTCCCGGCAAGTCTTCTGGAAAGACTTCAGGGAATTCCTTCACAACCGGGATTTCCTCAATTTTTAGCTCCTTGGCCTTCTTGTCAACTATGTGCGCTAAGAATGCTATACATCCTTTTCGTAGGCACTTTCGGGTTTTCATACAGGAAATGATTCGTAACGGCATTTCGTTTTTCTCACCGTGAACAAGAAGTGTTTCGTTATTAGGAAGAGGGATTCGAATGATCTTGTCGTAACACACGACTCCGGCTTGGTTGGTGGATAGCCAATCTATTCCAACTACGATATCAAAACTACCTAGTTGAACGTGCATTAGGTCAATTTTGAATTTTCGTCCTCCCAACTCTAAGGAGCATCCTTCAATAATGTTATTGGATTCAATCACCTTTCCATTCGCTAATTCGATAGTGAATGGAACATCTAGTTTAGTTAACTTTAGTCCAAGCATATCTTTAAATTCTAAAGATATAAAACTAAAATCTGCACCGGTATCAAATAAAATAGAAGCGAAATGATCGTTGACAGGAAACGTACCGGTGATTACGTTGGGATCCTGTCGCGCTTCTTTGGCTCCAACCACAAAGGCTCGTCCGCGGCCTTTGATTTCTTTCGGACAGTCTTTCTTGAAGTGTCCCATATCACCGCAATTGAAACAGCCTTGGTTTTGTCCTCGTTCATTATCGTTTCTGTTGCCTCCTTCTTTCTTAACTACCTTGTTATTACCCCAACATTTTTCTGTGCGGTGCCCCATCTTTCCACATTTGTCACACTTGATATTTCGGCAACTACCCGTGTGATGAAACCCACATCTGTTGCACTTAGGTGCATTCCCCGCATAACCTTTTGATTCTGTTTCTGCTGCTGCTACGAATGCCTTCCCTGATTTCTTTGGAGGGTTCTCCTTTTTCTTATTACCCGAATGAGATCCTTTCTTAAATCGTGAGAACTTCCGCTTATTGTCATGTGAAGCGGATTCTCCTTGTTTTTCCTTCGCTTTCTCAGTACTCTCCTTGTCAAACTTATTCATCCTCTTCGCTTCTTCGGTTAAACTAACAGAAATCGTGATGGCCTCAGTGACCGTGGTAGGATGTGAAGACGTGACTAAACTCCGGATCTGGGGTGCCAATCCCCAAATATACCTTTCAACTCGTTTAAACTCTGGAGTTACCATGTACGGAACTACCCGTGAAAGATCATGGAATCGTTGTGTATACCCGTAAATATCTGGTCCGTCCATTGTTAGATGCCAAAACTCCGTTTCTAACATTTGTAACTCCGCCCTCGAACAATATTTCTCCCTCATCATCTCCTTCAGTGTGTCCCACGTAATGGCATACGCGGCTGTATCTCCCAAAATTTGTACTTGTAGATTCCACCAAGATAAAGCTTCAGTCATGAACATACCCGAGACATATAACACAGTCTGATTAGGGGTACAGTTGCTCATGCGAATGACGGAATCCATCTTCTCAGTCCAACGGACGAAAGCTACGGCACCACCCGTGCCATCAAAATTCAAGGGTTTGCAATCAAGGAATTGTTTATACGTGCATCCTGAAATGTTTGGTTCTCAAATTGTCAAAAATACATATTTTTCAATAAATATTAATGAGAATTCCTTTGAAAGGTTAAGAGTAACCAACCGTTAGCAGGATTTTGGGGTACTGGTGGAGGTTGAACTCTCGGCCCATCATTTCGATTACCACGGTTTGCCTCGTGCTGTGCAATCGCATCCGCGATGCGTTGGTTTAGTAAGGCATCAAGCTCAGTTTGAGTCGTGGGTAAAGGATTTTGAACATCACGTAAATTCCTCCTTCTTGGCGCCATGAATCTTCATATGAAAATCATATAAAGAATTTTAGACCAATATTTAAAATAAATATTGTCATCCATGGGCTCAAAAAAAGAATGTAACACATCACTACAACGCATACATACATCAAAATGGGATAGACCGATCATATCTCGTGCAAAAACATCCGTACAAAAATCATCACCAACATAAAAACAATTCCAACAATAACAAAGCATTAAAGAAGAGATACCACATACATATATATAGACGTCAACTTGTTACAAAATGTTTGTGAAGAAACAAAATATAGTTAGGAGTTACATTACTCCAAAATTCATGTCATAAACAAAATACAACTACAAAATAGATTTTTCTTCACATGGTTCTTCATCGTCTTCAAGTTGATTTTATATATATCTTCAAAAAGTCTCTTCTATTAGTCTTCTAACCTGCTAAGGGGATCTACCTCCTAATGCGACCACATACTAAGACTAGAGTGGGGGTGGGGGTGGGGGTGTAGATGCATCAATGACCCCTCGAACATAAGCCATATCCTCCTCTAAAGCGCTAACGCGCCCCTCAATAGACGGAGGTGGGGCATGGTGTGAAGGAAACAACGGTGCTGATGGAGATGGTGGTGGTGGTGATGTCGGTAATGGTGGTGGAGGAGGAGGGGATGATGTCGGTAGTGGGGGCAATGGGGATGATGATGGTGCGGCACTCGCAGGTGCTCGAGATGCAGACTGTGGAGTACTAAGCTCATCAAGGCGACGGAAAACGATGCCGAGCTGAATCTCGACAGATGTGAGCCTGAACTGATCAGTGGACGAAGGCATGTGACTCGGATAGTATGGGTCATGGGGACTCATGCTCAGTGGAGGATATGCAGGAAGATCTGCAAAGTATGGAGACGGGTAAGTGACAGTACTGTGCATGGAAGTAGGAAAATGATATGGATCTCCAAACAAAGGAACTGAAGTATGCAAAGGATACCCCGTCATAGGGTAGCTAGGAGTAGTGTAGGATGGCCCGGCAGCATACGGGTCGAAATGAGAACTGACCGTGGATGTGACATGAGTAGCAAAAGATCCGAACGGCGGATAAGGAGGTAAATGCTCATCTTGCATAGTCGCACCACTCAACGAGTAGTGAGCTGGTCCAGTAACAGGAGGGATGATCGGATGGATATCTAGGAATGTAGTGGGCAAAACAGGATCAACATGTAATGGTAACGCCTCCGTAGGCGGGGGTAACACTGTGTCAGGGGAGTGAAGTGGAGATGGAGTCAAAGGTGTAGCAGGGGATGAAGATGAAATATCAATGGTAGTAGCATCAGGATGAGCAACCTCAAGAATAGCAATATCAAAATCAACACCGATGCCTAGATCATCATGAAGGTGCTGGACAGGAACAACAGGGATGACCATGTCCTCGACATCATCATCTGGTATAGGATCAACAACAGGAGGGACGTCATCGCCGCCCTCGGGGCCTACAACATCGAGTGGAATCGGAAGAAACGCAACAACATGCTCACCCTCGGGGTGACCATATATAATCATGTCATGAAAGTGGGGGATAGCAAGCACGTCATCCACCGGTGGGATGTCGGCTGGATCGGGATCAGGAAGGGCGAATGGCTGGAAATCAATGTCCATCCACTCGTCATCAGAAATCTCGTCATCGGAAACGAGTATAAAGGGTGGGGCAGGATCGCCTAATGGTATGTAGTCGGCATCAGAGGCATGACCCGCTGAATCTGTGTCTGAACTGGATGACATGGTTCTGGCAAAATAATCCGTACAACGTATACATGTGAACAACTTATAAATAATAGATTTTTGGGCAATTGTACTTTTGTGTTCATTGTTTATATCGTTTATTGTTTCAAGTTCGACTTATTGTTATCGTGTCTAAACCCCATAGACTTGTACCAAATAAACTAGTCTTTGGTATTATCGTTTCGAACTATCATTCAATACTACTACATAGTATCCTTGCATTTTTGTTTTGTATTAGTGGACGCTTTGTAAAAATATAATGTAGAACGCTTGTTGTAAAGAACATCGTTTTGAAATTGTAGACTAGACTCAAAAGAATCTTAGTTCACTACAATTGATGCTCTGATACCAGGTCTGTCACACCCCGATTTTCGGTTTGTGCGGAAGCGTATGGCGAGGTGTGACGAGAGCGGCAATCGTTACAATCAATCGAGTAAACAACATATTTGAAACATAAAAGATGTTCATCCATACATCTGATTCAAAACCATAATTTACATTACATATGTCTTGTTTGAAACTTGAAACAACAACAACTTTAACTACATTATTCAAAGTTCAAAACATAACACTAAAAACGGATGACATCACAAAAGCTTGCGTTCTTGATAACCACTTGAACATATTTTCCCAAAGCCGTCCACTAATCTCCTGTAATACATGTTAATTTTGAAAACGTCAACAAAAGTGGAGTGAATTCATGTTATTTTGTTTTTGCATCAAATGAGTCTCCAAAACAAACATTTGAAGTAATAAAATTCGTTTTTGTATAGTATGATAAAAAAAATTTGTATGATCATTAGTGTGTTGCAAGGACACTAATATGTATGCCGAATAGGAGGCAACCAAACCTTGACAATTTATCGTGTGTGTCAACGACACTAGTTTGGACACAAAGGCACTCTTGACGATCGTGGTTATCGTTGTCGTTAAGAGTGGGGCTTGCCAAAACCCAAATAGATCTATCCGTTTGTTCCTCGGTACTTGTTTATTCATTAATGGCCC
Source organism: Helianthus annuus (assembly GCF_002127325.2). Classification (NCBI taxonomy): domain Eukaryota; kingdom Viridiplantae; phylum Streptophyta; class Magnoliopsida; order Asterales; family Asteraceae; genus Helianthus; species Helianthus annuus. The sequence goes on from NC_035439.2 coordinate 16,318,442, forward strand.
CTTTATTTTAACACCTATCCGCATGTGATCAAAATAGTTTCATTGTATTATCATACTATTTTTAACATGTATACATCCCCGAAAGTTTAAAACTATAAACATTCAAAGTAAAAGGGGAAAACATGAACTCACAGATTTGCGTTCCGTGCAAATCTCTATTCGATTCCTTGTTCGCGGTTTGTTTCTCGACCTACAAGTGTTCTAATCTAGTTAGACACTTAGGTTTGTTTTTGTGTATCATACAAATATTCTATCTTGTATTTTGTTTTTGTGTTTTCATATATATATAACTTCCTTGTATATATACATTTATTTTATTTTATTTGTGTTTGAATGGGCTCAATTTATGTTTTAGAATTTAAGTCCATTTTGGGTATTTGGTGCTTATGGGCCTAGCCTAAATAACTTTGTTTAAAAATATGGGTCAAACCCAAATTAATTTATAGGAGTGGGCCTTAGCCCAAAACATTTTATAAAGGTAGGCCTAGCCCAATTTAGTTTATAGTTGTGGACTTAGCCCAAATAACTTGTGTAAGAATGGGCCTATCCCAAATTGTTTTCTAAAATATATCTAGTCCATAATAATTTATGAATATTGGGTTTTTAGCCCAAGTATTTTGTAAAGAGGGCTTTAGCCCAATTTTGACTAAAAATACATTTTAGTCCATTGTTTTGTAAAAGTGGGCCTAGCCCAAATTTTGTTTATGAGAAATGGGCATTAGCCCAAATTTTAATTTATAGACCACTTTTAAACTACATAATTTTTGGGCTAGTAAATAAAATAAAAAAATATAATAATAATAGTAATACTTGTATTTTTATAAAAATCTAATTTTTATAAAAATTGTTACTTATGCCATTGTTGAACATTTTAGTGCATAAACTTGTGTGACGGTTCGTATTTTATTCTAGTCATTTACTACTTGTCGGTTTTATTTATCCGTATCATTTATCCCGTTTGTGTTGTCCGTCACGTTTTACCATTTGCTTTGTTTGTGCCATTTTTGTTTGTCCAAAAGTCCATATAGTCCAATAGTGTCCGAATTTGTCCATTTGTGTTTTCGTGTCCAAGGATGGACATTTTATTTCGTTTTCAAGTTTATATATATATTTTATAATTTTTATGGATGTGTAACAATTTTGCATTTGTTCCTACTAGAACTAACATATGATGTACACATCAAAATATATAAACTTATGATACTTGATGAATATTTTTGTAAGTACACATTTTATCCAAAAATATATACTTGTCATTTTTATTTAGAAATCTTTTTATAAAACATGGATTTATGACTTTGTCCAAAATTTGTTTAACCATGTTTAAAGACTCCAAGTAATTGTTTTAGTAACAAACTTCTTTGTTTAACAACTTTTAACACATCACAAAATTTATAAAAATTTTGCCATAGTTTTGTTTGAAATATGGATTTTTCCCCAAGTTTATACAAAACTTCTTTTCAAATTATTTCAATACAAAACATCATCAAGTATCAATATCTATCAAAATTTGTCAACAAAAGTAGCATGAACATGATATTGTTCTTAACTTTCCTAAAAAGGAAACTTTATTCCTTATTTTTGCCAAAAATTTGTAAAACGGGATTTTATGAAAAACTCTTGTTTTAGATGTCTTACAAAGTCATTTGAAGCATAAACATGTATTCAAAATATTTACTACTAACATATTTCTTGCTTTTGATTCTTTCCAGAAATGGAAACTTTATTCAACAAATTTTTCAAAAATTTATTTTCTTGTTTTTAAATGGTTTTTCACATTTTACTAGCATGCATGTTCATCAAAAACCCATGTTCATCACTTTGTTGATGAATCTTGGTTGATCCTACATGCATGTATGTAGATCATCTTTTTGAGTAAGAATAACCAAGATTCAAGTTTATTAGCCTAGATTTCTCCAAGTTCATCTCATAATCATAGAAAAATCATGATTAAAAATAATGATTTTTAGTTATTTCTTGTTATTTTTCTTATGTGATTATGATGAACTTGTAAAAGAAATCAAAAATAAAAGTGAGACTAGTGTAGTGTTCTTACAATTTTGCTAGAAAAAATGAGGATGAAGATGCGAAAATCTTGATGATCTAAGAGCTTCTAGTTTCACCAAAATGCTTCAAATAGCTTTACTAACTCCCTAGTATCTTGTTTCATCCATAAACTTCCATTTTTGCATAAACTTCTTGAGTTTGAGATTTGAAAATGAAAGTGTTGTAGGGGTGTTTGGTTTACACGATTTTGGAGAGAGAGTGTAAGGAAATGGATGGTTTTTGGTGTATGTTGGAATTGTGAAATAGTGGAGTGTAAGTATTAACTTGAATTATGACTCTTCCACTAATCATAATATTAGAGTTCCAACACAACATTAGAGATGAGTAGGGCAAAAAGGGGGACCCACATGAATTTCGAAAATCAGCTTAGGGAGAGGGAAAATGGCTGAATTTTTAATAAAAATATTGTTCAAGTAGTAAACTTTAAGTATTTTTAATAACTTTGATATTTTATAAAAAAATATCTACAAGGTTTTAAGCTCTAATATTTTAAAGTAATGTGACACTAGGTAAAACTAGTTCACCAAAATTTTTAGTTTGTAATTCGGGTGAAAAAGTCGGTTCGGGTCCTGTACCGGGTTAAATACTGACACCGTGTTTCGTTTGGATAAATACATAACAAAAATTATTTTTGCACTTGATTTATTATCAAAATAATTAATCCAACTTTTTGGACTAAAAATTTTATTATTTTTGACACGGTTCCGGTACCGGCTTTGCTGACTGGCAGTTACTGAACTAGCCGTGTAGCTTAACGCAATAAGATTTGATTGCGGATTTTGTGTCGTTTTTAATACCCATTATATTATTTATGTCAAATAATATTTATTTTTGGGTTTTCGGACTGTTACTGTTTTGCTCTGCGGAATGCTGTACATTTCCGTAGGATTGCTGTATTATTTTGCGGACTTGGACAAATTGATTTTTAATTGGAATTTTGTAAATAATTAGGCACATAATGTTTTTGGACAAAGCTTTTTATAGAATATTTGTGTAGACATAACTGTATGTCTTGTTTTCATTGTGTCAGACTGTACCGCGACTAGTACTAACAAGTATCGTTTATTCGCGTTCCTAATGTTAGTCTAGGATACTGTTTCTAATCGCAACGGATTCGGTATCATACTTCACTATGATTTTAGTAATTCCTAGACTCTCAAGACTTTAATTAATTAAAATTAAGTCAAATACGCGAAAATAATAGTCGAAATAGTTGTTCAAGTTGTACGGAATTACCGGAATTTTGCCGTTTGTCACACCATATATGAACTAGTTAGTATTATTTTGACATTTTAAGACTAGTATAATTCACTAAACACCTTATATCACATAAAAATCCCTAATACCACTTAAACCCTTAACTAAACATAACATCTTGAAACACTAGAACACTTAATCAAGATTTAGTATGCAAGACCCCCCCCCCCACATTTTAACCGTCCCCATGATGGACCCACATGGTTTCCATGTTGACTTGTTGCATTGTTGGTCAAAGATGCTTTTATCTTAATCCCTTGGTTAATCTTTTGGTGGAAAATTATAACATAATGGACCAATCTCCTTATCTACCCATTATCACTTCATTTTAAGATTTACCAAACACCAATAACACTCTCTTCTCCTCTCTACAATTCGGCCAACACCAACACCATCACCATATCACGTCCATTTTTCTTTCATCTTCAAGCCACTTCAAGCATAACCAAGTGTGTATCAAGACTAGTTAAGAAGACTTCAAGGCTTGGAAGCTTAAGGACCACCTCTTGGAGCTTTTGTCCACCATCTTTGCATCAACTTCATCTACTTGTTTTTTTCTTGTTTATTCCCTAGCCACAAGTGCTAGTAGTAAGTCCACTAACACGTTGTTCATCTTCACATTTCATGTTGTTTATAAAAATACAAGAAGATCCTTCTTGAAGCTCATCATAAAAGACTTGGTAATCATAAAAGAACACTAAAAATTCAAGTTGTTTACTTGTTTGTTTAAGTTGTTTATGTGCTAGATCTTGTAAGTTGGTTGTTATGAACTAGTGATCTTGTTATTATTATGTTAAAAGCATAGATCTAACATAAAAATGTTAGATCTAGTAAGATCCATCAACATAATGTTATGAACTTGGAAATGCCACCAAAATGATATTTAGAAATGGTAACATGTAAAGATTTTACTAGTAAACTTTGTTCTTGAAAGATTATGTTTTTGAAGTTAACATAAATTAGTAAAAATAAGAGAAGATCATATTGATAAACCATGTTCTTGAAAAGTTTTGTTTTCAAAGTTGAATTAAACTTGTTTTAATGGTGATTTACATAAGAAATACATAGATCTACATGTACATGTGGTTACAAGTTCATATACATATATGTTGGAATTTTATTACATGAAAAGTCTTGTTATATTGTTGGATGAACATGTTTGCTTTAAAAGAAAATTAACATATGTTTTTAAACATGGGAAAACTCCTAAATCTAGAGGAAACTATAAAATTTTGACACTTAGAAAATATAATTTTTGCAAGACTTTTTACTAATAAAATGTTTAAGGAAGTTAAACATGGCTATCCCCTAAATTTATACAAAAATATAAGTTCAGAAATAGAGTTTTTTCTTAAAGATTTAAAACAAGTATAAATATATACTTAGGGAAAAATATATATATATTTAGTTGTTACCTAAAATTACATGCTATGTGTATATTTTGTGTATTACATATTAGTGTACATGTAGGGATTTGAAATACACTAAATACTCCCAAGGAGTATAAACATCAAATACACTTAAAATACAAAAGGAAATATCCAAGAATAATACTCATATAATTACCCATACATGGGTGTATGGAAAAAATACCAAAATATATATATATATTTATAGAGTAAATTACAAGTTTTGTCCTTTATGTTTGTATCAAATTGCAGGCGCTGTCCTTTGCCTTTTCAATTTGACAAGTTTTGTCCTTAACATTTCAAAATCCTGCATGTTATGTCCTTTAACCCTAACTCAGTCAGATTTTTTTGTTAAATATGGTCATGTGCCTTGCACATGAGGGTATTCTTGTCATGTTACCTTCCTAGGGACTTTTGAGTAAATAATTTGATATTCAAGGGACTAATTGTGTAAGAAAAAAATAAATTATAAATATTAAAAACCTTGAATATTCTCTCTCTCTCTAACTCTCTCTCTATCACACACCACCCGCTACCACCGCCTTCCACCACCACCTCCACCTCCCACACACCACTTAGCAAAGGGATTATTAGGGGCAAGGTATCTGTTGCCTTGGGGTTTCCACTTCCACCAATGGCATACATCTCCTAGTGGGTGTAGTCATTGTTCACCACATGGAAATATCCATGTCTGCGTCTGAAAATTTATACATAAAACTTGAGTCTTATATATGTAAAAATTATTTTAAACTTTGAAATTCTTCAGAAACAAACCCAAAACACCCGATCAGCCACCCTTCCACCATCGAACAAACTGGCCACGGCGGCGCTACCACCCTCCGGGAAGCAAATCCTCTCACTTTTCCGCTCATTCCTCTGATCATCCCGTCAATTCACCAATTACAACATTTGAGAGTACATAAAGCGTCGTACAATCGACGCATTTTGCCACAAAAAGCCCTAACAAACCCTAGCTCCGTTGCCGTCGCCTTCGCCGATGGAAATTATCAACTTCAGGTTGCCAAACGGCAAGCCCTAGTGTACCATATGTACTCGCCGGAAGTCAAAAAAGCATCCATGGAGATTAAGTATTGATTGGTGTTTGTTTATGTTGTCAGGGTTTTATAATGGTTTATACATAGAGAGTGAATACTGTGGTTTAGGATGGTTGATACAGTGGTGTGTGGCCGGCTGAAGGGCAGTGGTGGGGATGGGGGTGGGGGTGGGGGTGGTTGTAGTTGGTGGTGTGTGATAGAGAGAGAGAGCCAGTAATTTTAATATTTATAATTTATTTTTATTTCTTACATAATTAGTCCTTGAATAACAAATTATTTACTCAACAGACCCTAGGGAGGTAAAATGATAAGAATAACCTCATGTGCAAGGCACATGACCATATTTAACAAAAAAATCTGACTGGGTTAGGGCTAAAGCACATAACGTGCAAGATTTTGAAACATTAAGGACAAAACTCGTCAATTTTAAAGGCAAAGGACACCGCCTGTAATTTGGTACAAACATAAAGGACAAAACTTGTAATTTACTCATATTTATATATATATAATTCTTACCAAATTTATGGACTTTGGACAATTGGACAATTACATAGACAAATATATATATAGGGGACCGCTAAATTGAAAACCATCTCTAGTTGTAAGAACCATGGGAACCACTTTCTGGCCATTAGATCAAGAAGATGGATGGATGAGATTAAAAGTAGTTAAAATTAATATTGAAAACTTTTTGTCTTATTATGTTTTTAATATTTTATTGTTAAAGGGTATATAAGTAAAATTGTCTTTTGTGTCTTTTAATGTATATTAATTTTTAATTACCTTTTTTGTCCCATTCATTAATTACTTTTTGACTTAATTATTTTTTATTTAGAAACAGATTTTTTTGTTAAACAATTTTTTGAAATCAAATTTTTATTATAATTTTTTTAAGATTTGTTTAAAAAAAAAACATTTTGAAGAGCCTTTTTTTTACGCCCGGCTTTTTCAGGCGTCGTTTTTTAACGGGCCGTCATTTACGTTAAAAACTTAACGTATTGCGTTAAAAAATTTACGTTTTCCGTTTTACATTAAAAAATTACGTTTTCCGTTTTTACGCCCGGCTTTTTCACGCATCGTTTTTTAACGGGTCGTTTTTGAACGCGACGTTTTTTACGTGCCGTTTTTTCAAAGCGTCGTTTTTTACACGTTTTTTAACGCATCGTTTTTTACACGCCATTTTTTGCACGTTTTTTACACGTCGTTTTAACGCGCCGTCTTTTTGACATTTTTTAAACTTTATACGTTTTACGTAAAAAAAATTACGTTTTACATTAAAATTTTTACGTTTTTTGGTAAAAGTTTTTACATTTTACGTTTTACGTTAAAATTTTTACGTTTTACGTTTTACGTAAAACTTTTTACGTTTTACGTTTTACGTTTTACGTTTTACGTTAACCTTCTTACGTTTTACGTTAAACTCTTTACGTTTTACGTTAAAATTTTTACGTTTTACGTTAAAAAGTTTACGTTTTACGTTTTTACGCTTTACGTTAAACTTTTTTTCAATTTTTTTTATGAAAACTTTTTTTACGGTTTTACTTTTTTTTACAAAAAACTTTTTTACACAAAACGAACGCACCCAGAAATCACAACTCGGTAGGTGTCTCAGATAGATTGAACTTATCATCATCGACTAGGGAAAAACATAAAAACCCCAAAAAACAAAAAAAAAAATAGAGGTTTTAAACTTTTTTACAAATTTATCTATTATTGGAGTCTGTTTCAGTTGAGACTCTACCTTCTTCAAATTTATCTATTATTGAAGGTTTACATTTTGTAACTGAAGCGCCCTTGCAACGTTTTGCATAGCCGATTTCTTAGCAATTTGTAGACCTGAAAAAAATTATTAGTGAGAAAAATCTGAATCAACATCATTTAGATTAAAATAAGCTAAGCTAAGGGAACAAACCAGTATTTCTTCTGTATAGCAATTAATCGGTTCTCAAGCCCTTGAAAGTACAGGTGTGCGTTCAAACTCCTGCTTATCATGTGCTGGTTCAACAAAATCGGATTCTAATACACCTGTTCATTTAATCATATAAGAAATGGCTTCTAAACAAAAAAAAAAATAGCGCCAAAACAAAAAAAATTTCTGTCTCTCTTCGAGATCGGTTCTAACTTGTGCAATGAGGGTGTTACATGGGGATGAGGAAAGGAGGTTTAGGGGGGTTGTCGGCTGGTTACCGGTGCCGAAACGGTTTCACCGGAGAGGGAGCTTCAGCTGGGACCCACCGGCGTCGCCGGCTCCGCCGTGACTGGCCGGAGTCCGGCTGTTCGTCTTCAACAGAGAGGGGGAGGGTGAGGGCTCGAGTGGATGAAGATGATGGTGATGAGTTATGGCTTGGGTTGAAGGAAATCTCTGGTTTTTTAAAATGTGTAGACATATGAGAAGAGACAAATGGATTTGAATGGATCTGAAGAATATGGATTTTGAATGGATCTTTGAAGAATGTTCTTTGAAAAGAGAAAAGGAAGAGATGAGAGATGAATGTAGAGGAGAGAGGAGAGAGGAGAGAGGAGAGATGTATTTAAAAAGTCAGGTGATTTAAATGAAGAGAGAGAGGAGATTTGACATTTGGGGTAAATGACCAAAATAACCTTTAGATTGGCATAATCTGATTGGTGGAGAGTGGTTCTCATGGTTCTTACAACTGGGGGCGGTTTTCATTTTAGCGGCTCTCTCTCTCTCTCTCTCTCTCTCTATATATATATATATATATATATATATATATATATATATATATATATATATATATATATATACTAGACGTATACCCGCGCGATGCGGCGGGAAAGATATCACTTAAGTTGGCGGGTTTAGGGCTAACATGTCGAGAAAGGGCACTCAATCCAAAATATGAAACTTTTAGATTTCCAGAAAGATAATGGCTTGTAAAGTTCTTAACGTATCAAGAACATATGTGTACTTATATACATTTTTATATTATAATCATTTACACCTAATCTATCATCATCCATACCGAAGAATATGTAACTGATTGTCTGGTGTGTTAGAATTTTGTGAGTAAATATTGATGTCCCGCTTATCTTATTTCAACCCTTCATATAATATTTCTTAGTTTAAAATACTTATTCATGTATCCTATTTTCTTTATTCAAAATATAATGTGTTGTTTCTAACTGAGGTGCTATTTGTTTTTTCAGAGGTAAAACGTCTGCGGACCACATCTGCAAACCTCTGTGATAGAATGGGAGGACCAAACATCTGCGGTCTGCAAAAAGACTATTTGTTTTCTCAAAGGTGTTTCATAACAAACATTAAAAATTCCCATCACCAAGTCGATTGTATCCGAGTCCACCTTTTGTCGAGCGTGATTGTATCCAGTGCAATTTCTCACTCTTATTAGACTTTTTTCCATTTTTTCTTTTCATAGATTCACAAACTCGGAGTTAACCACAAGTTCTGCATAAATGAAGACGTTGAGGGGGTGAAGTGAGGAAATAAATGATGGTAGGTCAACCTACACTGTAAAAAAGTGCTCAAAGGTCAGCCTACACTGTTTTGACCCGTACTAAAATGGCCCGTTTTGACCAGAGCTTTTTTTGACCCGTTACCTGGCCCGTTACAACTACCCATAACATGTATTCAGAAAAACAATTGTAAGCAGCTTTAACAGTGACCCGTATACACTTTTTATGTCCTGTCATAACAATTAGCAAAACAATAAGCTTGGCCAGCTACAACAATTAGAACAATAAGCATGGCCCGCTACAACAATGTAAATGTAAAACTCTTTTGTCAAGCGATCAACTTGTTCAGGAGTCATTCCACTATAGCAGAACATGCCAATCTGTTTAAGCATATAAAAGCATGATTATTTTTTATATTCATTAAAATAACTATCTGAAGGGTAAATTTGTAAATTTACCTGATTAGTTATGTGTTCCCATGATAACGGAGAGCCCAACTTCTCGATGTTTTCCCTAAGTGAAGTTCTCATCACGATTATACGGTCAGCCATACTCTGGAAGGTGAAAATGATTTAATGAAAGGTCAGCCATACCCTGGAAGGTGAAACTGATTTAATGAACATATATTTATTTATGGTGTAGTAATTAATACTTTATTTTTTGCCAGTATACTAATATGATGTTCTCGCATTTTTTCTTTCTAATTACGCATAGACCTTAATCAAATATCAATTCTTTGATCTTATAATCATTTTACTTCTTCGACATGTTGGTGATAAAAAAAATAACCCGAATCAATCAATCACAAGTAAACGGGTCAAAATTGCCTCATGAGGTCTCAAATACTCTCAAGCCCTCACCTTCTATAGGGATTAAAAGGGAAATAACTATTGGAGTAGGGCCCTGTCAGCATTTTCATCTAATAGGAGTGAGGCCTGTCTCTCCTTTCTTACCAAATGAAGCATGATTTGATGATGCTATGTCAGCAAGAGGAGCATTGTCTGTCCTAGGTTCGTTACACTAATTCAAAACAGACGAAAAAAGATTGAATTAGTATTTAGTACTAACCATATCAAATTAATAATGAAGTATACTTTAAGGTATAACCAAATGATCACCTGAAAACATGATGTCCTCCTAGCAAAATTAACGCAGCCACATATTGTGCACATCCAATCCGGAAGAAGCATTGTGCTTCAGTGGTTCATATGACCCGCCCTCGATGACCCGTCTGACCCGAAGAAAGGTCCACCGGCTCCTCCAGCTGGCTTACTTTTGTAATAGAACCATAAGTTAAGAAACTAAAAAAATATTGTTAGATTAAACGTTACATTATAAAAACTCAAATATCGAATAAGAGTATACCTATACTCAAAAAATAGCTTCCTACCATCAACAAGAAGACCCTCATCTCCAACTTTATCCATCATCGAGCGTGCAGACCCCTGATTTGCAGCAATACGTACATAAATTCTGTACACAATGCTTTCGTTCGATTATAGAAAAGAAAAAGAGAAGGAAACGTAAGCAATACCGTGGTCGGGAAATCTATAAATGCGAATCCACCGGAAACACCGAAATTTCACTCCATGATAACACGGACATGACGAAGTGGTCCCCATTCAGCCTATAGTTAAAATAATGATATAAGAAACTAACTAATTAATATAAAAAATTATAATATTTTGTAAAGAGATGAACGGGATAAATTATAAGTACAAAAATTGGATGCAGATCTTCTTCGGTTCAGCTTCGTTCTCATGTTTAGCAGCTGCCACATATATATATTCATCAGATTCGTTATTTCAACAAATAAGTTCACAATCGCATGCATGAAGATTACAGAAAATTTTCATAGCTCATATAACAACTGCATATCAGTAATTTGAGACAACCTCCACCATAAAAAATAAAGCCTATACAGTGCAAATGAAAGCATATTAAACTTTTATCATGTATTTTCTAGTGAAATTTAAAAATATTTAGTGATAGAGGACCCAACACCGAAAATAATCGGAAATATCTGACATCTATGGAAAAATCCGGGGTTGGCACTAATTACTTAATCAAATAGCCGAACCGATTGAAAATGTGCAAAAGCGGAAGTGGGTTTATACCTTGCAACCAAGTGAACAAAAAAAAAGCATCAAGGCTCCGGCCACAGATCTCGCAATGGCTTGTGTCTCCTTTATTGGGGCCAGCCGCAAAATGTAAATTTACTTTAACAGCAAGGCTCATAGAATGTGTACCCTTCAAAAGCCATGTAACAAAAATGGTTTCTACAGCAGCAAGGCTCTTGAAAAGCACAAATAGATCTAATATAGCAAACTATACAAACTATCAGACTCATTAACCAACCATCCAAAGCTCTCCTAACTCTAGTACCTAGTCACTGAACTTCAAATCTGGGCATAGTCAAAGATGTTGACTTTGACTGAATAGTTGAAAGCTTGACTTTAAGACCAGGGGTTATCACGGTTGTCATCCCATTCGAGAGCACATTCTTGCATACAAGTCAAGGTTGAATTGAGCAACTCGAGCTCACTCAAGTCTTACATTGAGCTCAGGTTCAAGCTAAAAAAACAAAAAAAAAGGTAAAATGGTGTTTTGGTTAACCCAACCCAGCTCATTTGTTATTTATAAATACAAAAACAAAATGGATAAATTCATGAAGTTTGGTTTACAACAAATGTGCACATGATACCTTGTGATGATGAAATTTTACCCCAAAAAAAGTGTCTTCATCAGGTTGGCCATCAAAGTTTGAAAATTGAAAATCCTTTTATAAAGCTACATTTATAAGATTGGTGTAGATATTGCTCCTTGTGTGTGAATTAATTTTAATGGAATAAAAAATTGAAAAACTTGATAACCATGAGCGGGTCTTTTAAAATCTCAAGCACCAAAAACCAACGGTCGACGGTCTGGTTTGGTTTGTTGGTTTTGTTGGCCCAGACTGTATGAATAGAGGGCTCACCAAGTTCATATGCTTTAGCTGCCACCTTGGCTGCAATATGTGATGTCATATATGTGATGTCACATATATGATGTCACGCTTGTTCAGATCCGCACCGAAACCGAGACTCGATATAAGACGAAGACGACAGATGTATGCACCAACAACCCTCGTCACTCATTTCGACAACAATAAATATGGTCATAATTATTATTTCTAGTTATCTAATACATTTTTATTAAAAAAAAGCCATTTCGACCCATCCATTTTAATAAAACTCGTTTTAACACAAACCAAAATGCCGACTTTTTAAAACCCACCCTAACCTGTACCAGACCTCACTTATATTTTTAATATCTTTCATCGCTAACATAGATTAACTCTAACAGTTGCAACTCATAACACTTATGGTCCTAATAAATATACCAATTCACTATATACTATAATTTTGGAAGCCCCTTTATTTTAAGAAAAGTTTCAGATTAAATTGTTCTTTTGAGACCTTCCTGCGGCAAACAAACTTCTCTCTATCGATTTTTTTTAAATGGACTATTAACATCACATATAAATGCATGTTCATAGTTGTTGAAGACACACTTTACTTCAAATAAAAACGCAAGTCGTCTAAAAGATTCCTTGGGATATGAACTAAATTAACACCCTTTGCTAAGTCCTCTAATATACAGCTTTTAAGAACAATATAATAGTTCTCAAGATTATAAGAAGTAAATTAATGCTTACCATTGAGTAACCAAAATCACATATCTTCAATCTGAGCACAGGGCTTCCATCTATCGATGTGAACAACAAAGTCAGACCAACAAACAAATCAAGCAAACCACAGAAAAAAAAACCAGCAATACATCGAAAAAAAAAGCAGAACAAACAAAAAAGAGCTCAGAAATAATGGACTGAAGCCCCTACGCACACCAAACCAAAGACCTACCCCAGCAAAGATAATAACGCAGAACGACAAACCACAACCAACAGTCCATCTCGTCACCTCTAAGATCGTGTAGCTACCTTATTAAGCAAGATTTTGTAAGCATTAAAGTAGTCGGGGTACAGAAACCGCACTTTGTTGCAGTCGTGGTCTAATGTGTGTGCCAAATACAAAGCCACTCGTAACGCATTGAGGGATCTCGGAAACACTTGCAGATCTCTAAAGCTCGATATAAACATAACAACATTAACATTGTTTGATTCATACAATCAAAACACAATAAAATAACTAACTTAGGGCTTGGGAATCAAAACAAAAACACCTTAAAGAATACCCATAAAGATTAATACCAATAAAAAGTACAAATCGGCATGATTCCGATTGTGACAACGTTAGGGCTTGGAAATCCATCTTCAACCATCTTAGGGAAAACCTGCACAAAAAAAAAACCAAAGAAGATCTGATAATCAAAGTCAAATTAACAAAAACAAATTCAACGAAGAAAAATTAGGTCAAGATAGACTCACTAAAAAGAAAAAGACCTTGAACCAGAGTAACTAAAAAATGTAAGATTTGACTTTATTACCTGAGTAGAAACCTAATGGCAACGACTTTAGAACTCGCAGGAGAAGTTCATCAGATTTCTCCATGGGAGAACTCAAATGAAGAAGACCGACAGCAGGATACAAATTCGACAACAGATAATCCGGTGAATCCGGACCGTTAAACCCATCATAAATCCCCACGAAAACTCACCCGTGCTCCTCCAAAACATGTACCCGATTCTCACCCGCTTTCCCTTGAGCCCATTTAAGCTTCTGACTCTGATTCTGAGTCGCCCGAAAGAGAAGGTGGTTGATGTTCTTGAGTCGCCTGAGAGAGAGAAGGAGAGAGAGAAGGTCTGATGAAGCTTGTGAGATGTGTGAGTTATGAGAGAGATAGAGGGATGGCGATCCGTGTGAATTGAAGTGGACGGTTGAAGATGGCGATCCGTGTGAAAAAGTGAGATAAATGGACGGCTGAAGATGAAAGGTAAAAGTATTGTGTTTCTTTATGCCTTAAGACTTGTACATTGTGCATTGAGGGTGTTTTCAACACATTGTTCAATTACCATTCTGTCCTTCCTATATCCTTATTAAATATATATATATATATATATATATATATATATATATATATATATATATATATATATATATATATATATATGGTAAGGTTCATGAGTGAACAATGATTTATTTGTGAACAAAATGAACTTATCCTGACCATTGATTTTGTAGATCTAGATTTTTTCTTTAATGGCAAGATTGTAATTATCTTTTGTAACTTACAAGTATTTTAATAGACACAAGGGTATAATTGTATATTTCTATCTTCATTTAATTAATTAGTTTTTTCTCTCTCCTGATTTCTCTTTCCAATTAATAGAATATTTAGTTACATTCTCTATATCTTTTTTCTCTCACATATTATCTAACTTAATATTTCATAATTTAAAAAAAAAATACAAACATTATCAAATATTGTTCCAGCTATAACACAATTAAAAATATTTAATTACATTCTCTATACATATATGTATTAGATCAATGTTTGATGAAAAGATGTATAGTGGAAACAATATGTACTAATACACAAGTGTATAAGTCTGATATATATCGACATGTATACACTATGTACTTGAATAATGCACACGTGTACGTCTGGTATATACCGATCCGTATACACATATGTACTTGAATAATACACAAGTGTATAAATCTGGTTTATACTAACATGTGAAAACAAGATGTAATAATACACAAGTATATAAGTCTTGTATATACTAGCCTGTATACACATATGTTAAAAATCATAATTTAATTTATTTAATTTTAAAAGGAACATAACAGTTTATTTAAAAAAAACATTAGTACTTCAATCTCTTATAATTAAAATAATAGAGAAATAATAAAAAATGAGAGAGAAAGAGAGTTAAGAGAGGAGAAAATTAAGGGATTTTAATTAAAAGTGCTTGGCTAATGTCAATCTTACCCTTTTAATCTAAAAAATGATCAAGGGCCAAGATTAGTTCATTCAGTTCACTCTCAAGAAGTTGTTCACTCATGATCCTAATCCTATATATATAGGGGACCGCTAAAATGAGAACTACCTCGAGTTGTAAGAACCGTGAGAACTACACCGTACGGGGCGAGGTGGACCAAAATTTTTTTTCATAAACGTAGATGCGTGTATTATAAACACATTTGTAAAAAAAAATCAAAAAAAAATGTCGTGTGTGTAGTTTTGAGCACCACAAGTTTGTGTTTACGGGTACCATAAATATTACCGGAAAATTTACGGTACCCGTAAACACAAACTTGTGGTGCTCAAAACTACACACACGACATTTTTTTTAAATTTTTTTTTACAAATATGTTTATAATACACGCATCTACGTTTATGAAAAAAAATTGGTCCACCTCGCCCCGGATCAAAAAGTTCTCACGGTTCTTACAACTCGAGGTGGTTCTTATTTTAGCGCAATTCTATATATATATATATATATATATATATATATATATATATATATATAAAGAGCAATATATATAGATATACTAGAATTAATGGGAATTATATAAGATCGGACCAATGATAAAATGTATATATTTAACAAGTATGATAAAAATATATATATTTACAAACAAGCCTTAAAATATATTATTTTTAAGAAATATAATTCAAGAAAGTATAGAATCGTAAAAAATGATTTTTGACATTAAATACAAAATACATAGGTATTTATACCTGAATACATGTATACTTGTCTAAGTATACATTTGGTAAAAATTACAAGTGTATTTATACTAAAATAATATTAAAAATCTTATTTGATAAAAAGGTATAAACCTACTTTGACTTGGTCAAACGAGTACAAAGACGAGATTACACAAAATAATACAAGTATACGTATATGAGATTAAGTTAAAAAAATATTTAACAAATATCGCATTTAAATTCTATATATATATTTGAGAATAAAAATATATATAAATAAAAATAGAAAACACAATTTAAATTAATGATAACGCGACAAACGGGTGAGACCCGATTATTATGGGTACGACCCACACATATCTCGGACATGTACATCTTACTCGTGCAAGGCATGAAGCCGCAAGAGAAACAAGATCCTTTAACACAACTCACACATATAAAAAGCTATATATATTTTGTAAAATATATATATATTAACAACTCAAGAGCGTATACACCTAAAACAAAACGAATACATAAAACAAGATGGATAATTTGTACATAGTAAATCACAAGTTTAGATGATTAACACATGTAGAACACTTATAGGTTACGTCGCGACCCAAGGAGATTACCGGTGAAGTAGTACGCACGAACACGCAAAACAGTGAGTTCATGTCCCCTCTTTTAAACGTTTTCTAGTTTTCTTAACTTTTGGGGAAAATACATGTACAAATGGTATGTTAGACTAAAGAATGATACAATAGATCATGTGCGAGTAGGGGATACGTAAGCACCATTAATCTAAATTTAGACCAAGAAACGGAAAGGGTAGATCTATCGGGTTTTGGCAGCCTCACTCTTGGTCCACATTGACCCACACAGAAGAGTGCTTTTGTGTCCCAATCGAAGGGTAATTGGCACATAAATCGCCTAGGTTTGGATACTTCTTATGTCGTCGCACATGTTAATGTCCTAGCTAAACATTAGCAATCTCAATTTCCTTAACTCTTTTTATAAGTTACATACCACATTTCTTACAAATACATCTCACATTTTACGAGTATACATTTTATACAAACAAACTGCATGAATTCACACCAACTTTATTGACGTTTTTCAAATTTACATGTATTTCAGGAAATTAATGGAAAGCTTTGCGGGTTTTTACTTCAAAAAGTCATGCATCCTCACTCCATGCCACTTTTGTAGGATTTTTCATCATATCCCGCCTCCTTGCGGTGACATGAGAAATAAATCATTTATAATTTAGAATTTGGAATGTGTTGTACACTTTTAAGACTTGTTTTTCGCAATCCGTGGACTTGCTAACTCAAAAACTTCGCAAACATACGAACTTGTGTTTCGCAATCCACGTTAAAACCTGTCAAAACTTTACCACGAAAACAATTGAACCTTTTTTTTATTTACTATATTTATTTCAATTTTTATTTTAAAGGATTATGTTGTTGTTGTTGTTATTATTATTATTATTATTATTATTATTATTATAAAAACCTAAGTGATGTCATCACACAAAAAACAAGACCGAACCTAAAATTGTTTACCCGACAAAACGCTTCATTCACAGAATAATAACTGTCACAGTTCCTTCTCCTTCTTTGTTTTAAAAGTTTAGCCAACAAACTTTCCTTTCCCAACACAATGAATGTCACAAAATTCTATTTATGCTCGTTTTAACAAACACACTCACACACCAACACTTCGATCTGTTTTAATTCTTGTTCGATATTTATTGGTGTTTATAAATAAAAGATGGTGTCGAGGTGATGGTGATTGGTGTATGATGGTGTATTGCCGGAGGTCAACTATGCAGAAGTTGGTATTGTGATGATATTGTAGGTGATGGTAAATAGTAGTGGTTATCAGTGGTGGATTGTTTTTTAGTGGTAACAAGATTAACAGCAGAGATGAATTGGTGAGCGTTGATCGGATGATATGATGATGATAGTCGGTTGAAGATGATGTCTTGACGAGGGTGTGTTCCGATGGTCTGGGCTGTAGATTTCGAGAACAAAGTCGAAAACTCAAAGGAAGTCGAAAACACAAGAAACTCGAAATCTTGGTGTGGTGGTGGTTAGCGATGGTGAAAGGGTGGTCATCGGTCAGAATTGGGGCGAACCCACATAGTATGGGTCGGGGTCTCCAGACCCCAATGTTTTTAAAACAATTAAATTGTATAAGGACTCTCATAAATGCAATTTGGTGGACACCATAGAAAGAAAAGGTAACGTGGTGTATTGGTAAATCCTTTTTTTACCAACAAAAGGTCATGCGTTCAGTACTTGTATAGCTCGTATTTCTTGTTTATGTAGCGTTTGGTATGCAGGAATGAGAGGTGGAATGGAATGGACCATTGAGAGGAAATGAAGAAAAGAGTGTTTGGTTGGTCGATGGAATGGAATCGGCCATTCGAAAATGCATTCCATTCCCTCAAAATCATTCCATCCATCCCCCCTGTTTTATTTTCCATTCCATTCTCTCTTCACCCTTCATTAACAACACCACAACTCACTACCGTTGCCACCACCCACCACCACTGTCATCCGCCGCCGTCACCCGCCTTCACCGCCACCCGCCACCCACCTCCATCCCCGCCACCGCCGCCATCCACCATCGCTGTTGCCACCTCTGATCACCGCAATCACTCACCATCGATCATCGCCGCCACCATCGCCGCTGCCACCTCCGATCACCGCCGCCGTCGCCACCCACCTCCATCCTCGCTATCAAACACCACCACCGCTACCACCTGCCACTACCGCCGCCACCGCTACCACCTCTGACCACTGCCGCCACCCACCATTACCACCGTTGTCACCACCCGTCGCCGTCTCCACTCGCCGCCGTCTCCACCCACCACCACCTCCACCTGTACAACTGCCACCTATCACCACCCACCATCGACGCACATCATTAACCACCACTATTCGATTTTATTCCTTCGTCTTTTCTCGCATACCAAACAACAAAAAGTAATGGTTCATTCCATTCTCACATGGTAACCAAACAAGACATGGAATGGTAATAATCAATTCCATTACCTCATCCATTCCATTATCTCGTCCATTCCATTACCTCATCCATTCCATTCCCCCGTCCATTCCATTATCCCATACCAAACAGACCCTTATTTTTAAAATCTAGTTCAAACCTCGCTATAACCCGACCCAAGCGAGTACCGACCCGAAAATTTTAAGATTTTGTTATGAAAATTTTGAACATAAAAAAATGGACCCCATATAAAAAAATGGGTCCGCCACTGGTTGCAGATGAGGATGACAGCCGGAGGATGGTTCTGACGAGAGGTTGTGACGTTGTGATGGTGACACTCCAGTGATTTATGGAGGTGATCGGCGTGCTAATCAATGGTGTTTCGATATAGCAGCGATGGAGACTCGAAAACTCGAAATCTTGGTTATCGGTTAACATCAAAAACTCTACAAACCTACAACCCCTAAACCCGCTTGACGTCGAAATCGGAACTCGAAAACACAACGTAGTAAACTTGAAACAATGAACTCGAAAACTGAGACTCGAAAACGATTTCTGTGAGATCTCGAAAACACCAATTCGAAACATTGTTTCAAAAACTATGTATCGAAAACTTTTGTAATTCGAAACACTGTTTGTTAAACATGTGAAGATGGAGGTGAGTGTCACACCCCAACCGATGGCGGAAACATCGGGATGAGACGAAGTGTGTAAAGATTGCTAGAGACATCATAACACTATGTGACAATATTTAATTAAATTCAAATTTCATTTCAAAACTAAATGTCATACAATATTCAAAAGGAAATAACAACATTGTTTCAACAAATAACATAACAACAAAAGATAGATAAATTTAGGTGTGTATCTAGTCCACCCTAAACTTGTTTCATCAATCATCCATACTTCAATAATCAACCTGCAACATGTATTAAAATAGAGTTTCAATGCAAAAGCAAAGAGCGAGTATACAAGTTTGTTTACATAGCATATAGAATAAAAACTCGTATCCAACATGAACATATTAAAATAGTTTCAACCATGCTAGTTTACGTAGTCCAAGTGATAGCCCAAGTTTCCAATGCGTTAAAGTACCTAACCCAAAGTTTCATGGGAGGTTAATATGTCTCCTCCTAACAATACCCCAAAGACTAACGGGGAGGTGCATTACCCCTATAGCGCTACCATTGTTAAGGCGGAACTACACACAGGGATTAAACGTTCACATAGCATAAAAGTCTCAAGTATCACAAGTTTCATGTTTCATGTTTAAATAGATAGAGTATGTTTCAAATAAGTTTCAAGTGTCACGTGCGTTTAATATAGAATACATGTTGCACCCAAAGTGTTTAAAAGTAAAAATGGGTTCGAGTATACTCACGGTTTACAAGTCTTGACTTGGAAGATCCGAGAGTAAGTTTGGTGGATGATTTAGCTTGGAGCACCTAGTCCTTCTACACGAGGAGACGTAGGTGTGTGAGTTTGGCGTTTACGGAAGATTAAGAATATGGAAATAACTTAGTATAACGAAAGTATATGTGTATGTAAAAATAATCATCTTTTAGACTTTATAACCATCATATGACACTAGGTAACCAATATGGTTATTTAATGTTTTTCATGGGTAGTGAACCCATTAGAATCATATTAAGGTTTAGGTCTTGGATGATATTCTACTTCTTTAACATGTAAACACAAGTGTAACATCAAAGGTTCGAATGAGTATATGCTTATACTTAGGCTAAATATTACATATTATTTAGGTCCAATATTTCAAGTAGGAGGTAGAAGATTAAATCTCCATTTAGGCACCTCTTAGTTACAAGGATGTCATGTATGGGGTAGGAAGACTAAGCTTCCATTTAGGCACCCCTTTGAAGTTCACCACTTCTCTTAATGTAAAGACAACCAAGGAGGGTCACGAACTAAGGTTTATACGAGTATGTAAGATAAGCTAACTAATAGAAATCATCAAATCATGTGAGGATTGTATGTTTGGACAACCCAAGTTGTTCCATAATCACTCATGTATCAAAGTCTAAGTTTGACATGACTTGTGGGTTAAAACCCTAATCAAAACACCAAGTTTATGAGGTTTAATCCTCTGATTTTAAGTGTCTCAACCATGTTTTTAAGCTTACCCAACCATAAGAGAGGTTGTAAGCATTAGGACATTGGTGTGAGATGTGTTAGACACAAGTTGGATAAGAAATAACAAGTTGTTGAATAATAATAAACAAAACAGAAAGTTTTAGTCCATTTTAGGGCAAATCCAAGCATGATTCTTCCAAGGAAAAACCAAGGATTCAAACCCAAGGACATAACAAAGCAATAGGAAGAAGAACCAAGTGATTTGGTTGAGAAATGAGCAAGTTACACTCACTTTTGTAAGTCTTCACGAATCTGTCCAAAACTCAGATTCTCAGCTGATTAGAGAGTAGTTTAGTGAAGATTTAGGAGTTGTGAAAGTGTCAAATGGGTTGGAGAAGGTGGGTATTTATAATGGAAGAGTTAGAAGGTGATTGGAGGTGATTAGAGGTGGATTAAAGGTGATTGGATGAGTTTGGAGAATTGGATTTCGTGCAACCAGCTCAAGAAACACACATTCTGCCGAAACAGGGGCGTAGCCTGACGCGAGGGGGGCTAGGCGTCACGCGGCACCCTAGTTCGAACAAGTTTGGTTTTGTTGCATTTTGGCCCCTGAAGTTTATGTTTGATTCTTTTAGATGCATTTTTGATAGTTTAGGGACTTGTTTTGATATAAAAGCATAGTATAAGGTGTAGTTAAGCATGATGATCATAACCAAAGTATGTTTAAGTGTATAAATTTCATAACCAAGTATCGTTCTCGTTCAAAACACGTTCAATGCATAAGTTTAGATTAATTACAAGTTTCGCACATAGTTTCCAAGAATAACGATTAAACATCGATTGATTCACCAAATCGAACATACGAGCATACATAGAATGCGTATAACATAAACGTAACAAAATACAAGCTTCATTAATGATCCAAGTCTCGGTTTGATAATGATTACAACGAAAGGAACGATTACAAGAATACAAGGTTTCCAAAAATAGAAATACGAACAAAACTTTCTATAAATGGAAAGTACAAAAGAGTCGGGCGTTACAGTGAGTTTGGTTACGTCGGAGGTGAACAGGTGATGGTTGTTATAAGATGAACAACACACCTTCGTCAATGGTGACCGAGATGGTTATCTTGAACAAGGTGACGTTATCAGCGGTTATATACGGTGGTGGGAGGTGGTGATGAACGGTGGTTGTCGGAGAATTTATTCGAAAACCCAAAAGTGTTGCTAACACGAAAACGCGGTAACCCGATGGGCGATGAACCCGAAACTTGTCAAAAACTCATTTTTGAAAACTGCTTTGGGAACACTGATTGAACTCGAAAACTTTGTTTTTCGAAAAAAGTTGTTGTTCTCGAAATTTGTTGCTCTCAAAATGAGGAATTTTTTTTTTTAATTTTGAAATTTGTTAAGGTCGTATTATTGGCGCACCTTAAAAAATTAAGTCGACTTCTTCAATACGCGTCATATAGGCTTATATGATGCGTATTAGGATTGATTCAAACTTCAAGGTCAGTCAAAGGCCGACAATTTCTCCATTAAGCAAAGTAATACGCATCGTATAGACTTATACGATGCGTGTTAGTATTAGGTTGTAAAATCTGACATCTAGGGTTCACATGCAATCCTAATACGGGTCGTATAGGCCTATACGACCAGTATTAAATTCTAAATTTGCATTCTGCTTCCCCTATTTAAACGATCAAGAAGACGATGATATATATCGCCTTCGTTATATATTCACATTCGCTAACAAGCATGTCTTGGTTCAACCATATTTTCGGCGAGTCGTCTGATACAAACACGAGCACGTTTATTCCGGAAAGCAGTGTGGTATAGCATTTTTATAACTTGTTCTGTTTTTTTTTATGAAATACTTAGCACACCGTTTGTATTAGGAAGGGTCTGTTATCCCTGATTCTTACGATGGGACAAGAAGTCCAACAATTCGTTCATTGTCTGTTGCTGTCCTAACAATATGTAATGCAATGATTCATCTCAATTGAATAGACAGACACTTGCTTCATAGGACTCACTTGTATCGTCTCGGATGTAATAATAGTACGGTTAGTGGATCTAAATTGCTGGGATGTGACTGTTCAAACATTATAAATGCACGCAACGTATTTGACAACTGTCACAACTTGTTAAAAGTTCCTTAGTCTCACGGCAACCGCACTGGTAACAAACTGGGACTGTTGGTGGCTGTTCTAGAAATTGAAGAAAAAGGACTGTGATTCTGTTTTTCAACGGGGATGTAATGCAATGATTCATCTCAATTGAATAGACAGACACTTGCTTCATAGGACTCACTTGAATCGTCTCGGATGTAATGACAGTACGGTTAGTGGATGTAACTTGCTGGGGTGTAACTGTTCAAACAATATGAAAGCACGCAAAGAATTTGACAACTGTCACAGCTTATTAAAACCGAAATTTGCACAAACAGTGGAGAACTTGTTTGCGTTATCCTTCTTGGTGAAAGATGGTCGGTTTTTAATATTATCATTCAACACTTGACACAAATCGATTTCGGAGAACATGTAATTCAGTGCCTTAATATGCAAAAATATGCAAAAATACACTAAAATACGCAAAAATATGCCAAAATATGCTAAAATACGTTAGAATACGCTAAAAACCGTTAAAATACGCTAAAATATGCAAATATATACGTAAAAATACCTCAAAATATGCTAAAATACGCTAAGATACGTTAAACTACGCTAAAATACTCTAAAATACGCTACAATACGTAAAAATATGCTAAAATACGCTAAAATATGTCAAAATACTTTAAAATACGCTAAAATATGCGAAAATATGCGAAAATACTATGATGTACGCTAAAATATGTCAAAATACGCTAAAATATATCAGAATACGCTAAAAACAGTTAAAATACACTAAAATACGCAAAAATCCGTAAAAATACCTCAAAATATGCTAAAATGCGCTAATATACGTAAAACTATGCTAAAATGCGTTAAAAGACGCTAAAAACCGTTAAAACACGCTAACATACGCAAAAATACGTTAAAATACGCAAAAATACGTTAAAATACGCAAAAATACATGAAATACGCTAAAATGCGTTGCAATACGCTAAAATACGTCAAATAACGATAAAATACACTAAAATACGCCAAAATACGTTAAAATACACCGAAATACGTTAAATTATGCCGATAGACGTTAAAATGCGCCGAAATACGTTAAAATAAGCTAAAAACACGTTAAAATAAGCTAAAATAAGTCAGAATATGCTCCAATATGTCAAAATACTCTAAAATACGCAATAATATGAAAAAATACGCAAAAATAAGTCAAAATATGCAACTAATGATATTTCAACACGCATATACATATAACACGGAACTATACAATACAAGTGGATTTCAAACAAAACTATACCTAATCATAGAATACGATAATCACACACAACCGAACGTCACCGGAACGATGTATGTTGAAGGTATACGTCATAAAATCACAAAATATGCGAAAGTTCGTCGAAAAACGACACGTATACGCATCGAACCGAGGAAATCACGATAAAAACAAATTTTCTTATTATGCCATATACGATCGTATAGGCCTATGTTGTATCGTATAGCAGATTAATACGCATCGTATAGGCCTATACGATGCGTATTAACCCCCTGAATTTCTAAAAAAAAAAAAACCCTGAATATCTCAAAAAAAACATGGGTATTTCAGTAATTTTAGGAATATAAAACGCATCGTACAGGCCTCTACGATGCGTAAGAACCCCCTGAATTTTTGAAAATTCAGGGGGTAGTAATACGTATCAAATAGGCCTATTCGTTGCGTATTAATAGTCTGTACAATATAACCCCCTGATTAACAGGGGGTTTGATACGATACAAAAACAAAAATACAAAAATACATGCACATACGGTGCCATACATACGGTCGTATACGGTAGAGATTTAAAAGATCAAAGACTAGTAAGGTATGCATCTCCGAACCCTCATCATTTATACGTTTTCAATTTTGCATTTATCCGTTGAATTTGTGTGATTTTGTGGTTGAAATACTGGGTTTTTTTTTTTTTTTTGGGGGGGGGGGGGGTTTAAGGGTTTTTTCATCATCAAATATACGCATCGTATTGCTTCAACAGTCCAAGTTTTTTTCATCAATTGAATCAATACGATGCGTATCGCCCTATACGCATAATATGGATTTAAAATTCATGTTTTTTTCGTTTATATATTATAAAGTATAAAAAATGTCTTATATCTTATTTTTTTTAAATGTTTTACTTGTAAGTAGAAATTAATATATAATGTTTTTATTATATAGTCGAAGTCGTCCGTAACGCGCGTAGGTCTAAAACGAGCGTCGAAACGTAACTAGTCGTAGATATATAATGTTTACATTATATAGTCGAAGTCATCCGTAACGCGCGTAGATCCGTAACGAGCGTCGAAACCTAAGACATCGTAAATATATAATATTTATAGTTTTAGTCGAACTCGTCCGTAACGCGATTAGGTCCGTAACGAGGGTCGAAACCTAAGTCGTCGAAAATATATAATATTTATGTTTTTAATCGAAATCGTCCGTAACGCGATTAGGTCCGTAACGAGCATCGAAACCAAAGTCGTCCTAAATATATAATATTTATATTTTTAGTCGAAATCGCCCGTAACGCGATTAGGTCTGTAACGAGCGTCAAAACGTAAGTCGTCGTAAATATATATATATATATATATATATTAATTTTAGTCGAAATCGTCCGTATCGCGCGTAGGTCCGTGACAAGCGTCGAAACGTAAGTCGTCGTAAATATATAATTTATTATATTTTTAGTCGAAATCGTCCGTATCGCGCGTAGGTTCGTAACGAGCGTCGAAACCTAAGACGTCGTGTATATATATATATATATATATGGTAAGGATAGTGTTAGAAGGGCCTGAAGTGTGAGAAGTGTATTATAACACTATATATAATACAATATAACACCATATAAACACCGTATAACAATATGTAACACCATATAACATTATGTAACACTATATATCATTATATAACAAATATAACACTATACATCCATCATAGACATGCTATCAGACAAACTATAGTGTTATATTTGTTATATGATGATATATAGTGTTACATAGTGTTATATGGTATTATATGGTGTTACATATTATTATACGGTGTTTATATGGTGTTATATAGTATTATATATAGTGTTATAATACACTTCTCACACTTTGAGCACTTTTTACAGGATCCTCTACCTATATATATATATATATATATAGGTTCAAACGTGAACAAAATCCCAAGAGAGAACTGCGTGAACTGATCTGGGCCCTTGATTTTTATGATCTTGAGATTAAAGTGATTGGCATGATGGTAATTATTTGGTCAATTTTTTCCATTTAATTAAATACAAAAAGGGTATATGTGTAATTTCAATCTTAAATTGATTGCATAAATCTCTCACAAATCAAGTAATCAATTATCCTCTTAAATTGATTGCATAAATCTCTCACAAATCAAATCAAGGATTAGGAAAGATGTAACTTAATTCAATTATTAAAATAATTATTTGTTTAAAGGTGATGTACACATGTGTATTCTGATTTTGCCATCTTTTTAATGCGATGTACACATGTGTATATCGTCTCTTTTTGTGATATCTCAGAATTTTTTTTTTTTGTATTGAATGTTGATGTACACCTGTGAATTATTGTACACATATGTACGATGCTCAGTACACATGTGTACTGTTCTATTTATATCCAAGTACACGTGTGTATACCGTTGAAATATAAAGTTTACGTGGATCTTAAAAATCAAAATTTAAATTCTGGTGATAAAATCTGAAATAAAAATTAAAATTGAAATCTGGTGATTTGTTGTTTGTTTTGATAATTATCTTATTAATAAATAAACATAATGTGGATAATGAATTTAAATTAGGAAAGATGTAAATTAATTCAATTATTAAAATAATGATTTAAATCTATTTTTTTATATAATTACAATCCTACCCTTAACAACTAAAAAGGAAATCAAGGGTCCATATCTGTTCACGCACTTCACTCTTGGGAGGTTGTTCATGCTGGAACCCTACCATATACATATATATATATATATATAGGACAAAGATCCGTTAAGAACCACTCTTTATTGCGAGAACCAATGTGAACACAATCAAAAATACCTAAAAATAGCTAAGAAACACACAAAAAAAAGTTTTTTTAATATTTTTTATAAAAAAATCGCTACTTTTAGTAGCCAAAAAAAAAATTAAAAATAAAAAAAATTAAAAAAAAAAATTTTTTGCCACTAAAAGTAGTGATTTTAACTTAAAAAATATTTACATTTTTTTTTTGATTTTTATAGGTTTTTTTTGGGGGTTTAGTTTTTAGCATTTTAGCTTGAGGGAGGGGGGGTTAGGTTTTTGGGGGGTGGGGGTGGAGGTTTTAGGTTTTTGGGGTGGGGGTTTTAGGTTTTGAGGGGGGGGGGTTGGGTTTTTTGGGTTTTTTTTTATTTTTTTAGCTATTTTAGGTTGTGTTTACTTTGCTTCTCGCGTTTCTCGCAATAAAGGTGGCTCTCGCATGAACCTTACCATATATATATATATATATATATATATATATATATATATATATATATATATATATAGTCGAAATCGTCCGTAACGCGATTAGGTTAATAACGAGCGTCGAAACATAGGTCGTCGTAAATATATAATATTTATATTTTAAGTCGAAATCGTCCGTAACACGATTAGATCCGTAACTAGCATCGAAATCTAGGTCGTCGTAAATATATAATATCTATATTTATAGTCGAAATCGTCCGTAAGGCGATTAGGTCCGTAACGAGTGTCGAAATCTAAGTCGTCGTAAATACATAATATTTATAATTATAGTCGAAATCATCCGTGACGCGATTAGGTCCGAAACGAGCGTCGAAACCTAAATCGTCGTAAATATATAATATTTATATTGTTAGTCGAAATCGTCTGTAACGAGTGTCGAAAACCTATGTCGTCGTAAATATATAACTTTTAATATTTTTAGTCGAAATCGTCCGTATCGCGCGTAGGTCCGTAACGAGCGTTGAAACCTAAGACGCCGTAGATATATAATATTATATAGTTGAAGTCGTCCGTAACGCGACTAGGTCCGTAACGAGCGTCGAAACCTAAGTCGTCGTAAATATATAATAATTATATTTTTAGTCGAAATCGTCCGTAACGCGATTAGGTCCATAACGAGCGTCGAAACCTAAGTCGTCGTAAATATATAATATTTATAATTATAGTCGAAATCACCTGTAACGCGATTAGGTTCGTAACGAGCGTCGAAACCTAAGTCGTCGTAAACATAAAATTTTTTATATTTTTAGTGGAAATCGTCTGTATCGCGCGTAGGTCCGTAACGAGCGTTGAAACCTAAGACGTCGTAGATATATAATATTTATATTATATAGTCCAAGTCGTCCGTAACACTAGTAGGTCTGTAACAAGCATCGAAACGTAAGTCGTCATAAATATATAATTTTTTATATTTTTAGTCGAAATCGTCTGTAACGCGATTAGGTCCGTAACGAGCGTCGAAACCTAAGTCGTTGTAAATATAATATTCATTTTTAGTCGAAATCGTCCGTAACGCGATTAGGTCTGTAACCCATGTCAAAACCTAAGTTTTCCTAATTATATAATATTTATATTTAATTCATTAATGAAGAAGAAAGGTATAAAGAATTGTTAACGATATAACACACCACTTTGCCAAAATTAAACATTTAATTCATACTGAGGTTCATCTACGACCCAAACAATACAAATATTTTAGTCAAGAATGGTCATAGATACTTTTCCACAAATGATACTCATGGTAAAGACCATGGTGAGTCAAGTGTAAGAATCAAACAACTAAGTGAAGGTTGTTGATTACAAGTTCTCCCCCCCCCCTCTCACTTTCAAACAAAGCTATTATAAGTGTTTTCTTGGAGTGATCCAAACACCTAGTGACCTCTCAAGACCTGAGAGTAGGTGTGTGAAAAGTGGGAGAGTAATGAGTGGAATGGGATGAGGAAATGGGCAGCTAAGTCCTCTATTATAGGTTGGCTAGGTTCAAAGGTGCACGATCATGCATAGTTGGGCACAGCTGTGCCTCGTCTTTTCTCTCGGCAGTTATTGTCCTTTTTATCTTTTCCCAGTCTTTTCTATTGCATTCCCTTATAGGCACGATCATGCCTTGGGTATGCATGGTCGTGTATGGACATGTGTCCACACGTGGCTTCAAAATGTGTCAGTCTTGTCGGGTCTTGAAGCTTCCATTTTTTGTCTTATTTATGCACGGGCGTGCCAAGGTGTGCACGGTCATATATTGTGAACTTTTGTCGACCATTCTTGGGTTAGCATGTTGACTTGTATTGTTGGGTGATATGCATCGTCATGCCCATAGGCTACCACGGTCGTGCTTATCTAGCACATTGCTGATTTTCTTGGAATATTAGATTTTTTGCTTCGCTTTTGCTCATTTTTTTCGCTTCTTTTTTTTCTAGATCCCTTAAAAACCTATAATTACCAAATAAGAACAATTTAGGTAGTATTTTCAACTATAAAGTTATTAAAAGGACCTTAAATAGGAGTAATTATGTACTAGAAACATGTATAATTGATGGAACATCAGTCGCCATGGAAGAGAGGTGGCCCCTCGTGACACGAGAACATGAGAAAAAGAGCCAAAATAACCAAAATCCCCCCACTTATCCAAGAAATTACCCAACCCACCACCGCGATTATTTTGTCCATTTGTGAGGACTCGCTTGTCGCGAAGTCTTTGATGTCTTCTTTCGTGACGCCTGATGCCTGACAATGTCAGTAAAAAGAGTTTAAGTCCTACATAACCATTTTATCAACCCTAGTCGGCTCTAGTTCGCAAGTTACGAATTCAAAAGCTTCCATATGACGATTTTGGGTGATTTTAGTAAGGAGAAACTGAGAGTTGAAGTGGGTTGGTACTTTTCAATTGTTTTCGGTTTATCTACTGTTTCTAATCTTTCGGTTTGACTTTAAACTTGAATCCTTGGACATGTTTATTGAGTTCTCTTGTCTTGAACTTGCTTTTGCTTCTGTTATGAACATAAATAGCTAAAATTTACATCCTACCTAGGCTTTTATGATGACTGTTAACTTGTAAATGGTTTTTAGGTTTTGGACAACTAATGATATGCTAATGCTTTGGTAAAAGGTGTTCTATTCAGGTTTTTAAAGTTTATGCATGCTTGATATCTGATGTTATTGCATTTTCCACTTGATTCAAATTGGTTGGTTTGGTATTACTTGATCTAGGGTTTGGTGGCTTTCGTAGACTTTGTGTTTTCAATATAATCCTATGGTTAGTAGATGTAGTAAACCCAAGGAACAAGTAAATTAACTATTCGGTAATTTTGCATTCTACCATCTTTGAGACCGAGAGGAAACTAGATGCCGCTGTGTCTAGGTTTATAAATATTTGGGACTGTGGTCTACACGAGAGTGAGTCGCCCCTAGCGTGTCTATTTAGTTAACATCTTGTGTTAGAAATCTGTTAGAAATACTACCCCTTTCATTACTTACACATCCCAAATGTATTGTTTCTGGTGAGACCAAGAGAATATCTAGAGTTTGGGTACCTTAGCATTTCTTCAAAGAGACCGAGAGATGATCTAAACCCGAGACCCGTGTTTTTACACACTTCTCTAGATACTAGATTGTGTCATGTTTGGAGAGTGATTCGACCTCCAGTTTGGGTCTAGATAGTGTATTTTAAGATCCCGGTAGCCGAATCTCAATTATCCAATCACGTGAGTTGTGAGCGAGTTAACATGATTCTTGCCTAGGTAGCTTCTTTCTCATTATCTGATTTCGCTGATAATCGTTGTTTGATTTCTTGTTTGTGTGATTTGCATTTTCAATTAGTGTTAGTAGTTAGTAAAACTGAACAT
The DNA here is from genome assembly GCF_002127325.2 of Helianthus annuus. Classification (NCBI taxonomy): domain Eukaryota; kingdom Viridiplantae; phylum Streptophyta; class Magnoliopsida; order Asterales; family Asteraceae; genus Helianthus; species Helianthus annuus. Next base: position 16,349,392 of record NC_035439.2, read on the forward strand.
CCACTAAGTATTATTAGACTTAGACTCGATAGAGGTTTAGTATCGAGAGTCGCTACATTGTGTCCCATGATTGATCCCGGTCTTACCGACTTAAATGCATAACAACTGGTATACTTGCCAATTGTGGGTAATTAAGTTAGGAGTCCTTTTCAATTTGGTGTTTTCTAAATATAACAAAATTTTACACATCAGTGACTTTTTTCAGATTCCAAATTAGAGATGGACTTACACTGTTTGTTTATAAGGCTGGGGTATGGGCTGGTGCCCCTTCTAGCTCAGCCAAAAAGTGACTGGGGTATGGGCTGGTGCCCCTTCCAGCTCAGCCAAAAAGTGACTAATAACGCCCCCTCCTCCCATTTCCACAGCATCATTAGAGGGGCGCTATTGGTGGTTCGTGAGTGCACTAACGAAAAATAATGGAAAAAAGGGGTGTTGACAATTGTTGTTGCTGTTGACGAAAATGAAGAATTAAAAGGAGCCCACTGATAACAGTTAGAGAGAGAGAGAAACAAAGAATGAGAGAGGGGGAGAACAAAGATGGAGTTGCATGTTTTAAAATGAAGAAGAATGTTTTTGGTGACTGGAATATTAAATAGATTTTTAGGGTTTAGTTGTATATAAATATGGGTTGATAAAAGGAAGTGGGTTTATAAAGGGAGTTAATATTTACACACCCCTCCTTTTTATCTGTCTCTCTCTCTCTCTCTCCCTCTATATATATATATATATATATATATATATATATATATATGGGAAGGTTCATTTGAGAAAAAATTTAATAGGAGAAGAAAAAGAAGAAAGGGCATAATGGTAAAAGATTAAATAGTTTATAACTCCTTCCATTAATTATGTTATCTCTAATTAATAAAGCAAAAAACATTTTATCCTACACATTTCAAAATTTATCCTACATGTATCTTACACTTACCGAAATTTACCCTACGCATATCTAAATTTATCATACACATTTAAGAATTTATCCTACACATATACTAAAATTAATCCTACATATGTCGAAAATTGGCATTCACCCTAAATTATTTTATCTAGAGAGAGTATATTTAAAAGTGAGTTACAATTTTAATTAGTTAGCTAATTAATTACAATTAGAAATTTACCTATATGCCCTTATTAATAACCTTAAATACACATATTAAATGAAGTAAAATGGAGCATTTCTATTGGTTTAAAACTTATTCTTTTTATTCTTACAAATTTTTTCTTCTCATTTGAACCCTCCACTATATATATATATAGAGTGGGGATCCTACGGAAAGTGTGTTTTTCCTAAAAAGTGTAAAAAGTCATAAAACACAATAATTTCAGGCATAAAACACACCTAAAACTCACAAATAATAGAATGAATATTACTAAAACACCATATTCAAACTCTAATAGTCCATAAAAACTTCAAACACACCATCATAGAACTATGAATATAAAACACACAATGCTAAACAACATAAAACACAATAATATTTGTCATTCAACAATCAGAGCCTTAACATCTAAAACACAACACAAAACCCACATACATGATGTTTTAGTAATCTTCATCATATTATTTGTGGGTTTTTGGTGTGTTTTATGGTTGACATTATGGTGTTTTATGACTTTTTACACTTTTTAGGAAATTTGGACTTTCTGGCCAACTCCTATCCTATATATATACATATATAGAGTAGCGTTCCTGCGGAAAGTGTGTTTTTCCTAGAAAGTCTAGGAAGCAATAAGAACGCGACATGTGACATTGAAGGATTTTAACTAAAAGAGCAATTGTGTAATTTGAATATTATTTTAATTATAGATTATTTTATTAGGATAACCAACTAACCAGAAAATTATGGAAACTAAATATTCCATTTAAATCAAATTGACAGTTTCAATTTAAATCGTACAAGACGCTGTGTTTCTTGACAATGTGTTTTAACAGTAAACAGATTTCTTGACGTTGTGTTTTAACAGCAAGCAGATTTCTTGACGCTGTGTTTTAATAGCAAACAGATTGCTGGAGGATTCTTGACACTGTGTTTTAACAGCAAGCAGATTGCTGGAGGATTCTTGGCATTGTGTTTTAACAGCAAGCAGATTTCTTGACAATGTGTTTTAACAGCAAGCAGATTTCTTGACGCTGTGTTTTAACAGCAAGCAGATTTCTTGACGCTGTGTTTTAACAGCAAGCAGAATGCTGGAGGATTCTTGACACTGTGTTTTAACAGCAAGCAGATTTCTTGACAATGTGTTTTAACAGCAAGCAGATTTCTTGACGTTGTGTTTTAACAGCAAGCAAATTTCTTGACGCTGTGTTTTAACAGCAAGCAGATTGCTGGAGGATTCTTGACACTGTGTTTTAACAGCAAGCAGATTTCTTGACGCTGTGTTTTAATAACAAGGTCCTGTCACATGATCCTTGGAAAACACATGTACCACATACCTACACTCAAAAATGTAGATAAACCAAAATCAGATACATGTTTTTTTTAATGTGTAAACTAATTTAATACGAAAAAAGTGGTGTATGAAAATAACTTACGTCTCCTTCATCTAGCTGTAAATGTGCTCTCAAATGTTTCCCTGAATTAACAGTCTTTCGGTTAATATTAGGACAGCCAGTTTGAATATCTTGCGTAGATAGTGTACTTCTTTGGTTCGATTAGGGAGAGAGAGAGAGAGAGAGAGAGAGAGAGAGAAAGAGGGGAAATCCCATGATTTTAGGGATTGGTTATTCATATGGCAGTTTCTTGATTGATTTAAAACACTTCCAACTACCAAAATACCCTCACTATATTAAAAGTCTCTAATTATATAACTCAAATATTACGAAAATGCCATCCATTTGATCTAAGCCACTAAAAACACCAATCGAAGGGCCCAGATCGCTTCCTAGACTTTCTAGGAAAAACACACTTTCCGTAGAACTCCTACTCTCTCTCTCTCTCTATATATATATATATATATATATATATATATATATATATATATGACGTTATCGTACAATACGTACGCTACAATCTCAGCCGTCCGATCATCTTCCCGCATTGAATTCGCATGTTGTTTTTTTGTAACAATTTCGCATGTTGGTTTGTTAACATGCGATTTCATCAAAATTACCACATGCGAAATTGTTACAAAAAAACAACATGCTATTTCATCAAAATTATCACATGCGATTTCATCCTGCTATTTTTTAACATGCGAATTCACTATATTGTATGTAATATACGTGATATATATATATATATATATATATATATATATATATATATATATATATATATATATATATATATATATATATATATATATATATATATATATATATATATATATATATATATATATATAGGCTAGGAGTTGGCCAGAAAGTCCAAATTTCCTAAAAAGTGTAAAAAGTCATAAAACACCATAATGTCAACCATAAAACACACCAAAAACCCACAAAAATATGATGAAGATTACTAAAACATCATGTATGTGGGTTTTGTGTTGTGTTTTAGTTGTTAAGGCTCTGATTATGGAATGACAAATATTATAGTGTTTTATGTTGTTTAGCATTTTGTGTTTTATATTCATAGTTATACGATGGTGCGTTTGAAGTTTTTATGGACTATTAGAGTTTGAATATGGTGTTTTAGTAATATTCATTCTATTATTTGTGAGTTTTAGGAGTGTTTTATGCTTGAAATTATTGTGTTTTATGACTTTTTACACTTTTTAGGAAACTTGGACTTTCTAGCCGAACCTCACCCCATATATATACATACATATATATATGTATATATATATATAGGGGACCGCTAAAATGAAAACCACCTTCAGTTGTAAGAACCATGAGAACTACACCGTACGGGGCGAGTTAGACCAAAAATTTTTTTCATAAACGTAGATGCGTGTATTATAAACACATTTGTAAAAAAAAAATTGAAAAAAAATTGAAAAAAAAAATGTCGTGTGTGTAGTTTTGAGCACCACAAGTTTGTGTTTACGGGTAACGTAAATTTTAAATAAAATTTACAGTACCCGTAAAAAAAACTTGTGGTGCTCAAAACTACACTCACGATATTTTTTTTTGAATTTTTTTTACAAATGCGTTTATAATACACGCATCTACGTTTATGAAAAAAATTTTGGTCCAACTCGCCCCAGATCAAAAATTCTGGTTCTTACAACTGGAGGTGGTTTTCATTTTAGCGGTCCCCTATATATATATATATATATATATATATATAGAGAGAGAGAGAGAGAGAGAGAAAGGTTAACATACAAAAAGCCTTATCGTACATCATGTACGCGACGCGCGTAACCGTCCGATCAGGGGAATAATCACGCTTTAGACATGTAATCACGCTTTGGACATGTAATCACGCATGGGGGGTAGTTCTTTTTGAGAAAATCACGCATGGATCCAAAAATCACGCACGTTATTTTGATCAAAAATGTAATTACGCATGTTATATGCTTTGTCGCGTACGATAACGTAGGATAAGCCTTTTTGTACATTATACTTATTCTATATATATATATATATAGAGAGAGAGAGAGAGAGAGAGAGAGAGAGAGTAATGGAGGATGTGAAAATAAGATATAGGGGTTTAGGAATAGTGATTTGTAATTTTTTCATTATTAAATGCAATATAATGTAATATGTAATATGTAATTATTTATTATACATGTTTTTTAATTGCATCATTATTATTTCCAATCCGCGTAGTATACATATTTATAACATGGTAATAACAATAAAATAATTAATTTATTAGTTTTGTCTCAGCTAAATTCCTTTGATCATTTCAATTTTTCCAACATACCGCTTTATATTTTTATCCGAACTAGTTGTTTTAAATGGACTTCCTAGGGTTGCGTTTAATGTTAACCTTTTTCCCATGCAACAAAATTATCAAATGACTAAATTGATTATTTTAACAATGACTTTCATTCAAAAAACGGTAAAGACCTCAAAATGAGGACTGCCAAAACAACCACCTATAACATGTATAATGGAAAAATACACCTATCCTCTCACCTAATGTGTTTAAACCTCGACCTATGTTTAAACCATAAAAACGGCAAAGATTTAACATACCCGAATACATCCATAGCTTTAGGAGTCTTCCCTCTAAAAATCTTATCATTTCGCTCTTTCCACAAAGCCCAACACGTAACCAAACAATGCCGTGAGCAATCTTCCTACCATCTTTCCCGGACCGAACTGTTTTGTAAAGCTCCAAAATATCTCGAAAGTCAAAAGCAAAAAAGGGATCAATGTTGAGCCAATGACTGATATGTCTGCAGACGTCGAACGAAAAACCGCAACCTGTAAAAAGATGCATCGTGGTCTCCACATCCGTGTCGCATAAGCTGCACAAATCATTATCTACCCGAATATTCCTTCTAGCTAACGTCGTGACCGTGGGAATTATGTCCATCTCCGCTCGCCATGCTAAAATATTACACTTGAGGGGAACCCATGAAACCCATTTAAATTTTTAAAAAAAGTACCATAGCCTCTAGCTTCCCCAATTAAAAAATTCACATTAGACACAGTGAAGTGCCCATCGCTACTACCAGACCAAGTCCATGACAAGTCCATGAGTCTGGGCCAAGCCCAATAACCGATTGCCCCAATTTAGAAGAAAGGATATTCTATTCTTCTACTTCCATCGCTGAGAACAATTGATCAAAAGCAACAGGACACCAGCCAACTTCTTTCCAACAAGAGTAAATTACGTTTTTGACCCCTGTGGTTATATCACTTTTACTATATTAGCCCAAAATAAGAATTTTTAACATATCTGCCCCCATGGTCTCTATAACTAACCATTTTGGCCCCTAAGTCTAACCATTTTAGCCCCTATGGTCTCTATAACTAACCATTTTGACCCCCATGATCTCTAGACTTAGGGGCCAAAATAGGTAGTTATAGAAACCATGGGGGCAGATATGTTAAAAATTATTATTTTAGGCTAATATAGTAAAAGTGATATAAACACAGGGGCTAAAAACGTAATTTACTCTTCCAACAATCTGCTACTGAACATTTTTTATTGAGTGCTCTTTGAAAAAGATTCGGACATTTAACTTTAATGCACTCATCGAATAACCAACTATCGGTCCAAAACCGGATGGATTTCCCGTTACCAAGATTACCTTTGATGAAATCATGCAACCTTTTGTCACCGAATTTCATCTTCTCCACACTTTTAACAATCCCAGCCCAGCAACTTCCCACTCGCGTTTTTCACGGTAAAAAATTCCATCTCTCCCGACTCGCATAGCAAGACTCCACAACCCTTTTCCATAAACTCTTTTCTTCACATCTAAAACGCCAAGCCCACTTAGCCACTAACGCCTCATTGCAATCCTTTAACCGTGAAATACCCAAACCCCCTTTATTTTTGGGATTCGAAACTCTATCCCACGCCACCCAATGAGTTTTTTTAACCAAATCCGAACCAACCCAAAGAAACGTTTTCATGATTCCTTCAAGCATACAACATATGAAATGAATAAATCGATTGAGATTTGGAAGTGGTATTGGCTAGACAAGCAACTTTTTCTTATGTTGTCTAAATTTATTTATTGTTTGCATTTTATGATATAAGAAATAGGATTAAAAAAAACTATAAGTTATATTTGATATAAATGTATAATATATAGACTAACATATGAAATATAAAAACTATTTACGTAAAAGATGTCACCTCTCGTGTATTTTGCTATAGAATTCAAGATTCTTAGTTCAAGATCGTAAAACATAGAAGTGGCATTATTGTTTAGATAAGAATAAAGAAAGTATAAAAAATAATTGATCATGCTTGATGCTCTTGAAATTGTTTGGTGTTGACAATATGGATCGAATGTCAAATATGCAAGCAAATAGTAAGATACCGTTGCCACTCAAAATTAGCACATCAAGGTAGAGAATGTCAAATATGAGAAAAGAAAAGAACATATGTTGCGTTTGTATTGATTTTCTCAAATGTAAGGCTCGGGTGGAATGGTTGTAAACGAAAAATAAATATAAGTTGAAGCTTGGAATCTTTAATTTTATATTATAAGATTTTACTATATTTTATTCGCATTTGATTCTTTATCTCAGAGCAGAATGGTTGTACTTGTACATAACCATCTGAAGCCTGAAACCGCTTATTCCAAGGACTAGACATCTGACTTGGTGATTAAGGATATGTGATATGGTAGAGGCTCATCCTTGGAGGATGATCCGTCACGTAGATCGGGTGTAAGGATAAGGCAAAGAAGATGGAGGTAAGGAAATGTGAGATGGGCCTAAAATATATATGTATATGTTGTATGTATAGGTGTGTGAGAGAGGGGGAGGCCCGTCCATCGCCGCAACCCCGACGATCTCGACGACGAAGGCACGGCGACGAAGTGGGGGAAATGGAGAGGGGGCACGGCGACGGGGCGGGACGATCCCCATACTGTCCAGCTTAAATAAACTCACTCCGACTCAATTACATGGGATTGTGTGCCTTTTAGAAATTACATGTATAAGAGCATTCACATCCAAAGAACTAAAAATTGTGCGTGTGGGGTTTTTAAAATATAAAAAGTATAAAAAATGGTTGTGAGTGGAGGAGAGAGAAAATGTTACTGTTCATCTGTATATTTGGGGGGACATTGTTCACCCACTATATTTTTTTAATATATATTGAAAGTGGTTGTGAGTGAAGGAGAGAGAAAAATGTAATGATAAAGGTATAAAAATATTATTTAATTGAAAAGAAGAGAGAAAAACTATTTTTTTAGTGTAAATATATTGATATAGGAGTTGTTTTTTTAATGGAATGTACGTATAATTTTAGGGGGCTGGATGTGAATGCTCTAAACGTGTGTTATTATGAGGATAGTAATCCTAAGCAAAAAAAAAAAATATTTATTGTTTTTATGAAAATCACCCTAATTTTAAAATCCACTTTAGAAAAAATAAAAGGTTGAGTGGGAGCTTATGAAACTGGAAAGCTTTATTTCTAGATTATAGGTTAACAAATATAAGGGTAATCTAAATGAGTTTGACTAACCAACTACACTAAGCATATTGGACATATATATTTATCAAAATCAATGCCAAATATGACAAGATGTTTAGATATTCATCACATGCTTAGATATGGTTTTTAGATTCTTTATGTGGTGGATCGAGATTCCAGCGGCTTGTCATTTATCCCAATGGTCATGGACATTCTTGGTGGTAGTGGAACATCTTCAAGTTTCCATTTTTTCCACTTTAATTTGCTTTATTTTTCTATAATTTAGTGGAATGATTTGTGGTCCATGGAAAGACTATGGAAAAATGACATGTCTTGAAACAAATTAATCGTTTTTAGTACAATTTAGTAAAAGAAAAGACATTTTTAAAATGAAACAATCAATCACCACAATCACATATTACCTTTTTATCATGAATGATTTATCCGTATAATCTTATCTCTAATCATGACATTTATATCATTTTTAAACTTGTTATGAACTAAAACCATACTCATTGTGGTTAATATGTTAAGCGAATCGATTTCAGTGTGTCGTGTGTGTATATGAAATATATGTAGTTAAAAGAGTGAATTGCAAGTTTTGTCCTTTATCTTTAGGCCATTTTGCAAGTTTTGTCCTTTATGTTTAAATTTGACGAGTTTTGTCCTTTATGTTTGAAAATCAAGCACGTTTTACCCTTTGAGGCAAAACGTGCTTGATTTTTAAGGACAAAACGTGCTTGATTTTTTAAACATAAAGGACAAAACGTGCTTGATTTTTAAACATAAAGGACAAAACGTGCTTGATTTTTAAGGCCCAAAGGGTAAAACGTGCTTGATTTTCTAACATAAAGGACAAAACTCGTCAAATTTAAACATAAAGGACAAAACTTGCAAAATGGCCTAAAGATAAAGGACAAAACTTGCAATTCACTCTAGTTAAAATAAAAAGGGCCAAAATCGTGTGGGGGTAGGAAGGAAATCAAGCAATTCATTTTGGAAAGGGAGGGTTGTAGCGGTGTCATTGTCACATGGAGGGAGAAATAAGTGGATAAAAAGACTAGAGGGCCGAGGTATATTGGGAATAACCATCTAGGGTAGGGTAGGGTTCCAGCGTGAACAACCTCGCAAGAGTGAACTGCGTGAACAGATATGGATCCTTGATTTCCTTTTTAGTTGTTAACGGTAGGATTGTAATTATATAAAAAATTAGATTTAAATCATTATTTTTAATAATTGAATTAAGTTACATCTTTCCTAATTTAAATTCATTATCCACATTATGTTTATTTATTAATAAGATAATTATCAAAACAAACAACAAATCACCATATTTCAATTTTAATTTCAGATTTCATCTCCAGAATTCAAATTTTGATTTTTAAGATCCACGTAACCTTCATATTTCAACGGTATACACATGTGTACTTGGATATAAATAGAACAGTACACATGTGTACTCAGTATCGTACATATGTGTACAGTAATTCACAGGTGTACATCAACATTCAATACAAAAAAAATTATGAGATATCACAAAAACAGATGATATACACATGTGTACATCGCATTAAAAAGAGGGCAAAATCAGAATACACATGTGTACATCGCATTTAAACAAATAATTATTTTAATAATTGAATTAAGTTACATCTTTCCTAATCCTTGATTTGATTTGTGTGAGATTTATGCAGTCAATTTAAGATTGAAATTACACATATACCCTTTTTGTATTTAATTAAATGGAAAAAATTAACTAAATAATTACCATCATGCCACTCACTTTAATCTCAAGATCATAAAAATCAAGGGCCCAGATCAGTTCACGCAGTTCACTCTTGGGATTTTGTTCACGTTTGAACCTAATCCTAACCATCTATTGTTGATTTTCGAACGCAAATGCAAGTTCTCACGTTATTTTTTAAAAAAACATAACTTTGTATACCTCATTATTATTATTTTTTGGTAAGTTACACCGCAACAATTAGCGTTTTTTATCTTTAATATTTGTATAGTCTTGCTATATGAAATTAAAAAATACGTTTTTAACTAAGTGAATTTATGCATGGTGTTATAGGATCTATTCATGGTGTTTTTTAGATTCTCTACATTGTATTATTAGTCTCTATACATGGCGTTTTAGGTTTTTTTGGTTTGTGTTCATGATGTTTTAGGTGTCAGAACATGGTGTTTTAGTTTTGGGCATGGTCTTTTATCGGTTAGCATCCATATCGTCAACATGTCCCTTTAGTCTAAACATGTTTTTTTAACATTTTAAACATGGTCTTTTACACTTAGGCCTCAAATTCAACATGGTGTTTTACATATGGGCATCAATTTACACGTGTTTTATATGTGTGTCAATTTATACATGGTATTTTACAGGAATTAGTGTTTGATTTCTTTTAAAGCATAGCAATATAATACCTACGTTAAAAATGAAAAGCACTCGATTTTATGGCATATTTTTTAAAATGATGCATACAAAATTTACGGACGTTTTAAAAAACAGGGTAACCTACATGTGTTGAGCCTTGGCATGTGAGTTACGTATGCAACTTCCTTTCTTTCCATTTGGACGCCTTAACCCTTCTCTTTTTGGACACATGACGGACTGGCGAGATTGTAAATTTTGAACTTTGAAAATCGCCACAAGATCCCCTAAATATATTCACTCTCTCCTAATAAACAAATTCCTATATCTAGTATATCTCTTCCAGATTCTGCGTTCTCACAATTTACGATCAAAAAATAAAACAAAACGATATGCAATCTTTTATAGTTGTTAAGGCAATCAAAGAATAATAAAAGGACAGAAGACGAAAAAATTATTTAGTTACGACGTAACATAGTGTTACGTATATGTAAACAACTATGCTAAAACCCAAACCTATATGCATATTCTTAGTCAAACTAGTACACATATATAAACATATATGTTTACATAGATGTAACTTGTGTACATACATGTAACAATAACAAATAAATGCTACTAGGACTAAATAACTTGTTCGCATAACTAGCTTGCATATATGTAAATCATTTACTTTTTTCTTCATCCCTACTTTTACGCTAAATGATTATATGACTCTTCATGCATTAATATTGCATTATACTTTTGTTCGCAAGTAACATAACTAATTGATTAACCTTAAAATATGGTACTCATGCTTATATGTGGATTGATGATTCGTGGATAGATATGCTTTACAACAAATCTTATCTTAATTTTCTTGTTTTATTGTCCTGGCAAGATGTTGGTGCCACTAAATGATAAATGCCAAAGATATGCAAGACCCCACCATTTCTTTTTTTCCAAATTCTTCTACCGATTAGGTAATGAATCCACTTTTTGTTAGCTTATAAAAGGGTTCTTGACCAATAAGATTTAACAAGTCTCAATACCAATAGGAAGATAAGGGGAAATCCATAACAAGGCTTTGATTGTTCGCTTTCCCTCAAGGGCTTCTAGGTTTACCCTACATGTGATATTTTTATAAAAAGTATGTATTTAGAGTTTAGCTGGAGACCTGGGGAGATCGAAAGCTCACAGTCTTGATATTAAACTTCGTTAAAAAGTCAAAATAGGATGAGAGGGAAAATCTAAAGAACTTTTTTCAAGGCGTTGATTGTTCGCTCTCCCTCAAGGGCTTCTAGCTTTACACTACATGTAATACATATGTAAAAACACATATAAGCATGTATTTAGAGTTTAGCTGGAGACTTGGGGAGAACGAAAACTCATCGTCTTGAGGCTACACGCTATTTCTACGGCAAAATAGGAGGAGAGGCAAAATCGCACAACCTTTTTCAAGGCACTGATTGTTCGCTCTCCCTCAAGGGCTTCTAGCTTTACTCTACATGTAATACTTTCGTAAAAGCATGTATTTAGAGTTTAGCCGGAGACTTGGGGAGAAAGAAAACTCATTGTCTTGATGTTACACAATGTTAATGAGTCAAAATGGATACAAAAGCATGAAGAGGCCGATCTTCCATCGCTATTTCGTAAGTTGACGGTAAATTGTTAATTGTTTCTTTGGTGATCCCAAACAAGTTTTTCTGTACTAAAAATTGACATAGACCCAATGTTATGCGTTAAATTTAATCGGACTACACAATTAAATTTAAGTTGACTAAACAATCAGACCTCTAAGATCATAAGCACTACGTTGCCCATTTACATAAATTGAATACAAGTTAATAATGCATATGAACATACTTTTTAATAAAATGAAATTTGATATTATGTACTTTTTTAGCTTTTTTATTATCTTCCGGAAGCACTCTATACAGGATCTCACATACCGAGATCACGTTCAGAAGAACCGAAAATTAGTAGTCAGAAAGTTATCGTGGCGAAGTTCCATCGAGCTTGTTGAAGGTCAAGTACCATTACGATTCTTGTCGCACCGGAACCACCGCAATAATAAGGACATCAATGTAATGAATATGAGATGTATTCGTTCGGGAAAAGCTGAGAAGCCACAACAAACAGAAGGAGAGAGCAGGATACCGAATTGATGAAAATTCACAAGTTTCTAAAACACACTTTTGAGACGATGATGAATCTTCCTTTGAAACGTAAACTCAATGAGGTGTTATGTACTACTGATAAGGGTATTTACGGTACAAAAGAAAACAATTAAGTGGACAAAACCCTTTTTTTATGTGAATATGTAGCCTCTTTATCATAACTTGAGTACATGTAATATAAAACTTGTTTAGTTTACAAAACCGCTATTGACTTTTTATTTTACAAAAACAAATAAGTTAAATAATACAATGACCATGTCCCTAGACATCTTGCACCCGAAAATAACTTCCTATTTATTAATTTATAAAATTCTCCTCTCTATGTTTTACTGTTTAATTTTCTTGCATCTCTATTGGCAACTAGCTTTTCTTTAGATTTTTTTTACTCTGCTTTCCTTTTTCTTTTCCAGATTTACTTTTCAAGGTTAACCATCTCTATACAATTCATCTCTAAATCAAAAAATTATACAAACGTGTTTGTCTTCTGTGACATTATTTAAAATAATTAAATTAATAATTATTTTTGTATGCTTAATTTGTTTTATTAAAATAGTGTGTGCAAATACAATGATAAAGGAAAGAAATAATTAACATTAATTGGGCGAGATAATAACTAATTAATAAATATAGGTATGTTTTATTGGTAGTTTTTTTTTATATATTTCTAAAAGATTTAAATTTATAGTCCCCTAAAAAGCTATAAAACCACAATTAGAATTGACGTAATAATACACGCACAA